>NC_058411.1:105282132-105413492 GCF_002201575.2 Neomonachus schauinslandi
TGAAATGCCTGAGTCGTGGCACATTTTTCTTGGACCACCCACACCCTAATTCGGTTCATTTTGATTCAGCAAATATTTATTGCAGGCCTACTGTGTGCCAAGGTCGGTGCTGAGGACTTGGGAGAGGGAAATCCAAGGTGGCAGGAGATGCTGTAAGGAAACGTGGAAGGAAGAATGAAGGGCTTATGGAGCCAGAGAGTGATGGCCTCAAACCCCAGCGTGGTCCCTTACCAGCTTGGAACCTTGGCTCCCTTGTCTGTGAAGTGAGGCTAGATATGCCCACCTCCTTAAACTGTGTGCAGGCTGAATGGGATAAGGTATTGAAGTCCCCAGCATGCTGATCAGCACACAGTAGGGCTTCACCATATGGCGGCTGCTAGTGGGCACTCTGGAAGAATTCTCAGCATGGGTGTGCAGTGGGATCAAAAGTGCCCCTAGAGCGGCATAAAGCCCTAAGGGGACTGGGTGGGGTGGTTGGGAGGTCCAGTAGGGAGGAAGAGGCCTTTGAAATGAGGCTTGACTCCTTTCAACTGAAGGCAACTGCCAGACTCAACTGTGGAGGATATTTCTTCAACACTCACTGGGTGTCAGGTGTGGTCCTAGGCCATGAGGATGCGAGCACAAAGGAAACAGACCCATCATCAATGAGTATGGCTCGTGACAATAAAAATAGAAATAATAATACAGAGAAGTGGTTCCAAACGTTCTCTGTGTATGAATCCCAGCTCTTTGGCTGCTCCGTGTGTGGCTCGAGGAACTTACGTAGCCATTCTATGCCTTAGTGTCCTTTTCTATAAAATGGGGATGCAGATAGCAACTTCCTTATAGGGTGGTTGTAAAAATTAATCGAAGCAATGCTTGTGAAGCACTTAGCCAGATGCTGAGCTCATTCGAAGAGGTTGGTGAAGGGAACAGCAACTTCATCACTACCACTGCCTTCATCACCATCTTTATCAACATCATTGCCATCGTGCATCCCAGAAGACAGGGTGGTGCAGGGTCCTCCAGGAGCAGAGGACAGCTTTGGAGAGTCAGGGAGTGCCAGAGAATGGAAGTGAGTTTTGAAGGGCATGCATGAGTTTGCCAGGAGGATTCTGGAAGGAAGAAGTATTACAGGCAGAGGGATGATACGAGAAAAAAGCATGAATGCACAGGAGATAAATGTTCAGCAAACAGGAAACGACTCGGGCAGAAAGCCAGGCCCAGAGGATGAGCTGAACAGGGAGGGAGAGGGCAAGCAGGAAGGGGGTGCAAATCCTTTCTCGGCATTTTCCAAGGGCGTTCCTGGAGCACATCAGGCAGTGGGGAAGCTCTGGGCCTGGATGGGATGGGGGCACCGGCTCTCTCTTAGAGCCCTTTGCTTGCCCTCGGCTTTTTTCCAGGAGATGTCCGACACAGGCTTACTGAGACCAGCCATGGTTGCCGTCACATTTTTATTGAGAGTGCCATCTCCTATGTTGCTCCGAGCTCTTTGCAGAAGGAAACCTCAAGATAAATTCATCTTATAATTCAGCCAGGAAAAAGTATTGATAACAATGATTTCTAACTTTTTTTGGGAGTTTACAATGTCTCAGGCTCTGTTCTAAGTGCTTTATGTGTATTCGCTCATTTCATTCTTTTGACGGCTGTATGAAGTAGGCACTACCATTTGTCCTGTTTTATAAATAGAGGAACTGAATCCACAAAGAGGTTAACTAATTGGCCAAAGCAACATAACTAATACACGGCAGAGGCAGGACTCAAACTCTGGAGTCAGGCTCCAGAGCATATGCTTCTTTAACCCTTTGTAACATGTGAAGCTCTTTTCCTTTGTGTTGCTCTTTTTGCCTTGGCTACAAGCAACCTCAGCTAAGTTCTCTGATAAGGTGTAGTATCTTCCTTTAGCCCATATTTTCTGACATAAATCATTTTATTTTTCTTTTCAGGCCCTCTAGTCTCAAGTTCCAAGTAACCTATCCGGGTTTTATTTCCACTATACCCCTCTTTATAATTTGCGTTCCTGCTACTCTGGACTCCTAACTTTTTCCAGACTCGCTTTGCACTGTCATCCCCCCATGCGTTTGCTTATGTCAGTCCTCCCACCTGGGATGACTTTCTTTCTTTCTCTCTTTCTGTCTTTCTTTTTAATTTAATGACATGTAAATTGTATAATGTAGTGAATAGAAAAAGTTAAGTTCTAAAACTACATGTATAGAAATATAATAAGCTCCCATCTTTAGGAAATAGCAATTGAGACATATATAGAAAAACAATCCTGGAGAGTTATGCATTAAAATAACATTATTTATAGGGGTGCCTGGGTGGCTCGGTTGGTTAAGCCTCTGACTTCAGCTCAGGTCATGATCTTGGGGTCCTGGGATCGAACCCCACATTGGACTCCCTGCTCAGTGGAGAGCCTGCTTCTCCCTCTCTCTCTCCTTCTGCCCCTCCCCCTGCTCATGCTCTCTCTGACTCTCTCAAACAAATAAATAAAAATCTTTAAAAAAATAAGGTAACATTTATAGCTGAATGGTGGAATAACAGATAATTTGACTTACTCTGTTCTTGAGGATCTCTATTTCCTACATGTTCACAGAGACTACATATCACTGTAGGCAATTATTTTTAATAAGTTATAAGTTAAATTTTTATTTTTAATTAATTACTCAACTAATTGCCACATCAGCCATTTTGAAGTGTACGGTTCTGTGGACTTACACGCATTCACACCATCCTGTAACCTTCTGGGATGACTCTCTAACCTCATTCTCAGCTTAGCCACATACACTATCTTTTCAGAACCAGAGCAATTTTCACTTTCTATTGAAAGCTTTCCCACCCGCCTGACTCCCCCAGCAGAAATGGCAGCTCCTTCCTCCCCACTTCCTCGTGGCGGGGCCTCTGTTACACCATTCTGTGGTATTGGCCAAGTGAGCAGGCTCCAGAGCCTTCGTATGCTGCACCTAACACCTGCTAGCTGTGAAATCCGGGGCAAGTCTCTCGACCTCTCTGTGCCTTGGTGTCCTTACCTCTAAAAATAGACACAATTAGTCATAGATGAAGGACTAATTTCACAGATGAGGAAACCAAAGCTTATAAAGTTTGAGAAGTTTGCTTAAGATCCCCAAACTGGCAAGCGGTAGAGCACACTTAAAGCAAGCTGTCTGAATCTCTGCCTCCCCAAATAATAGCAATACTGCCACTTATTGATCACTTAGCATGAGGTGGACTCTCAGCTAGGCCCTTGATGTGATAACCCATCTAATCCTGACAATTAGCCCCATAAGAAAGGTTACTATTATCCCATTTTACAGATGCAAAAACTGAGGCCCAGAAAGGTGAATTCATTTGCCTTAGTCCCTCAGCAGACCTGCGATTTGTTGACTACAAAGAATGCCTTCTTTTTCACCATACTATGCAAAAAAAAAAAAAAAAAAAGATTGATTTGTGAAGTATATAACTCCGGACCAAGATGATGAGTGCAAATTGTACCTAGGACAGAAAAGGGCAAGGCTTTAAGAGTTCAAAGAAGGGCGTTGGGTAAGGACTCAGAGTATGGAAAAGCTTTCACAGAAGAAGTGAGGCTCTACAAAGCCCCAAGGACTGGTGGTGGAGGGGCTGCCCTGCCTTGGGCCAGTGGTGAGGCAGGCGGCCCTGTGGGCAGTCATCTCCCAGTTAAAACTAGTGAGGCCAAAATGTGGTCTGGGCTTGGGTCTACTGCCCTGGAGAGGATGCTAAAGGCCAAGGCCCAGTGAGAGATGGCCAGTGTTTCCACTCAGAAGATGCCAGATTAGAGGCAGGAGGACCCTAGGGTCTGGATCCAGAGGCACAGCCAGCAGACTCATGACAAGACCACTGGTGACCAGTAAAGGGTGGGACAATCCCCAGGGGTCTCTCATGGGGCCTCCCTGCCAGAGTCACAAGACTCCTCTCCTGAAAGCCACAACCCCCACCCAGGTGGGTGCCCCTCTGCCAGTCTTTATGACTCAGGTCTCCAACAGTGGTGGTGGTGGGCGGAGGTCAGGGAGTCTTCCAGGAGCCAAAGGCTAAGAGGTGAGTAAGGCTATAATGTAGAGACACTGACAGATGGAGACAGAGGAGACAAAAGGGGCAGAGAGTCTAGACCATGGGCGGGGTAAGGCACTTTGAGGAAAGGCTTGGTAACCCTAACCTTTGCACATGAAGCCTGATCTTCCCACTTGCTACTGCCTCTTTCTTTTCTCGTGAGCACACACTGGGTTCCACATTATGTTCCTCCCACTACTAGCTCTGTTCCAGGACTGGCCCCAACTAATGATTACTACTTCATTTTATGAATAAGGAATCATGGGTCCCACAGCTAAGAACTGGCTGAGCTGGGATTTGAGCCTGGGCCTGCCTGATTCCAAATCTGTTGCTCCCAAGTCCTCTCTGGAGTTTGGTGGGGGTGGGAGGCATCATCTTTACTGGTTTAATCCTAAAACAGCACCACCTGTGATTGATCCCATCATTTCCTTTGCACTTTAAGGTGTGAACTTTACCAAACCTAGAGATGTAGAGAAGCTAAAAACCAGACAAACACAATGCCATGTGGTGACAAGGTGCTGTGGGGACTCTGAGAGAGAGCCTGGGCCAGACTGAAGGGAGGCTTTTAGAGGTTTCTCGAAGGATGGAACATCTCAGCTGGAACAAAGATTGAGTAAGGGCTACCCAAGTGAAGAACATGGAGGGTATTTAGGCAGAGATGAGTCTGTGTAAAGGTCTGCAGGTGTCAAGGAACACTAAAGCCTTTCCAGGGACACGCTAGTGATTTGGTAGGAGTGGGCCCCTGGGAGGGGTAGGAAATGTGGCTGGTGGAGGTAGCAGGGACTTATCTGTCCTTCCAAGGAATTTCGACTTTATCGTGACAAAGCAATAGGAAGCCACTGAAGGATTTCAAACAGGAGGATGCTGAGGTCAGATAGAGTGTTTGAGTTGAGCTCTGCTCTCCCAACATTCCGGGCAGCATATGGAGCCCTAATACTTGATCCTGAATGTGACCTTAGGCAAGTCACTTCCTCTCTTGGGACTCAGTTTCCTCATCTATAAAAATGGAAGAGGTTGACCAGATGGCCGCTGGGCTCTTTTCCAGCTTTCACATTCTAAGGAGGAAAAAAAATGACGCCTTCAGGAGAGACAATGAGGTTAGCAGATCTCTTTCTGGCTCTCTGATCCCTCTAGATGCTCTACAGAACCAGGAACCAAGATGGCATTTAGATATAAGAGTTTGGAGTCCAGGAGAAAGGTCAGGTTGAGAAGAAAAATTGGTGAGCCCTTGGTATAGATGATATTGGAGGCCATGGGACTGGATGAGATGACAGGGAGTGAGTATTGTCCCTTCACCCTCCTTCCGAAGTAGGGTAACGAGAACCTTCCTAGTAGGACTGTTATGGGGATAGAATGGGGTGGTGCGGGGGTAGAAGGCACCAGATCTGTGGCCACATCCAGTGCAAGCATGCCAGGCAGGGAAACAGAAAGCTCCTAGCAGTCAGGAGCAAGGGAACCACCAGAATGTAGCTGGAGCAAGGTGAACACGAGGCAAACAGGGCCCGGGTTTTGTCTTGACGGGGCTGGGATATCCAGACCCCCTGTAGCTGGGTGCTGGCTGAATGGAGTACACATAGGTAAGACAGCCTGGATTAAAGGGTCAAGGTCCAGAGGGCCCCTGGGGATCTGATCTCTGCAGAGAGGGTGACCCTGCTCTCTGAGGAGGTGGGGTTGGGCTGTACCATTAATAATCTACCTGCAACCTCCCCTTCCCAAGGGCTCTGCAGCTGCCCACAGTCACCTTTCCTTCCTGACCTCCCCGAACCCATCTGGAATAGCGAAATATCAAGCTAGGCACCTAACACTCACCATCCCATTTCATCCCCACAACAGCCACGTTGTGAAGGTTCTCTTGTTAACCCACGTCAGAGAACACGGGTAAAGTGACAACACTCATACCTAGGTCCTGTGGCTTTATATATCATCTATTTCTCCCAAATTTCTTGCCACAATCAGACCTCCCTTCTGAACCCCAAGTTAATGTATCCAACTGCCTTCTAAGAATTCCCACCTGGATTTCCCAACAGGGCCCAGGAACAAAATATACCTAACATGGAACTCCTGATCGTCACTGCCCCAACCTCTGTCACCCACCTCTTCCCCATTTCAGCCAATGGCAACTCATCCTTCCAGCTGTTCAGGTATAATGTGCAGGTGTTACCCCTGATCGCTCTGTGGCCCTCATACCCCATATCCAATCAACCTTCCTCTACTCGCCAAGGGGTATGCTAAGGTCAAGGGGTGGGGGTGGGGGACAGTCTTCCCAGAAGACAGGGAAGGGGTAGCTATGAAGGGCTATTTCTCTTCCTCCAGGGATACAGAAAACTGATCCCCAATGAAGAAGAAAGGCATGGTAGGGTAGGGGTGTCCATACCTAGGAAATCCCCCTAGGGACCTTGGGCAGCAGAACCCAAATGGAGGGACCCTGGAAAGAGGGAGAACCAGAGAAATCCAGAACTAAATAGGGAAAAGTTTTCTGCAGAAGTGCACACTCGAGGGCAAGGCAGCGTGGGGCAGTGACACAACCATCAGCCCTCTGCTGGATATGCACAGTCCCCCTGCCCCCTGCCCCCACCTGGTGCTGTGTGTGTACACACCTGCGCCCACCTGCACCAGGCCTTGAGCGCCCTGGGCTTTGTGGCCCTGCCTGGCTGGTCATGGAGCGGCCCTGTAGATTCCATGACTCAGGGGTCCCCCTCTCGGCTGAGTGTCAGGACTGGCTGCCCTGATGGCCTGGCTGCGTGTGATAAAAGGCCATTGGCTGGCTGGGGACCCTGAGCTCTCTGTCCTCTTGGCGGGAGAGGGTGCTCCTGTCTCCTCAAGTCAAAATGGCAGAGGGCCTGCTTTCTTCTCCTCGGGGAGCAGTGCATGCATGCAGAACTGGGGAAAGGCTTTAGCTTAGAAGCTAGGACACACGGATTCGGGTCTCGCTGCTGTCTCTCACTTGCTGTGTGACCTTAGACCAGTTACTTGCCATCTCAGATTTCCTAACCTTAAACTGAGAGGTGTAGATCAGATGATCTCTACCATTCCTCCTGGACAGAGATTGTGTGTTATTTATTATTTCCCATAGTCCTTGACTTGAGAGGCGGGGGCATACATTCAGTTTAGAGTGATTGTCTCTACTGTAATGTATTCCTGTTCGTGTGTGTGTGTGTGTGTGTGTGTGTGTGTGTGATTTGAACCAGATGTTCTCATTCCATGTGCAAAGTTATAAATGGCCCCCATTGTCCTGCAGCTGGGGACACAGAGCAGAGATCTCTCACAGATGCCAAATGTGTCTTAAGGTTCAGCTAAACCCCAAGCTCAGGGGACCAAACCGCAACCCTCTTGGCCAAAGCCAAGCTCCCTCCAAGTTGTACTTCCTGAAAACTTCCCTGCACCTCTGAGGAGCTTTGAGGTCCCAGCGTTGTGGATCTGCCCCAGGCCCCTCAAGGTCAAAGACTGGGGGAGCAAAGGGGAGCTGTATGGGGGTCAGGGTGGACTTCAGTGAGGCCCCAGTCGTGCAGACAGGGTCTGCTGCTGGTGGGTGTGGTGGGAAAGGATGGGTCTTCAGAGCTTTTGTTGGAAGCCATCTGAAAAACAGGGCCCTTCACAGCTCCAGCTGCATCTGGCATTGCCCGATATCAGGGGTGCTGTTAAGCTCACTGCTGTGGGCAAAGGGGGCCACAGCTCAGGGGGGACCTCCCGAGAAGCATACAGAGGGCCTCCCAGATTTGTCGGAAAATGAGGTCCAGAGAAGTCACACAGCTTGCCTGTGGTCACACAGCTGGTCAGGGAATTGGCTGAGCAGCAGTCAGAGCCCTCTGCATTCAGAGTCTGTGCCTGTCCTACAATACTAGGGACCAGCACCTTGTTAGGGCACTGACTTGCCAGAGGACTTGGGGCCCATTACCGAACCTCTTCCTGGAGGTGGCTCAGTTTCTTACCTGGGCAGGGTCGGGGATATCCTAAGAAGCCAGGCAGAAGAATCCCAGGGGCAGGGAAAGGACTCCCAGTGTGCCAGGGCATGAGCCGGGCAAAGGGTCAGGGAGGGGATGAGTCCTATTGGGCACTGGGACTGTGGGTGGAGTGGCGGTCTTGCCTGGAGGGACACACTGGGAGGCCAGGCTGCCCACTTACTTCCCTCTCCCCGCCCGAGGCCGTGGGTCTCTCTGTGGTCCCTGCCCTCCAATCTGATCACACCAACCCCTGGTTTGCTTCGGGAAGTTCCTGACTGCTGCAGGGAGCCTCTCCTAGAGGCTTAGAGAGGGCTATCCAACTTACCAAGTATTTTCAATCCTTTTAAAAATTCTGATCTCCCCATGCCTCCTTGAGATGAACAGGAAAGGCATTATTATCCTGATCTTACCGCTGCAGGGAAGGGACCTTGCAGAACATAGCCCAGCCCCCTCACTCTATAGAGGCAGGTGGTGAGGCCCAGAGAGGAGAAGCCACTTGCCCAAGGCCACCCAGGTAATGAAGAACAGAGCCGGGCTAAGAAATGAACTCTTCCGGCTTATGGATGGCATTCTTGCTGATACACTATCTGACCCAGGGTGGGGGGTGGGGGCGAGACCCCTAGGTCCTCCCCTCCCTTGGAAGATGCCATTTAAAATGAATCCCCTTCACAGTATTTCTCCCAACATCTGTCTATCCCTTGTGAAAGTCAGGTAAACAGGAGGCAAGAGAAAAGATTGTGCCATGATTCTGACCCTGTTTCCTCTGCTGGGTTGTGTGATGGGAGGAGACTGCTGGGGAGGGAGGGAGGGATGAGGGATGTGACGGCAGCTGACCTCTGTTCCCATGGTGCCCTGCGGCCACATGGCTGGGGGTGGTTGACCCATGTCTTTCTCCTTCCCATCCCCTTCTCTGGCCCCTGCCTGTGGTTATTGATGACCACACTACTCCTCTGTGGCCGACAAGAACCCTCTTCAGCAAGGATCCATTTAATCACAAAGGGAGGGCAGAAAAAGCGGACTCAAGACATTTTTTAATAACTAGCAGCCGCAAAGAAGACTGAAACAAACTGAGTTTTATCAGCAGTTTCCTCCAGTACCCAGAAAATGTCATTACCCTGCATCCCCCACTCCTTGAGCTTTCTGCTTAATAGAGTATTGACTGAAACCCACATGTTTCCAAAGCCCGGTCTCAGAGAAGCGGAAGGGGAAAAACCCAAATTATTCAGAACTGCAAGAGATCTTGCTGAAGTTTTACTCTCTCTGAGAGCTTTTGGAGGGTGGTTGGAAAAAAAAATTAATCGAGTGACAGGCTGAGGTCCAACTTGAAGCAGAAGTTTTGTGGACGAGCTATATAAATGTTAAGTGTCTACGGATTATCATGAAGACCCAGCAGGATCTTCACACCAGCTCAAATGATCCCCTGGTGTGCACCAGACCTGGATACCATCTAGGGGCTCGGTTCCCAGCAAGGAGAGTGTGTCCTTGCTATCTGATCCAATTGAAAAATTTCTCTTCCACTTTGTAATTTGACATCTTTGGTAACGTACTCTCTTCCTTTCTCTCTCCTCTGCCCCTCACCCCAAGAATGAGCCATATGGGTGAATGGATTTCATAAGCAACTCATCATAGCAACACCCCACCAGAGACCCTGCCCTTTGGAGTAAGGAGGCAACCATCTTGAGCTCAATTTTCTTCCCCAACATGATCCTGAGCATTCACAAGTTCCCTATTGCCTTTAGGAAAAAGCTTAGACTTCTTTGCCTACATCAAGTGGGGACCCGGGTTATCGTTCCAGCTTCGTCTTCAACAAGTCCACGTCATCTACCATCTGCCCCAGCCAGGCTACCTTGGCTTTGGCCTTGGCTACCTTCCTACCAATTTATTCAAACTCTTACTCAAATTCTTCTCAAAACCTATGAGGGCCAGAGAAAAAGATACTCAGTGAAATCATCTCTTTCCCTCCCCTAGCCACAGTGATTCTTCCCTGCCCTGCCTGCAACACTGATGCTCTGGGGCACTTTTTCACCCTTATGTATTACAAGTGTGACAAATTTTTTTTTTAAGATTTTATTTATTTATTTGAGAGAGAGCGAGCATGAACAGAGGGGAGGGGCAGAGGGAGAGGGAGAAGCAGACTCCCCACTGAGTAGGGAACCCGATGCAGGACTCCATCCCAGGATCCCGAGATCATTACCTGAGTTGAAGGCAGATGCTTAACTGACTGAGCCACCCAGGCGGCCCCAAGTGTGAACGATTTAATCCATTATCTGCATATATCCTTTTTCTTCAACCATACAATACGAATAATGAATTTTCTGAGTGAAAGAATGAACGGATTTACAATTAGCCCTTCACACATGCTCCACAGGAAGGCAGACACAAAATGATTTGTAAGAGGGCTCTGCAGTTCAATAGTCCATACTCAGAAAGGCAAACTGTCATAACAATCTGTCCGTAGCCTAAAGGTTGGCTCATTTAACTGGCCAGCTTCATTAGGGTTGTTAGCACATCAAAGCTGTGTTTATTGAACCTGGAAAAATGTCAAATTGTGCTTAGATTCTTCAAACTTCTCCAGAGCTAGGTGATAAAATCTGCTTTCTTTTCAAGAGAAAAAGAGTTTCCTTTCCCTGAACACACAATATCTTTGTTCCTTCTGTTGACTAAGATGTCAAGCTGCCTTGAGTTATTTAAAGAGACAGAAAATGTCTTTGTTCCTCAGTGATAGTCCCCTTAGATTCCTTTCACTGACAATAAACAGCTTCACCATTATAAGATGTCTTTGCTTGCTTTTAAAAGGCACCACTCTATCCATCTACATTCCTTTTCCTGGTTGCTATCTTCATGTGGAATTGTCTGGCTTTCCCTAAAGTCATTTCTGTGGATATCACAATTCTTTGATGTTGATTATGGAAAGACCCCAAGCTTTATTATGTCCCTTTCCCTGGGGCGGGGGTGGGGGGGGGGATAAAACCACCCACCTCCTCCTTTTTTTTTTAAGGGCTAATAACTCCGTTTTGCAAACATGCCGTTTAAACCCCAGCAGTTGGAACCAAAGGATGTGGCTGCTTTACTGAAATCAGATAAAGGGGGTGGCGGCCCTGGTTACCACAGAGATAAAAGCACACTTTCCAAGATAATGGGGGCCACATCTGGGCGCCTTGGACCTTCACCTCTTCCCCTTTGTGGAGGCCTTTTGCTTCCTATTCAAACAGGAATAGAAGAATTTCTGCTGCTAACTTCTGACTTCAGGGAGCCTCGGTTGGGGAAGCAGAGGGGAGGGAGGACTCATCTAAGACATGTCTGGTCTAGTGGGTCGGGCACGGGACTGGGGGCCTGCAGGCCCAGGCTTTCACCCTGAATCATGAGCAGATTACCTCCCCTTGGGCCTCAGTTTCCCCAGCTATAAAATGAGGAGGTTCATTCATTGTTTTGCTTTGGTTTCCCCAGAAGCTGACCTTGAGTCACAGAGTTAAATGTTAGTTTATCTGGGAGGTGATCCCTGGAAACCCAGGTCAAGGGGTGTGGAAGGGAGGCGGAGAGGGAAGGAAGCCCATGCACGGTGTGTTGTTGAGCAGGTCATCACCGTGGGCAACTGGGGGTCAATCCCGTTGGGGTCCGAAGGAGCGCCAGAGTTAGAGCACACCTCAGCGTTCTCCTGCCCAAGTGGTGAGGAGGCTGGCAATTTATCTACCACATCCTGATCCCTGATCCTGAAATAGAGGGCTGTTTCCAGGGGCATGGGCTTTTGGGCACTTAGGGCTTTGCCCCACACTCGTCTACCATGCCCGTAGATATAGAAGTAAGCAGCCTTCCGTGTGGGGGTGAGTGCTGAGGAGGTAGGGGACAGAGTCTGCTGTAATAATTGATCTTTAAATCTCCTCCAGCCCTGAAATGTAGTGAGTATACACTTGGGCAAGGTAGGTGGATTTAGGGCCTTAGTATGATATGCAGAACAAAATAACAAGCCTCTGGCCCTTTCCCCAGATTCTAGACCTCTAGACTGTTCCTAGAGGCTGATCCCAGTGTTTATCTCTCACTATTCAGAATGGCCAGTTCAACCACTGGCCAGAGGAGAAGGTGATGTTCTTAACAGATTCCATCCTACCTTCCTTTCCCAATGAGTCCGGGATACTGACCCACCCTCCCCACCCCAGATTCCGAAGTTTTTCATAGTCTAGTTCCAAGATACCTTATTTTCTTTTGTTTTCCAACAGAAATCCTCACCGCTGTCAGGCTCTCTCCCTCCCCACTTCTGCATAGGCCATTCCTGTAGATTCCCCTAGAGTGTCTTTCATCTAACTCATCTGTTAGCACTCAGGGCCCAACCCAAATTTCACCTCCTCCAGGAAGCGCTTCATGACCATCCTAAGGTTAGAAATATCCCTCTTCTCCGAGTATCTACTGCCTGTGACATGCATCTAACCCAAGACTGGCATCTCTCAGAGACACACCTAGCCTCCCTCAAATGGAGGATGTTCTTCTCTCTACCACTTGGCTACTTATCTTCCAGTGCCTAGGGAGTGTTCTAGACCTAGGAAACGTTGACATAAAGAATGAGCCAGTTAATTCCATTTAGCAAGTATTTATGGAGCACCTGAGCACACAGATGCTGGGCAAGGAGCAACAGGGAGACTCAAAGGTCAGTGAGATGCAATTGTGGCAAGTATGCTGGACTTGAGAGTCAAAATTGTCCTAGTTAATAGAAAGCCCAACTTTGTAAGGACGGCCCTTGGTGATCACCATTCTGGATCCCTTCCTTCACAGATGGGGAATCACAGAAGAGAAGTGACTTGCCTAGATCACATAGCTAATGAGTGGCTTTACAGGTAGGGATTCACCATAGAAGGCTCTAGACTTTCTTCTTATTCATGCCAGTGCAGAGACAATCTTTTTTCCCTTTGTCTTTTTTTTTCCACTTTGAAGCAAAACAAGATTTAATGGCTTGTCTCTCAGAAAAGAAGGGGCAAAGAATAAAAATATCAGTTACATAATAGTCATTTGCCTTAGTCATGCAGCCCTGCCGGAGAGCCGTTGGAACAGAAAGATGATTAAGTTAAACACTGCATATTTATTCCCCTGCGGTCACCCTAATTGGTTCTGCCACTGTAATTGATTTGACAGGTTATTTTTACTCGGAATGAGCTAGGTTCCTCTGCTGGCTTACGGATTTGCTATTGTTCCCAAAGTCCGGGGTGGCAATTGTCCAGATGCCCCGATGTGGGCTGATTTTCACTTGAGAATGGGGGGGGAGCCCGCAGCCTAACCTGGGGGAGAACTGGACTTGCAGTGTGCAAGTGTGAGTGTGTTTAGGGCCTGGGCGGAGGGAAGAGGGTAGGGACATACAGGGAAATGCTTCAAGGAATCAAATTGAGAAGGAGCTAGAAAAAAATGTAATATGAAGTGAAACTATGTTAAGGACTTTTTCTGGAGGGCAGAGGGAGTCTCTCATGGCTTAGAGCAGAGGAGTGGGGGAGCACTTCTTGCCTATGGGGCCTTCTATAAATTTCTGTCTATTCCAAGAAGCCACCTCTTCACACTCCTGCAAACCGCTCCCCAGGGTACAGAGCAGAGAGGACACACACAGCCAACGTTTTCTTAGCCTGCAGCACTGACCACCTCCACATCCTTCTTCATCTGTGCACATGGCTCCCTGCCTTGCCCTGTGTGTTGGCAAATGCTCGGAAATCCACGGGACGTCAAGACACAGGCCATGGATTAGGGCTGTTTTAGTGACCGCGGGTGACTTTGGATATCATCTAAGCTTTGAAGCTCAGAGTCCTAATCATCTGTCCACATGGGGTACCCTGGTCTGTCCCAAACCATCACTAGGTTGCGACAAGTGTAGTCACAAGTCATGATTACTGAGCGTGTATGACAGGCTGAGTCCCGGACTGAGTGTTCCCCATGCACGATCACATGTCATCTTCACATGTGATGGAGAAGGTGCTGTTATTCTTCTTCATCGTTCCAGGTAAGGAACCCGGGTTCAGAGAAGTTAACCAATGCTTCTGTGGGCGCACAGCTCACAAGCAGTGGAATCGGGGCAGGCCGACCCCAGCCCTTGGCTCTTAACACTGTAATACTCCATTCAATATTCTGTGCCAGAAAATAACAAATATTTGAAACTGCTGAATTTACAACTCATGTGAGAATGTGACCATATCCAGAGTGGTGTGATGCTGTGGAAAGAACATGGGATATTGTCTCACTTCCAGGGCGTCCCTCCTTCGCATCTGTAAAATGGGAATAACAGTGTCCATCTCACACGGTTGTCCTCGGGAGTGCAAGGCAGCCCGAGGAAAGCGCTTACTACAGGGTCTCATATACAGGAGGCGCCCAATAAAGGGCAGCTCCTTTCCTCCCTTTTACTCAACCAGAAAGCTGAGCCAATAGAACATCACTTCCCCCAACTCTCCTGGACCGGGGGATTTCTTCTGTGCATTTAGCTTCAAACGAGCGCACGGGTGTTGGACTCTCGGCACAGTGCTCTGAGCCAGGCCCTCGTGGAGCCGGAGCTGCTGGCCTCCTGTCCGCCCAGCCTCCAGCACAGCCGAGGAAGTGAGGTCGCAGCCTCTGACAGCGGCTCGGAAGCGGCCCCGGGGCCTTCGCAGAGCAGCCATTTGGGGCTCTGGCTGGAATAGGCAGGAACACTCAGCAGACGCAGTGGGCAAGTGTAAGTTCTGGAGGATGAGGCAACATCTTGCAGAGTTTTTCCCCTGTTGGCCTCCAGCCTTGAGCAAAGGCCTTCCCGGGGGTGGGAGGCACTTCTTGGGCTTGGAGTGGGGCCTGCATCACCTGGGAAGCGGCCCCTCGTGTGGTCCGGGGGGAAAGAGTAGGTGCACCTAGGATGTGCCAGGCACTCTTACCCACACACAACCATTTTATGGCTCCAGCTGGATCCACCGTGCAAGACAGAAGTCAGTTTTACCTTTTATCCCCCCGTGTCCTTTTTAGACTACTGTCTTTCTTCCCACCCCACAATACAGTCTCAGGCAGGTCTTGTAGCTTATCTAGGCCCTTTCCAGTCTTCAAGACAGACTCACTTCAGTAGCTAGGAATCTAGTCTAGTTTAATATCAAAAATGTCAGCTCTGATCTAATTGCAGCTCTTCCTCCCATCGCTCAGGCCTGCTATAGGCTTGACCCGGGGCAGTGGAGGCCACTGCCACAGCTTGGCTTTCTTTGCTCTCTGTCTGCCGCCACCCTGGTCACTGCTTGGGCCAGCTGCAGGGCAGACACGGGGTGCAGAAGAGGTGGGGGGCAGGAAAGGTCATCCAAGACTGATGTGGTGTTGCCCTAGTGCCCCAGCGTCTTTTGCAGGGTGCCCTGCTGTGGGCTGTGCGTCTCTCCCCTCTGCTACTTAGGACCCCCCAGCACTTGGCTCTCTGCTGATCACCGCTCTGTTAGAGTCCCTCCCCACTTCCGGGTGTCATCTGCAGGGAAATCCCATAGGAGACCCAATCGGGCTGGCCTTGACCGGACCACAGTGCGATGTGCGATGCTCCCTCACATAGTAGCCCCTCTCTCCCTGCTCCAGCCTGTCCAACCAGCTTCTCAACTTTCAATGACACAGACACGTGTCACCCATCACCAGTCCCTGCGTCCCCCAAACTCTGCAGTCACGTAACCATCTCTCCATGTCCCCTCTTAAAGAGCCTCCTCCCTTCTCCTGTGTGTCCCGGGCACACAGGACACACATTCAACTCTCTTCAAAGAACTTTTCACAACTGTTCTCTTTCAATTCCGCTCTTTGTTACCATGGAGGTGCTCAGAACGTTCCACGATCTCTTAGCTTGTCCCACACAGATGGCCCAGGCCCTTGCTTTATGATGGGGGCGTCCTTGGCACCTATTGTATTATTTCAGGCGTTTGGGGTGGCAGCTGAGATAAAGACAGCAAGCACCCCATCGTAGTAGCTTGTTAGAGTTCCCAAATGCAGTGATCATGACGGGAGCACTCCTGGGTCTGGAGGACCTGACGGGAGCACTCCTGGGTCTGGAGGACCATATGCTGGCTGCCACACTAGGCAGCTTGTGTGCGTTATTTTCCAGCAATCCCATCTTACAAAAGGAGGCCCTGAGACTCAGAGGTGAGGTGACCACCCCCAAAGTCACTGAGCTTGCCTGTAGTGGAGCTGGGCTTTGCACTGAGACCACCAGACCCACATTTGGCCTATTTCCACCTCGCAACTGTCCCCTCTGCTCAGCCCTGCCCTGCCCTACATCCCATTCTCCAGCCTCTTTCTCTCTGTTCACTAAGTCTGTCTTGTGCTTTCTCACTGTCCAGTCTGTACTCTGGAAACAACTCTGCCCCCATCTGTATTTTTAAGGTCCAGGTAAAAGCCTCCCTTCTGCATGAAGCTGTTTGTGGTGGTTTCTCCCTCCCTGCGGAAGAAACACTTCTCAATGTCGTACTTATCCTGAACGGGCCATTTTCACTCCCTGTACATGTCTGTTTGTTTTTTAAGTTGTTAATGTATCACTTGCATTAAGTACACAAATCTTTTTTGATCGTGGTAAGTGTACTCTTTAATCCTCATTCACTATTTCCCCCATCCCCCCACCCACCTCCCCACTAGTGGCCATCAATTTGTTCTCTAGAGTTAAGAGTCTTTCTTGATTTGTCTCTCTCTCTTTTTTTCATTTGTTCGTTTGTTCTGTTTCTTAAATTCCACATATGAGTGACAGCATATGGTATTTGTCTTTCTCTGACTGACTTATTTCAGTTTGCATTATACTCTTCAGTTCCAACCAGGTCATTGCAAATGGCAAGATTTTATTCTTTTTTATGGCCGAATAATATTCGCTTGTGTGTGTATATATATATAATGCTGTAATAAACATAGGGGTGCGTGCATCCCTTTGAACTAGTGTTTTTGTATCTTTTTGGTAAGTACCCAGTAGTGTGATTACTGGATCATAGGGTAGTTCGATTTTAATTTTTTGAGGAACCTCCATACTGTTTTCCATTAAATGCACAAATCTTAAGCATATATCTTGATGACTTTTACAAATGAATATTCCTGTGTAACCACCACTTGGATCAAAAGATGGAACATTTCCAGGACTCCAGAAAGTTCCTTCATGCTCCTTCACTGTGATACCTCTCCAAAGTACCACTAGCCTGACCTCTATCACACAGGTTAGTTTTGCTGGCTTTGTCCTTCGTATGAATGATCTGTAGTATCTCCTGTTTCGCATCTGGCTTATTTCACCTATAGGATTCACCTACAAGATTATTGTGTATAGCACAGTTCGTTCTCTGCTGTTGTGTAATATTGTATGACTCCACTGTAATTTATCCATTCTACTGATGATGGGCATCTGGGTTATTTCCAGTTTGAGGATATCATGACTATATAAGGATTCTCGCACACGTCTTTTGATGGACCCAGTCACTCATTTCTGTCGGGTATATAACCAGGCATAGAATTTCTGGGGGATGTTTACACACATTCAGTAACTGATGCAAACAATTTTCCAAGGTGGTTGCATCAGTATGCATTCCCACCAGCAATGTATGGGAGTTCTGGTCAATCCATATCCTTGGTAATACTTGGTGTTTTCAGTGTTTAAAATTTTAGCCATCCTGATCAGTGTGGCATAGCATTATGTTTTTGTTTTTTTTTTTTAAGATTTTATTTATTTATTTGACAGAGAGAGAGAGAGAAGCAACACAAGCAGGGGGAGTGGGAGAGGGAGAGGGAGAAGCAGGCTTCCCGCGGAGCGGGGAGCCCGATGCGGGGCTCGATCCGAGAACCCCGGGATCATGACCTGAGCCAAAGGCAGCCGCTTAACGACTGAGCCACCCAGGCGCCCCAGCATTATGTTTTTTTTTTTTTTAAGATTTTATTTATTTATTCATGAGAGAGAGAGAGAGAGAGGCAGAGGGAGAAGTAGACTTCCCGCAGAGCGGGAAGCCCGATGCGGGACTCGATCCCAGGACTCCAGGACCATGACCTGAGCTGAAGGCAGACGCTTAACCATCTGAGCCACCCAGGCGCCCCCCAGCATTATGTTTTAATTCACATTTTCCTGATGATTAATAATGTTGAACTTTTTCAAATGCTTTGTGGCCTCTGGTTATTCTCTTCTATATAGGGTCTGTTCCAGGTCAATTTTTTAAAAAAATCGAATCATCTTTTTCTTATGGACTTGTAGGAGTTTGTTGTATAATGTGGCTAAGGTCCTTTCCTACTCTCTGTGTTGCTTTTAAATATCTCTTCATTGTCTCTTTTTACAAACAGTTCTTCATTTTAATGAAGTCCAATTGATCAATTTTTTCAATGTCATCAATTTTTTTATGGTTAGTTCTTTTTGTATCTTAAGAAATCTTGGCTTTGTCATGAAGATGTTCTCCTATGTTTTTCTCTGGAAGCGTCATTATTTTCCATGCACATTTTCATACTCTAACTACATGTCATGGATCACTGAGCATATACAATATCATTTTGTATATTTTCAGTTTTTATACCAATAATATATAATAACATATTAACGTCATAACATAATCTGCTACCTGCTTTTTGAGCTCAATAGTACATTTATGAGACGAATCTTGGTTGATATGTGTAGCTCTCATTCATTCAGTTTCACTGGAGCAAAGTTAATTACACTGTATACATATAACACCATCTGTTTACCCTTCCTCTTGTTGACGGACATTGAGGTTGTTTCCAGTGTTCCTCATCAGGAACGGTGTTTCGTGAATATGCATGCAGGTGCGTCCTCGTGTGCACACCTCACAGACGAGGCTGTGATGGTAGAGCTGTAGATGCTCAGCACTCGCAGGAGGTGCCCCAGGGCTGCTGAGGAGCGGGACTGGGGAAAGAGATGGGTTGAGTGGATGGGACGTAGGGGGGAGGGTGCTGGCTGGTTCTGGCTCTGGGCCCCCACCCGTTTCAGCCAGAGCAGATGTGTTTTCATGCGTTCTGACATGGGGTTCTGTTTCACTCTTCACTTGAAAATTGGGTTCTGCTTTTTAAAAAAGTTTAAGGGCAAGTAACAGGGTCAGGGCAGCGCTCACAAGGTTTCCAGGTACGATCAGCCCGTGTCAACTGGGAGGAAATGAGGGACCCCCCACCCTCCAGCCCAAGCCAGTCTGCCCCTCGCCCTGCTTTGCGTGTTTCATTCACTCCTGGCGTGCAGGTGCCTTCTTCCTTTCTCCGGCTGGACACTTCTCTTCTGGATCCTCAGTGTCCAGCTCAAGAAGTATTTGTTGATGAATTGACTGACAAATAACCTTTTGGAGAGCTTGGCACCATTCTGCAGTTCACAAACCACTTTCCTATCTGTCTTTCCCTTTAAACCAGGCATGGCGAGCCTTGAGGATTACCCAGTGAGGAATGATGATCCCCACTTCACAGGGCGGGCATTCAGAGGCTCAGGAAGGTGAAGAGACTTGAGGTCACATGACTAGTGGGCGGCAGATTCGGGACCTGGACGCGGGCCTTCACCTCTCGGCATGGTGCCCACTCCACAGGTGTGTGTGGCCTGAAAACACGGCCTTAAGCCAGACATTAATTAATAACTAGCCTGTGCATTGCTCTCTGCAGTTTCCAAGGTACTTTCCCTTACATGATCTCTCAATCTCCTCAACCATTCTGTGGGGCATGCTGGTACTTTTTTTTAAAAGATTTTATTTACTTATAAGAGAAAGAGAGAGAGAGAGTGGGGGAAGGGCAGAGGGAGAGGGGCAAGCGGACTCCCCGATGAGCATGGAGCCCAACGTGGGGCTCAGTCCCACGACCCTGATCATGACCTGAGCCGAAACCAAGAGTTGGACGCCCAACCAACTGCACCACCCAGGTGCCCCCAGATGCTGTTATTATTACTTATTACCCCCATCCCACCCTTTTCAAGGAGGGGGTCACTCAGGCACGGAGGGTGGAAGTGTCTTACCCGAGGCCACACGACTGTGGAGTGACAGAGCTCACTCAGGAGCCAACTCCCAGCCTTCCTGTCCACCATCCTCCGCTCCTTCCTCCACCTTTACTCCCTGTGGCAGGAACCAGAGGTATCTGGGGCAGGCAGGCTCTCCAGGAGCCCTCCAAGGCCACTCCAGCAGCCTGAGGGCCTGGCCCTCCCAGGCAGGCCCAGGAAACACGGTTGGCTCTGCAGTGCTGAGCAGTCCCTCCCATGAGGCCTGGGGTTGTTTTTCTTATCTAAATAAACTCTGCACAAACATGGCCACATTACTCATGAGTAAGTTATTTGCCATAGCATAGCCCAGAGATGGGGAAATTAGTTCACACTGGAGCTGTGTCTTAACCTGGTAAGATGAATGGGGAGGTGGAGTTTTAGACCCAGGTCAGAGAAATCCCAAACCTATTTTTCTTGGCACCCTACTCTCCATCTCAGGTCTGGGGGGAGCACTTTGCCCCTGGGCGATGGGTCCCACTGGAGCACAGGGAGAACCCGGCTGTGCCTGGGCAGGAGGGAGAGTGAGCAGCAAGGACTGGGACTCCGTCTTCCGTGGCCTCTATCATTCCCCACTGGCCCTTCTGAGGAAAGAAGAAGACACACCCATGGAGGAGAGGAGCTCTGCTTTGGTCTCTAGCCTTTTGCAAAACCAGTGCTGGAATCAACCCCTGATGCTTTCCCCCACATTTACCTGGATTTGTTCAACTTCTGGAGCTGGACCTTTCATCGGAGGTCCCCGGGGTCAGGGGAGCGACTTAAGGAGCTGGCACATAAATGAGGATGTGCATCACTCAGCTTGGTGGCTGGCCCAGCGCGCTCATCATCGCTGTGAAGGAGGCACGGAGTCGGGTGGGCGGGGACAAGAGAGAAGAGGCTGAAGCTGTTTATCTTGGCCCACCACCATGTAGCTTTCCAAAGGCTTTCCCACCTACTCCCTCGGGTATGTTTATTACCTCATGGTATAGGTGAGAGTGTGACTCTCAGGGAAGCTCTATGATGCTCTTGTCAATCATAAGCCACAGAAATTGACAGTTTGCGTTTGGAAAGGACTCTTAAATGTAGGAGCTCAGTGGAAATCCTGGCAGAGCTGGGAAAGGAGCCTTAGTCCCTGACTCCTGGATCAGCAGATTCTGGGTTTAGCAGAATGTTGCTAGGACACCACTTTTAGTCCCTGGACATGATGGTGTTGGTCCCAGGGAACATGGGCACTGTGTATGGCTTCTGTCTGGGGCCCTGAAACCGCAGTGCCTGGGGGGTGTGGTCACGGGAATCCCTTGCCTGCTTTAGACTAACAGAATGGGGCTGGAGAAGCTGTGGTAGTTTCACTGTGTGGGCCTCGCCCTGGAGAACGTGTCTGGTCACGTCTGCACTCCCACAGGGACTGTCACTAGAAGGGGCTGGGAGAAGACCCTGGGATGCCATGGAGAGATCTAGGTTTCTTGTATGAAACTCAAACAAAAACAGTTCTCACTGTTCAGTTCTAACCCTGAATAAGTGCCACCCATCCATGTGTGCTGAACTCAAAATAGACTCCTTCTAGAGATCCTGACTGCAGAATCCTGGATAGATGTGAGGAAGCTGGAATTTTCTCCTTGGCCTGGGAGCAGGTCAGGAAGGGGAGGGGGCGGGGGTCTTTGCCAGTGGCCAACGCACGTACTGGCTCTTCCTCCTGGGCCACCCAGTCTGCTGAGGGGCCTCGTGCATAGTGGGTGCTCAGCACACATCTTCTAGATTGGATGAGGCTTGACCACTTCCTGGAAGAGGACTGAAACCAAGCAGTATGTGCTTGGCTGTGGGCAGTGTCAGTGCCCCCCGCCCCACCGCAGCATGGATGCACCCACACATCCACACGCGTGGATGGGCTCAGCAACCTTACTTAGCTCCAGTTTGAAGGGATAGCAAAATAAAAACACATCTTTCCCTTTCATAATTAATATCTGTGTTTGGAGTTTCCTCATCTGGCCAGGTGAGGACTGATTCCTGATGCGGACTGACCCCTGTGGACAAGGTTCCCACAGATGCATCAGCTCCTAACCCCGAACTGAAAGGCTAGAAGGTGGGGCCGGGAACCCCACCTTTACGGAAGATGGGGTTTCACGAAGGGATTATCGGATCTCCTGATGCAGCCCCAATCGACGATGCGTTGTCTGCATAACGCTTCCTACAAACAACGGACCCAGCTCTGCTTAAAAAACAACAGTGGCAAAAATACGCTTAATGAATGTGTAACACACACCCGAACCACAGAAAGTGGGGTTTGAATTTGAGGGGGAGTGCCGAATTGTGTGTGTTTTCAGACATTAAGCTAAGGTAACGTGGCCTCTCTTGAAAAAAAATCGAAGGAGATGTGGGAGGGAACGATGCAAACAGAGTCCACATGGGCTGGGAGCTCAAAGGCACCCCTCCCAGTGAAGCTTCAAGGACGGAGAGCGTCTCTTTGTTAGTGTGTGTGTATATTCATTTTTCATTCATTCATTCATTCAAATACTTCTCGAGAGACTACTTTGTGCCAGGCACTGTCCTGGACATTTGGGGGCACATCCATTAATTACATAGATGAGTTCCCACTCTGTCTATTCAAGTCACGGGGAACAGAGCTCTTACTTTCTGGCTCCCAAATTAAACTGCGTGCTACCCAAGGGCAGAGAGCTGGCTTCTCTTGTGGCATATTTCTTCCACAAAGCCCCTTGAACCAGGGTGCCCACCGTGGATGCTCAGGCAACAGGCCTGATGTGCTCACCAAAGAAAGTGGACTCGTGTGTTTTGACGCTCCGGTGCGCTCTCGACTTCCTCTCCCGCCACCACCTCCTCTCCTAGCTTCTCTCCTGGGCCTCCTGGGTGGCCTTGGCAGGTTCAGGCCCCGAGAAGAGGTTGTGATGAAAGCTGACAAGAACGCGAGGTGTTACCCTCCCACAGTCATTTGAATCCAGTTAGGGGATTCCCAAAGACCAGAGGAATGTGTCTATGGTGGAATTAGAAGGTCAGAGCTAGAAGAGTCTCAAAGGCAAACAGGCTTCGACCGAGAGAATGACAGATCTGAGGCAGAGCGTAAAGAAGGATCCCCAGGCAGGAAAGAACTCAGTAATCCACCGGCAATATCCGCCGTGGGGCGTGCAAAGGAGGGTGCTTGGAGTCGTGTCTTTAGGGTACCCAAGTCCAGTCTGATCCCTTCCTTTCACAGATAAGGACATTGAAGGTGCAGGTGTGACTGGCCTCAAGTAGGGAGCAGGTCCATTGATGCAGCCAGACGCCCCTCACCTGCCGGCACTGCGGGCCGTCTGTTCTGCCAGTTAGCCGGGCTCTAAGCAGCTCAGAGGAAACGCGTCCCCCACTCACAGCCATCCTCTTCCTCTGTGAGTCAAGTCAGCCCTGATCAACAGCTGTGTATATCGTCCTGCACCCCACTCCTAGGTTTCTTTTGGTCCCTGTCATTTCCTAGTAATTATTTGAGGACAGTCAAATATAGTGCAGCTAAGCTGAATCCGTGCCAGAGACAGCAGGATTGTGGTTCTGGTTGCCTGGACTTTAGCAACTGACTCCTCAAACCAATCTTCACGTAGATCCTTGCATGCATACCCTGAAGAGGAGGCTTTCTGACGGCCCTTAGCCCACTGGCCAAATGAGCACTGGGTTGAGAGCCTACCATATAAGTCAAGAGGTCACATTTTAGTTATGAGACCTTAAGCACATCACTTAATCCTTCTGGTCCTCAGTTTTTTGATAATTAATGAACTCATCCACCAAACATTCATTAGGCACCTTCAGTGTTCTCAGGCACTGGTGCTGGGGATGGGAAAACAAGACAAGGTCCTTGACATTAAGGGGCTTAAAATCTAGTGTGATGGGTCAGTTAAATAAATAAATGGACTCACGGATTCTAGGTATTAGCATGGAGATCTGAACAGGGTTGAGTGGGGACTCAGTTCTACCCTGGGAGTCAGAGGACTAAGGGCTTCATGAAGGGCTTGAACCTAGTCAAGGTTGAGGTCAAGGATGAGGAGGAGGTTCATCTAGTTGAAGAGGTGGGATGTGGAGATAGAAGGAATGGAAAGGACCCCGAAGGCAAGAAGGAATGGCCTGAGAAAAGGCACAGTGGCATGAAAGAATCGGGAATATTTGTGATTCCTGGAGAGAGGATGTGATGTGGGGCACAGGGAGAGGGATAGAGGCCGCCATGGGCTGGGTCACATCACTCCAAAGGACTGTGGACTCTGTTGTCTAGACCTGTGTTTTCCAACAGGCAGCCACTGGCCACATGTGGCTACTGGGCACTTGAAATGTGGCCAGTCCAAAGTGAGATGGAAGTATAAAATATGCAGCAGATTTCATAGACTTTGTATGAAAAAGAACATAAAATAGAGATCACTTAGACTTGGGAGTTAGTGCATTAATGTTAGGTAAGACTCCAGGGTGAATACAATCACCCAGGGAGAGACGGTAAAGGGAAAGAGGCAAGCATCTGGCTCTGGGGAACATAAACCCCTATGGAGAACAGGGGAAGAGGTCTGAAAAATGTATCTTTATGCACCTGCCAACAATGAGAGCTGTGATTCCTTACCTCTGCAGGCAGCTCTCTGCTCTGCGCCCAGAGGTCTTTCTTTCAGCAGGGACCTCTTTTCATTGGTTGATTTTAGAAGAAAACAAAAAAAAGTCACAGCTAAAGCAAAGCGTGGCCCCCCCCTTGAATGGAACTACTGGCATTGAGTAAGAC
Organism: Neomonachus schauinslandi; assembly: GCF_002201575.2. Taxonomy (NCBI): domain Eukaryota; kingdom Metazoa; phylum Chordata; class Mammalia; order Carnivora; family Phocidae; genus Neomonachus; species Neomonachus schauinslandi. The sequence goes on from NC_058411.1 coordinate 105,306,749, forward strand.
AGTAAGGAAGGAATCTGTTCAGGATTCACTTCATAAAGCTGGTGTGGTGGGGATAAGCCGGTCCAGTAGCTTTGCAGGAGCCCTTTAGTAATGGCATCAAAAGTCGTAATTCTCCTTCTAGGGACTTACTCTAAGAAAATAATTAGAGATGTACACAAAGCACATGCCCCAGAACGTTTAAAGCCACACTTTCCTTAATACCAAATAAAATTGGGAGCAACCTAGATGCCCAATCATGGGAAATGGGTGTGATACATTATGAGAGATCCGTGTGATAGAAGGCTCCTCATTCACTCAAAAGAATGAAGTCAGTGTCTATTTATTGACATAGAGAGATGTTCATGATATATTCAACGAAGAAGCAGGTGACTGTAGAATGGCTGTTTCTAGTTAGTGGTTGTGGTTTGTCTTCAGGGCTGTCTGGCAGGGTGCCTGGATTGTCTAAGGGAGGCCACTCACCGACGCCCCCTGGCCATGTCTCAGCGTCCTCTTTCTGGAATGGGGGTGATAATCACACCAAGGACAGTTGTAAAACCTATATGAGTTAATGTCATCCATGTAAAGTGTTTAGAACAGGGCCTACCACTTATAAGACCTCCAATCTGGGTTAGCCTTTATTGCTATCTTTTTTTTTCTTTTTCTTAATGATTTTATTAATTTATTTGAGAGAGAGAGCGAGAGAGAGAGCACGAGCAGGGGCAGAGGCAGGGGGAGAAACTGACTCCCCACTGAGCAGGGAGCCCGATGTGGGGCTCGATCCCAGGACCTCGGGATCGTGACCTGAGCTGAAGGCAGACGCTTAGCTGACTGAGCCACCCAGGTGCCCCCTTTATTGCTATCTTTAAAAATATCTTTGAGATACAATTCGCATATCGTACAACCTACCCATTTCAAAATGAACAATTCACGGGTGTTTAGTATATTCAAAGAGTTGTGCAACCTCACCTCCGTTGATTTTAGAGCACTTTCATTACCCTAGAAGGAAACTCTGCACCCCTCCCCACCCCTCCGCTGGCCCCCAGGGCAACCAGGAGTAATCCACTTTCTGTCTCTGTGGATCGGCCTATTCTGGGCATTCCATAGAAAGGGATTCATACAACATGTGGTCTTCTGTAACTCCTTCTTTCACTTAGCATTGTGTTTTCAAACTCATCCATGCCCTAGCGTGGGTCAGAACTTCATTGCTTTCTTATTGCAGATAGCCTTCATTACTGATGCCGTTACAAAGCTTGAAAAATGTCCCTACCATGCAAACATTTGATTTCTATAACAAAGCACACTACCAAAGTCATCTACCCTCCTTTCAGTTAGGTTGAATCTCTTGGAAGAGGGACAGCTTTTCTTTGTTTCTTTAACTTCTATTTCATTCCTTCAAAGTCTGAGTCAGCCACAGGATGTTTGTTTTCAGATGCTGAGTCGTATATAAGGTGCAGAAGGTGCAGAGTGTTCTAGGTGTGTGTTCTGAGAAGTAAGGACTCTGCTTCTCCTTTCACATACCCATGGCCTGACTACAAAGAAGCACCGATGGGTCCCCGGGCCCCCAGGAGCATGCGCAGCTGTCTCAGACCTGACAGACTGTCCAAAGACCCACTGCCTTGTTCCCTTCCACTTTCCAGAACTTACAGTCCTCACCCGACTCCCCTGTCATCCTACACGTTTTCTCTTTCTCTTTTAAATCTTTTTAAAAATTGAGGTATAGCTTTGATGTGGTAAATGCTATTCATTTTTAATATATAAATAGCATGCCATTATATTAAAAATAATTTGAAGGCATACAATCTCACTGCCTTTATGGAACTATGTTTTCATTTTGGCACACTGGTGGCTGTCCGTGTGTGTGTGTGTGTGTGTATGTATGTGTGTGTGTGCTTTTAAAAATAAATGCAATTAAAATGAACCAGCAATTTTCCAACTACTAGTTTTTAGGTTCACATTGTAAACTGAACCCTGGACTGAGGAAGATCCTGGGCTGAAGCCAAGGCTGTGTTTGTGACTCTTACTACCCCAGAAAATAGGAAAGGGAAAACACAGTGACCTCTACAAACATACACACATACAAGATGCAAACACAAAAACACATGGGCCCAGGGAGAAAACTCATAAAACATATACCTGTTTCACTTACACATATAAAGCTGGACTCTGTGAAATACTGTGATCCAAACAAGACAGATCTCAGAGGCATGGGCAGACACAGATATCACACACACACACACACACACACACACATCTCAACAACACCTGGGTATACAGATTGACCAACACACCAGGATATACACAGTGGTCAAGTTGAACACACACACACACACACACACACACACACATCCTCCCCCAACTCCTGCAATTTCTGAATGCTGGGAAGGAACTCTTGCAGAACTCAGAATAGCTCTGTGAACCCTGCCCTGGGCTCCAGCCACCTGCCTGCAGGCCCTTCCTGTCCTCCCTCGCAGCCCTGGCCCCTCACCTCTGTGTGCACACAGCTGCAGGTGACCATTCCTAACCCTAAGTCCAATGTCCTCACCCAGATTCCCCCAAGTCAGACCTGGTCCCTCCCAGTACCTTCCTTGGCCAGTGTCTGCACCAGCTCCTTTAGCCACTGGCTCTGCTCCCAGAGGCACTCTGTCATCAACACCAGGAACCCCGTTGGGGGGCTCCGGGGACAGAGGGGTGGTGCTGGGCCGGCAGGCTGGGGTCAGCAGTCCCATTTGGGTAACAGCAGCAGAGCTCCAGGTGTCCCTGTGCTCTGTGAAGTGGCCTCAGTGACAACCATCTTGTGGCAACTGCAAGAACTTCAAACAAGACCCTGTCCTTGAGGTCCAGGGCCCAGAGCCCGGCGTAGAGCAGACCCACAAATGGCGTTAGTCCCCCTGACCGTCAGTTCCCTATGCTGTCAGATGGAGCCACCCCTGAGTCTGCATGTTCCTAGGGGTGGCTACGAGGTGGGACATGGGAAATAATTTTGACTGTGCTCTCCAATGTGAGATACCATGATCACTGGGCTGGAAGGTTCTGGAAACTTGTTAAGGCTGGATAATATTCCGTTGTATGTAAGTAGCACATTTCATTTATCCGTTTCTCTGTTAGTAGATACTAGAGTTGCTTCCACCTTTGGCTATCATGAATAATGCTGCTATAAACAGTGTACAAAAAGCTGTTGGGGTCCCTGCTTTTGCTTCTTTTGAGTGTAAACCTAGAAGTGGAATTGCTTGATCAAATGGTAATTCTTTGTGTAGTTGTTTGTTGTTTTTGTTTTGGGGAACCAGCATACTGTTCACCACAGTGGCTGCCGCATTTTACATTCCTGTCAGCAATGCACAAGGGTTCCAGTTCCTCCACATCTACTCCAACACTTGCTATTTTCTGTTTCTTTTTTAAAAATAATACCCATACTAATGAGTGTGAAGTGGTGCAATGTGTATCTTTTTAAGACATCTTTCAAAATGGGGCACCTGGGTGGCTTAGTCATTAAGCGTCTGCCTACGGCTCAGGTCATGATCCTGGGGTCCTGGGATTGAGCCCCGCTTCGGGCTCCCTCCTCGGCGGGAAGCCGGCTTCTCCCTCTCCCACTCCCCCTGCTTGTGTTCCCTCTCTCGCTGTGTCTCTCTCTGTCAAATAAATGAAATCTTAAAAAAAAAATGTCCAGGGCGCCTGGGTGGCTCAGTTGGTTAAGCGACTGCCTTCGGCTCAGGTCATGATCCTGGAGTCCCGGGATCGAGTCCCGCATCGGGCTCCCTGCTTGGCAGGGAGTCTGCTTCTCCCTCTGCCCCTCCCCCCTCTCATGTGCTCTCTCTCATTCTCTCTCAAAAAAAAAAAAAAAAAATTTTACAAAAATCAACAAAAACAAAACAAAATGTCCACAGTTGTTTTGTGTGTATGGAATTTTCTGCATAAGTAGCATTATGTTACTTATCTCATCCTCAGTGTTACTATTTGCACTTGGAACTGTTTTTAAGATCCATCCATTTGCTTTGTGTACACCGAACTCGATGCTTCTAATTTGTGCAGAGTACTCTGTGGTAAGCACCAGCCATATCCATGCTGTGTGTGGAGCGTACTGTGTGTTTGTAGCAAGCTCTTAACATGGGTTATTGGATTTCTTCCAGCAAACCTCAGAGGTAGGTGTATTATTTCCATTTTATGGAAGAGGAAACTGACATACAGAGAGGTAAGAGACTTGCCCAAAGTCACAGAGCTGAAAGCTGAACCAGCTGGAAATTGAACCCAGCTCTGTCTGGTGCCATGGGTGGGTTCCCATGTGTAAGGTGCTGCCCAGAGCCGCAGACCGAGGCACTATCTCAGGGGAGGCCACTCCGATGAGAGTTCTAGTCCTGCCTTGACTCTGACTTAGATCCCTACTGCCAATCACCTCCCTTCACCAGATGTCACTTTACGTCTGTGTAACATGAAGACGGGACAATTTTAAAGCTCTTTCTAGATTTGCCACTTGTTGATTAAACACCCTTTAGCTAATGGAAAAAAATAATCAGAATTGAAGTCATGTGTTTGTTTCTCTCCAGTGTTCTACCTGGGACCCACTCCAAATACATGAGAACCCTTTGGCAAGTCCATTTGCGAGGCAATTCCTGATAGGACTGGGAAACAGAGTCGCTGCCTCCGGCCCCATCCCACCTCTCTTGAACTTTGCACTTATGGTGATGAAAAATTAACTGGGCTCATGTTTCCCTTCCAAGGACAACCTCTGCAAAAGCTGGCCTGGCTGGGCCCCAGGAGACCAGGCACCAGAACAGAGTTCCTATCCATCCGGAGCCGCCCACCCATTCACCACCCAGAGTCACAGGAGCACACAGGGTCCTCTTGGCCCCGGAGGGAGGAATCCATTCCTCAGCCCTCCTCACTGCTTGGTTGAAAATGGGCTTAGTCCCTCGACTCTTCTTGTGGAGAGACTAAGCCCAGAGGAGAAAGGACTAGGCCAGAAACGGCCTTTGCTGGACTCACACGTGGGTCCGGCCCTGTTTTTCTGCATGCACAGCTGTCCCTGTCACACGGATGACGGCATGTGAAGGAAGTGCAAGAAAGCGTCGTTCAGCCACACTAACTAGCTGCTGACTAGTTATTTCCTCCCCTCGGGAAAATGGGAGGGCTGAAAAGGAGCTCTTCCCATGCCCCGATTTTAGAGGGTTAGGGACACACCAGGCCCTTCCACTCCATTTAATTTTTGGATCTCTTTGGCTCCTGACCTCCATGGAGCACATCCCCTACCTCTACGAGACGTGGCTTCTGCCTGTGTGAAATGAGATACTCGTATCGCAGGAGGGCACTTTTCATGCTCTTTCTAGATTCACTACTCTGCACAATAACAACTGTTTGTTCCGTTCTTACAGCTGAGAGGAGATGCTCAGGGAGGTGAAGGGAGCCAGGACGGAAAGTCAGGTCAAGTCACTGATGGAGCTTGAGGTCCTCTTACTTCATCTGACTGCCTCACAACAGTCCCAACTGCATGATTTGATATTCAGGTTAAAATTAATATTTTACAATGCGGGGTGATGCCTGTAGGGGCCCTTTCTCCCAGACACACGCCTCCCATGCCTTGGTGCTTCTCTAGGCTGTGAGCTCCCTCAGGGGCCTTCATCTTCCTTTGCAGCCTTCCCAGAAATGAGGAGGAGGGCTGCAACCCAGAGGCATCCCACAGATGCATGTCTAACAGAACTGTTCTCGCTTAACCGCACACCACTCTTGGTGGCATCAGCCCCTGGGGCCCCAAGGTGTGCTTCTAGCCCTTCAGAGCACTTGACTGTTCGCAAAGTTTTTCCCAGGAGATTCCCACAACTACCGTGAGGTTGAGAGGAAAGCTATTTCTGGCCCTATTCAATAGGGGAGCAAACATTCCTCGTGCTGCCACAATAGCGCACCTGCCTCAAGAACTTTTGTTTTGCAAAGAGCTCTATCAGTGATGTCACCTTTGCCGGCCAGGACTCTGGAAGGCAGCGAGCTGAATGCACAGGCAAGAATGTGGACTTCGGCCACATCACAGAGCCCTGGGTTCAAATTCCAACACCCCCCCCCCCCCCCCCCCCCGGAATCCTGAGTAAGTATTGTAACGGCCAGGTGCCTTGGGTGCCTCACCTTTAAATGGGAGGCACAGGGACGTCTACCTCGGGGGCCATTCTGAGGATTAAAGCAGAGGGCAGCATTTGGGTTACCGGGAATGAAGAAAGCCATCAATCCATGTTGAGTGCTGTTTCCTTTTCTTCCTTCCTTCCTTCCTTCCTTTTTTTGATGAGGGCTGGGAAGAAGGGAGTGAAACGTCACACTACAGGGGCTGCAGGTGACCCGAGGTCTAGCCAGGAAAGGGAAAGCCCCACTTGGGGTTCAGGGGTTCTCAGGGCCAAGCGGCAGGGTGAGTTAGGAGGGGAGTGTGGAGGCCACAGCCCTCCATCGAAGCAGCTGACAGGCCTGTGGGAGGCCCTTCTCTCTAAGGCAGGGACCCCTGCAGCTACTGGGCTGATTTTGTGGATTGGGCCACACCTCACAGAGCTTTGTAACTCCCCACCCGCTAGCGGATAATGTCTTTCTCACCAGGGGGGTTTCCTGCTGTTAAAAACAAACAAAGGCTGTAGACACCGGGCTAGAGGCCTGGCAGGGGAGGGGCAGCAGGAGAAACGACCTGAGGGTCTGGAGTGACTCCTGACAGCCGCTACGGAGTTTGTGCGTAGAAGCCCCTAATTCTGCTGGTGGGGAGACAATCCCCAGGTACCCCAACATCCTGGGGTTTGCTTCCCACCAAGCCTAAGTTTGAATATAGAAACCTCCCGAGTACTCCCCCTCTGCCCCACTTTTTGCGAGTTCGCAGCTTTGGAAACAAAGCTCTCTCCTAGTTTTGGGGGTGTCGAATTTCGGATTTTTTTGTATCATAAGATTGCAAACACTCAGTAATGTAATTTCCCCTCCCCCAAGATAAATTCTAAAGCGCCCCCATTCATTCCTTCAAGAACGCAACAGATGTCTTTGAGGCCCATTTTCTGTCAGGGACTTGATTCACAAGGCCCAAGGGACCCCTGACTCCGGCTATTATCCAGGGAGCCTCTGGGATCTCCAAATCCCCTCTTCTGAGAGCCCCCCTCCCCCCATCCCAACTCTCTCCTTCGCACACAGGCTCGGGGCTCTCAGCCGGTGTGATCTCACCGATGAGAGAATAAAAAAACAATAAACAAAAAATCAACAACAAAAAAAACCCCAGCTCCCGAGGCTCCGGCGCCGCCAAGGCCCCTGCCCGGGAACACCCCGCGCGCATCCAAGAGCACGCCCCGACTTCCTGGGCCTCAGCGTTCCGTGCGCCCTTTCTGGGACCCGGGTGCCCCCCAAGGGTGCACCGCCGGCCTCTGGCCGGACGGCGCTCGCTCGCTGCCAGCCTGGCCCCCTCCAGCCCGCCACTGCAACCGAGCTTCCTGAGTGTGGGTGCCGAGAGTGGACGCCACGGCGGGAGCCCGGCCCTCCCCTCTCGCTGCTCGATTCCCACGACTTCTTCCCGGCGTCCGCCGGCCTCGAGGTCCGGGCCGCGCGGGGTCCTGCGCGCACCAGCCTGGGCCGCCGCCGGCCCGGGTCGCCCACGTGGGCCTGCTCTGCGCCGGGCGGGGGAAGGCCGGGCGCCCTCCCGGAGGCCGGGGGTGGGCAAGGCGCCCGGGGATGGAGGCGGCGGGGCGCGGGGGAGGAGGCGGGGAGCCCCGGCGGCGAGGGGGCGGTGACAGCGCTTGGAAAGGAGGCTGCACGCGGATTTGCATGAAACACAGACTGGGAGCGGGCGGGAGCGGCAGAGGGAGCGGGAGCGGGAGCGGGAGCGGGAGCGCGGCGCACGCCCCGGGCCGGCCCAGCGAGCGAGCGAGCGAGCCGGGAAAGAGGAGGGAAGCGGGGAGGCGAGGCTGCCGAGGCGGAGGGATCTGCGCATCAAAGCGAGCTAGGCGAGCAAAGTTTGGCTGGGGGTTGGACTTTCCTTCCTGGAGGCGGCACCCAAACAGCTACCCGGTGCGGAAACCCAAACTTTCTTCTGCCACTCTGAGTCTCGCGGCCGCCGCCTCCGCCCCGCGTTCGGGGCCTTCCCGACCCGGCGCCGCTGTCGTCCGCCCGCCCGCCTCCCCCCAACCTCCTCGCCGCCCTCCTTCCCGCCGCGGGAGCCGCTCGGGGCGCAGGGCCGCGCGCCGAGCCCCGCTGGCTGCAGCGCCGCGGCCCGGCCCGGAGCACGGGCAAGTTCGCCAGGAGTTGAGGCGAAGTTTGGGCGGCCGAGCTCTCCTCTGCGCCCCCGGCGCCCCGCCGCGCCCAGCCCCGCCGGGGGCGCCCCTCGCCGCCCGCGCGCCCTCCCCAGCCATGTCGTCCATCCTGCCCTTCACCCCCCCGATCGTGAAGCGCCTGCTGGGCTGGAAGAAGGGCGAGCAGAACGGGCAGGAGGAGAAGTGGTGCGAGAAGGCGGTGAAGAGTTTGGTCAAGAAGCTCAAGAAGACGGGGCAGCTGGACGAACTGGAGAAGGCCATCACCACGCAGAACGTCAACACCAAGTGCATCACCATCCCCAGGTGGGGGGCCCTAGCGACCCGGGGGGCGCGCCCGCCCAGCCCCCTGGCGCGGCGGGGCCGGCCGGGTGGGTTGGAGCGAGAGGGCTGGTGTGTGTGTGTGTGTGTGTGTGTGTGTGTGTGTGTGTGAGGGGGGGCAGTGGGAGCGCGGTCCGGAAGGGGCCGGGGGGGAACCCCAAACAAAACCTTCTCTGGATTTGCAAAGATTCAGAGCCTGGGGCTGCCACGGGGCACTCTCACTTCCAGACCTCACATTCATTTTTCACCTCCGGGAAAGGGGGGTGCTGCTGGAATTGGCCGCCCCCACTCCGGGGAGCTGCGGGCTAGAAGTTGAGGCCCGCTTTGTTCAGCTCCGCGGGCCGGAGCCCCTCCTCCGCCGCCGCCTCCCGCCCCCGCGGCCCGCGCTCGTGGAGGTGGTGGTGTCCCTCCCTTTCTTTCCTTCAGTCCTGTCCCCCCACTTCTTTCCTCCGCAACAGGAATGCAGTCCGTACAGCTGGGGTTGTGGGTGAGGAGCGGGAACCTCGTGATTGACAGATTCCTTCTTCGCTCTCTCTTTGCCTTCGGGATTAGCATTTTTACCGAGTATTTTTAGACTCCGTTGTGCCAGTCTCCCGCCCCCTCGGCACACACGCACTTCAGTTGCAGCGCAGTGCTTTCAAATGAGAGACAAGTGGCAGAGGTTAGGGTCTTCTCTTCTCCCCTTCCCCCCTTCCCCCGACGATTTTTTGCTTGGCTTTCAGCCTGAGATTGCAGGCTGATGTAGGAGAGAGCGAACTTGGAGCTGATCAGATAACAAAACGCACCCCAAAGTGGGCCTCGCATTCCTGCAGAGCCCTCCTTCCCAAAGCGCTTTGCCATCTGTCTGGACCTCCTTTCTCCTCCGCTTCGCGCTAGCTGGGTCAGGCGGGAGCTCACAGATGGCTGATAGAAGGGGTCAGTGACTTTTCTCCACTCCCCAGGGCCTTCTCTTAGTTTTGCTGCCCCTGGCTGGGAATTGGGGGGGGGGGTGTTGGCGGGGGGCGGTACACCTTAGCCTCCCGTCTCTCCCTCTGGGCCCCCTTTAAAGTCTGACTCTGCACCAAAGGGAGTATGTGTGCACACAGGGGTGGGATGTCCTTGGGGGTCCCAGGCTGCAGAGGAATGAGTAGAGGGTCTGCATGGCCTGAGCCCCAGAGAGAATGTCGGTTTTGCTGCCGGGCCAGGAGTGGACTGCATCCTTGGCCACCTGCTTGGGGCAGCTGTACACGGCCTGCCGTACACAGCCTACCAGCCCTGTGAGGCAGGCACAAAGCAACATCTGTCCACAGGAACCCAGAACAGGCCTCCTCTGGAAATAAATGCCACATATGGTGGGAGTGCTGACTTAAAAAAGTAATATATTTTTTTTAACTGGGTGGATCCAGTCAATAAAGGGGAGGGAAGGTGGTGTGTCGTCTGGGAAGTGCGCCCTGGGCGTGTGATCAGGAGCCAGAATTGACTTCAGAGGAGGTGGTATGATGTGATGGGGTCCTGAGCCTTGGATTCTGGGCCCAGCTCTGGTTCTGAATTCTTCTTTATTCCTTTGGTTGTTGGGGGGGCAGGGGTAGGGTGAATGAGTGTCATACTTCTCCCATCTGGCGAGGGGTGTACAAAACGTGCCTTCTTACCTGTCTGGGTGCATTGAGGACAAGTGCTTTGTGCTTTGAAACAGAAAAAAAAAAAGAAAGAAAGGCATCAGTTATAAAATGAGCAGCTGCATCAAGTGTTTTATAGTTTACAGAGCACTTTCACATGGTTTTAATGCGATCAAGAAAGAAAGAAACTCCTGGAAAATAGATAAGGCTGTCAGACTGCAGATTTATCTCCTTTTTAAAGTTGAGAAAACTGGAGGAGGGAAGTGAAAAGGTTTGGCCTGGTGGACTTGGGACTCCACCACTTGTGCTCCTTTTTGTACTGTGCACTGCTCTCTACTTCGAAAGTTTTGAATGCATTCTTTGCTGAATGCTAGAGCACAGTTAGCTTGGGATGGGGGCAGCCGTGGATCTTTGTTGGTAAGGTTGCTGATGTTCTGTCTTTGGGTTGGTGACTGCTTGGAGGAGAGCCCTTGCTTTCTCTTGCCTTGGTAGGGGTTTGCCCTCTAGGGAAACTTAGCTGGGGCCTGCCTTTTCCTCTTCCAAAGTCCTCCACAGCTTGAGGCATAGGAACGCTTTGGACATTTCTGAGAGTTCAAGCTAACTTGCGTCTGGCCTTCCCATGACTCTGATAGGAATGGGGCATCTTCCACCTGCCTTGGCAAGGGCCGAATACGAAGGTAGATTTTGTTTTCAACCTTTTCTCAGGGAAGCCCAGTTGCTTGGATGGATCCAGACAAAATGGATTTCCATCCCTGGATTTTGTGCCCACGCCTCTGGGTCACCTTGTCTCCCTTGGCAACGGCTGCCACTGTTTTGGTCGTGGGCAGGAAACTAAAGGCCACGTCTTGGGGCGGTGTCTAGCTGGCCTCCATGTTAGTGCTATCAGTGTCTGCTAAGCCCCAAAGAGTGTGGTGGTGTTTGTCCAATTGTCTGCTCTCTCTACACTACCTTGTATAACGAGGGCTTTGGAAAGTTAACCAAGGGATGTTTAACCTAGTTATCCCATGGTGTGTGGGGGATGGGGCACTGAGTGGTTAAAACTACCCTGGGGTTTCAGGAGACCTCAGTCTGGGGAGATGTGACAAGCGTGCTTTGGCTAGTACGTAATCGTGATCAGCAACAGCAACCTTTGGCAAGGACAGCCATATCCTAGGGTCTTCCAGACTGCATGCTTGTGGGTGTTACGCCGGCTCTAACCTGTCTCAGTGATCGGGAGAGCTGGAGCGTTACAGGCTTACCGATACCAAGAATGTGAAAGAGACCTGTGCCAAGGAAGTGGTAAGAGCTTGATTTAGATACACCAGCAGAGAGGCTATCAGGATACTCTGAGGTCTGGCAGTCTGGGCAGAACTTAGACACGTTGTATAACAGCATCTTACGTGTCACCTGCCTGAGTATCTAAGTAAAGCAGCGAGCATCTTCCCTGCCAGTTGGTAAGCATGGAGCCCCAGCATTTACTGTGGAGAGGAAGAGAAGGTGTGCGCATGCTAGGTCAGTAATCAGGGGCCAGGCACACTTAAGAATGACTGCTCTGAAGGACACTGGTAACCTGCACTTCCAGTGACGGGCTCCATGCCTTGGCCCGGTTGTTGGGAGCTGGACCAAGCTTCCAGTCTGGTTGGTTTGGAAGGGAATTCGGGCTTTCTTGTGTCAACGTCCAGAGGAAAACGGGGAATTGAACCAGACGCCAGGTCTGACACATTCCATCTCCTCTTCCTTTGTGAATCTGTTCTTTGACCGTGGCCTCCTGCTGTTAGCCACCTGGACTTCACCAGTCTACTCTCACCCTCGGGAGAAAGGAAAAAGATCGTCATCTTGAAGGCTCCTTTCTCAGACGTCTGGGGGCAGACCTATTACGAGGGCTGCAGGAGTGGCTTCTTTTTAATACCCTCTTGACCTCCCTATCTCCTGTCCACCCACCTCTCTCACTGCGGCTCAGAGCACCATTTTGGTGTAGCCCACGGAAAGTAAGTCCACTTCTGGCTGCCGGGGAGGTGGTCCATCCACTCCTTTCTCTGGTTAACCTTGATTAAGGGAGTTTCACACAGGGAGCTGGGAAGAGGAGGGACCCCGCAGACCCCGGTAGCTGACCGGGGGCTGGCTCCGAGCTCCGGCTGAACCTAAGAGCCACTTGATGTTCCCTTGACATTTGGAACCTTGGAACTTGCCGCTTGCGCCCAGGAGTTGAATGTTTAGGCCAATGCATGTTGCAGACAGCCCTTTGCTCACAGTTCCTGATCAGAGGTTACGGGGTTGGATCTTGTTGATTCATTGATAGTTCTTGGCCCCCTCCCAGGTCTGAGTCAATATTCCGGGCAATGGGAGAGGATGCAAAGGTAAATTTGAGATGGCTCCTGCCTGTGAGGAGCTTCCATTTCAGTAAGGGAAACATTGACAAGGCATTATTTGAGGGTCTAACTGCTATTTCTTTTTTATTCCACGCCCCATCAGAAGAAAAATGAGTTCTAGCATGGAGTGATTTGAGGGTGGGGGTGGGGACTAAAATGTGTCTTTTAAATATTATGGAAGTCATTGTTAGAAAACAAAATAAATGGCAGCCATCTGGTTTCGCCAGAAAAAGCCCAGAATTCAAGTCGATCTTGCCATTTTCATATCTAGATGGATTTAGGAGTTCCCTTTAATGTCTCAGAGCCTTCATGTCTGCACCTGCGAAATCAGGATGATAGAAGGCCTATGGAAATGTTTTGTAAACCAGGGAGTTTGACAGATATAAGTGTTATGTTTTTAGCCTTCTGTGTTTATCACTCATTCATAACTAAATTATTCACTCATTTGTTAAATATCTAGTACCATGAGCAAGGCAGGACACCGGTTCCCAAGGAGCTCCCTGTCCAGAGGGGGAGACGGACTTGGCCAAAGGTACAGGAAATGAGCTACAGCCGAGGGATGGACAAAGCGCCCAGGGATATGGGGACAGACTGTTTAATTCTATGGGAGGGGGTGGGGAGAGGAGGGAGGGGTCAATGCAAGGATTTATTATCCAAAGGAAGTTTCTGGACTACAAACATGATCATGTGAACTTTTGGGTACGTGGTGATACCAGTCTACAAGAATGAGGATGTCTTTATCTTCTTCTGTCTTTTGCTAAACTGAGTACTGTTGTAAAAATGTTACTTCATGGCCTGCATGGAAGGGCCAGTGACCTGTGTGCGGTATTTACTCTGCTTACAACGTTCTGTCCTTGAAGTAAAAAGTAATTTAGTATTGCAAACTTGAAATTCAGGTTTCCTCCGTGGGAACAGTGACTTTAGATATATTAGCTCAGAATATAACAAAGAGTGTCAGTAAAAACGGGGTAACTTGTTGATGATTGTGGATACTTAGAATTTCAGCATTTTGGTGTGACCTAGCTTTCTGGGTCTCTGGTTAACACTTGGCTGAACTAAATCCTGTAAGCCTGAGTTTCTGCGTGGACATAAGAGCTTTGAATGATCTATTTTTAAAAAATCTTCGCCAGGATGTCAAGTCTCCAATGAACATTTTAATCATGGAAAAAAGTCAGCCAATACGTATGGTAGTCATTTAGTTCTGATGAGAAATGCAAGAAGCTGATGAAATGGAGAGAATGTGGCTCAAGCTTATCACATCAAGAATCCAATTAAAATGAGTTTTTGAAAAATAAATATTGGTTTAATAATGTAAACTTGTAATTGCTGTATTATTTTAATGGAAATAAAATTAACATGATTTAATGGACTGAGCGACCATTAATTTTCACTTGTTAATTTATTAGGGGATTTTAATGCCACGTAATGCACAATACAGCCATTGTTCTGCGTGAGCTCCTTTATGAAAGAAATAGGACCAAGCAGCGCTGGCTTTAAAAATTGAAATCAGACTTTATTCCCACTACCTTATTCCCCCGTCTTTTTTTTTTTTTTTTTTTTAAGATTTTATTTATTTTTTAGAGAGTGAGCGAGAGAGAAACAGCATGAGAGGGGAGAGGGTCAGAGGGAGAAGCAGGCTCCCCGCCGAGCCGGGAGCCCAATGTAGGACTCGATCCCAGGACCCTGGGATCATGGCCCGAGCCGAAGGCAGACGCCCAACCATCTGAGCCACCCAGGCGCCCTTCTCCCGTCTTTTTCATCCACTTCTCCCCCAACCTCCTATGCGTGCTGTTAAATTCTCTGAAATGGGTTGCAGCTTTCTCAATCAACAAGGCTCATGATTAGTCCTAATTAACTTTTGTTCTTCTCTGCATTGAGGTATTGAACTATTAAAAAAAAGAGAGAGAGAATAACTCTACCCCCTTCCCCAAATCCACATCTGATAGAATTAGTTGGCTGGGAGGAGAAGCACCCAGGAAGGTTGCTCCCTGGGCCTGGGAGGTTTTCCCAGCTTGTGCAGACAGGAATGGCTTGTGCTGTGCTGGATGGTACCAACTCTTCCCCCAGAGAGGGCGGGGACTCATCCAGTGACCATTGAGAGGTTCCTGGCCATGGAGCCTTCAATGTCTCCACCTTCAAGCACAGTGGTCGCTGGAAACAGTTGGAAATGGCCATATGAAGCCCACCCCGCTGAAATTTGGTTTCTCATTTTCCTCTATGCCAAGTTTCAGAACAAAGATCCCCAGAGAACTTGTCCCGTTCATTTTTCTGCTTTCCTGCATTGTCCCTACCTGGAGCCAAACCCCGTGCTAGGTGGCAGGGATGACATAGTGAAGAAGACAGGCACCATTCCTACCCTCTGGTAGCTTCTAGTCAGCCGGCTGCCAGCATGGGTTCTTTGCATTTGTAATAACGCCCTAGGTGTTCTCCCTAGTGAATTTGTAAATGCTGTTTTCTTGATGCTAGAGAGCGGAATCCCTCAAGCTCTACAGTTTACTGACTCCCAACAAGGGTAATTTGCGTGTGTGCGCGTGTGTGCGTGAGTGTGTAACATTACTCTTTGTTTTGATTTAATTAACGGTTTTAGAAATAACAAATCTGTGGTACAAGTCACACTATCCGCTGGTGATTATCCGAGGCCCCTGCTGTAAACTGGAGCCTGCCACAGTGGCATACTGCTGTTTTGACAGACCCAGTTGAAAATGAAAACACAGTAGAAGCCTATTAATTAAGAAGTTTGGCTAATTCTGGACTAGGCTAAAGTTTGTTTAGCAGGCTTTTTCTCCCCATAAATGCTGTCAAAGAAAAATTTGTTATAAACAGGGCTTTGGGGGGTCATTTTGGAGGCAGGAGTCAGCAGACCTGGGTTAGGTTCTAGACTTAGCTCTGTTTCAGATTGGCTGGGTGACCTGGGGCAAATTGCTTAACATCTCTAGGCCTCAGATGTTCTCAGTTCACAGGTGAGCTAAGCCTTATTGGAGGGCCTTTCTAACACTAACGTGGTTTTCATGCAAACATTTCAGGAGCTCCCATTTGCATGCATTCCGTTGAATAATATATCACAGGTCTTTCTTAATTATTAATATCCTGAGAGCCTGTCAGTCTCGTGCCAGATAATTTATACAAATGAAAGTAATAAAACTATAATCCAGTCTCAATTTTGATTATGTTGCCCTTCTCTGCTCCCTGCCTCTCCCTTAACCCTGTGAGTCTAAATCCCTGAAATTTAACTACCAAGGAATATAAAAATGACTGAATTCGAGGATAAAGACATGAAGGCTGTGTGTCTTAAGATGCAGCAATTTTTCTTCTTTTGTTGCTATTTTTGGCCATTCTCAGAGCAGGAAGTTTACTTACACTAATGACCACAGACGCCTAAAAATGGTGAAATGTTAAGAGGTAGGCATTATAAAGGATACCTGTGGAAAATGTTTGCTCATATGTCAGAGCTTACCCAGGAAGCCTCCTTTATTTATTTTCAAGCATCTATATAAAGAAAGGCTATACTTGATTTTGAAAGCATTGTGCCTTTTGTTAGGCAGCATGGAGGTTACAAGTTGAAACCCCAGCTAGGGAATGAAAAGTGAGTTCCCCCCAAAAAAGTACTTTTTCTGTATCCCCTGGCCCTCCATGCTGACATCAGGCAACTTTTTCTCCTACTGCTTTGCTCACAGTTGAGGATGAGAGTACTGTTTAAGATACCTTTGAAACCTCCAGAGCTATAAATCTGGTCGCTTTTGCTGTTCCTTGTTGCATCACCGATTGCCAAGCCAAGTTGTAGCTCTGAGGTGTCATTTTTTTTTTTTTTTTCTTTTAGACTGGACTCTTGAAAATAGTGATGCTTTTTGGGTGTGTGTTTTTTAAAGATCTGTTTTTACACTGTCACAGCTCAAAAATGCCAAAAGGCATTTTTTCCTTAAAAAATCACCTCTGGGCTAGGCCCAACTGTGGAGTAATGGATCCAGAAAAGACTTTCTGAGTAGTTACAAGTGGCTGAAAGCAGGCCCTGACAATGGAAATTGGGTTTTTCCTTTTGCTTCAAATCTTTCCCATTGAAAAGTCTCTGACCTGTGTTGAATTCAGACTCAAGGTGAGCCTTATTTCTCTGTGTGCATGGGAGGACAGGGTGAGTTAGTTTCTCCTGCTATCCCTTTAAATTTTGCACATAGCCATTTATCTCTAACCAAACAGATTCTTAAAATATTACCTGGGGAGCAGGGGTGGGGGCGTGGGTGGACAGGAAAAGCATGGTAATGAAGAAAGAGCAAAGAGCACTGGAGTCTGACGAGCCTGGGTCTGAGTCTGCCAGTTGCTGGCTCTATGGCAACCTTGGGTACGTTTGCTTCAATGTACTGAACCCGTTTCCTTATCTGTAAAATGGGGATGGGACCGCTGTAAATCAACCAAAATGAGATGAGACATCAAGCCCTTGGCCCATATTTGCAGCTCACGGCCCATAGTAGGTGCTCAGTAAACACTCATCTTTCCCTTTCAAGGGGGAT
Source organism: Neomonachus schauinslandi (assembly GCF_002201575.2). Taxonomy (NCBI): domain Eukaryota; kingdom Metazoa; phylum Chordata; class Mammalia; order Carnivora; family Phocidae; genus Neomonachus; species Neomonachus schauinslandi. Next base: position 105,323,734 of record NC_058411.1, read on the forward strand.
ATTTGACAGATAGTGTCAGTTGATTCCAGCAGGGGACCCCCCGCCCTTGCTCTCAGAGCTCACCATTTGGAGAGCCTCAGTTTACATAGTAACAGAATCCACCTCCAGCACGTAGCAAGGGCACCTAAGCATGCCACTTGTTGGTTGAGGGCTAGGCGAGCCACTGGAAGAGAAACAATTCATATTCTTGGGTGGTTCTGCCCTCCCCCACCCCTACTTTATTGTCATTTAAAAAATTGTTTGGCTGACTAAAAATAATAGTATTGAAAACAAACTTTGATGAATCAGTGCTCCTGGGGCGGGGGATGGACAGGCCCCTGAAGAAGAAACACGGTGACTCATGCCCTTGTCACCGATAGCCTGCCCGTAAGTGTGTGGAAGTGCATGATGTTTATTGTTGCTGGTGTTTTTTTGAGACCTGGTTGGAAAGCAGTTCCGGTCCCAAGTTCTGGTCCCAAGTTCCGGTCCCTCACCAGTTGGCTTGGTGGTCAAGTAAGGATGGTCAGCACCAGCTGACCATGGCTCCGAAATAACCTAGACGCGGGTGGTGGTACCCTTCACTGCCCTTAGGTGTGCACAAGAGAGGACTCATGCCTACAGGGCTGGGCTTTGGCCCTCCTTCCGGGTGTGCTCTTTCTCATGTGGCAGAGCCGTAGGGCCAACGGGGTGGCCCATCTAGAGCCTGCATCTCCTCCTTCCAGGCTGTGCTTTGGGTCCTGACCCTTCAGTTCCCTGCCCCGGTGGTCTCAAGACTGTTTCCAAGTCCTGTGTGGGCCTCTCCTAGATCCTTCTGCCCAAGGAAGGGCATACTGCCTCGGCCATGGATGCGTGTGCACCTGTAGGCCTAAGGTTCTGACAAGGCGTGCAGGGCAGGGGGTTGGAGGAGTCGGATGGAATTCACGTTTGTGGTATCTGTATGGGTGTGCATGAAGCCCCTCTGAGTGTGTGTGATGGTGCCAGGGGGTAGGCTGCCATTTGGGCCCGGTTCTCCCTGAATGTCCGAATTCCACTGTGAAACCAAGGGGTCAGGGAACTCTAAATGCAAAGCTGGCCTACCAAGGTTGTCAAGGTGGGAGGATAGAATATATTCTATTTATCAGTTTGTTACCTTGATTTCTATCTTTCGAATATGACATATGGCATGTGGGCCTTTGCATGTCCTCTGCTTGGCACCCACCAGTGGTGAAGCAGGCCTGTTTCTAGCACCTTCTCTCTGTTGTGGAGCCACGACTGAGACCAAGCCTAGGTGGTACCACTGTATGGACAAGACTCTAGGGATTCCCTTCACCTTGAACCTGGATCGGAGTGGATTACAGATCAGGGAGAAGGCAACACGTATGGTAGCTGCCTGTCTCAGAAGGGAGTGGAGCGGAGAGTGGGACGCCGGCTGGTGCATTTATTTGTGATGCATTTACTGGGCACTGACTGTTGTGTTGGGCCTCAGGGGATATGGAGACGTAGAGGTGAGGTCCTATCTCTGAGCTGCATAGAGGCAGAAAGGGTCCCACGAACCACAGTTATGGTGGGCTTGTGGGACAGACACTCTAGTAAAGGTCACACAAGTGTTGATTTGGGAGCCTCGAGGAAGAGCAGCTCTCTTTTTGGGGGTAAGGTAGGAGGCTTCCCAGAGGAGGTGGTACTCCAGCAGGACCTCGATGGATGGATAGAGCATGCGCGTGTGGCAAAGGCTGCCGGGCTCACTGGCCAGAGGGAGTGCGGAAGGATATTTCGGAGTGGCTCCCCCGTGGAGGGGGGTGTGGCCCGGCCGTGGAGGGGGGTGTGGCCAGAGAGGGAAGGCTTCCGGAGGCCAGGCTTGGCGTTTGGACCTTGCTGTTTGAGCACCTCGGGGATTTTCAAGTAGGGGCCAAAGCCACCGCTGTATTGGGACTTCATTTCCTCCCCCACCCGACAGCCAGTAACAGCAGCTTTTCTGCCTGAGTTATCCAGGTCAGAGTCATAATCCCTTACACCACCATGTGGACAGCTTTAGGCTATGTCTGGGCCGGGGTGAAAATAGTGTTTTGTTCCCCGTCAGGGGAGAAGACTAGCTATTCAGCCAGGAGGGTTCTGGGAGCCCAAGTGTTCAGGTAATTAGCTGGTGAGTCATGGCCACCTCTTGCCATGTATTCCTTGGGAAAGTGAGCCGAGCGGTGCCTGGTCCCTTCAAGCAAAGGCCTCGAGACCAGATCTCCACGTCCCCCTTGGCTTCGCCTGTGGCCGGCACAGCGCCTTAGGTGGAATGTCCCCGGACAGGGTTCTTTCGTTTCTTCCTTGATGACCTGACCACACTGCAGTCAGCAAGCATGCCTCCGTTCACTCCTGCAGACTCACAGAATGCTGTCTAAGTGTCTTAAAAAAACAGATTATATTCTCTAATAAGAGAGCAACATCATTTACTTAAGTCAGTGTTGTTCTTTTCTTTTTTTAAAGTTTATTTATGCTTCTTAGTCATCTCTGCATCCAGCATGGGGCTCGAACTCACAACCCCGAGATCGAGAGTCGCAGGCTCTTCCGACTGAGCCAGCCAGGTGCCCCAGTGTTGCTCATGTCTGTTAGCCCTGAGAGCAAGCAGAAAGCACGCTGACCATTTAGAGATTGGGTACAACTTACCGTATCTGGTTAGAGTCAGCTTTCTGTTGGTGTTGTCAATGGAAGCTGACAGGTTTTCAGAAGATAAAGTTTCGTGTCCATGGACTGCTACGGTTCATGGACCATTTTTGAAAATGCCCATAGAGCCCTGCTTCTGAAGGGACAGAATACGACAGTGGAGAGCCTGGGTTTATGTTCAGGAGATGCATGTTCAAACTCCTGCTCCTGCACTCACTGCTTTGGTAACGCAGACACATCACCTCGCTTCTTTGAGCCTCCTTTCTTCATCAGTAAAATGGGAACAATAAGACCTTCCTCTGTAGGATTATTGACGTTATTTATGTGAATGAGCTATGCATTCAAAGCACTTGCAGACTGGAAAATATTAGTGTCACTTCCTATTTCTTTATAAAGCTCAGCTCTGTCGTATTGCTAAAGATGCTTTCTGACAGAGACCGACTGAGGCTTGCAAGCTCACACCTAGGTTTTCACAAAGGCCTTAGAGAAAAATCACAGAGGATGTGCACAATTCAATTGGAGTATGCACTCAGAGCGTGCATGCTCTGGGGCCTGGTGCCAGAAGCTTCAGTGAGCTGATGCTCTGGGCCTTGCCTGAGGATTTGACTCAGCTGTGTCGACCTGGGGCTAGTCACCTGAGCCCTCTCACCTGGGGGTGGGACAGCATGAACTGAGTGCTGACAGTATGCCAGACGCTAGCATGGGCCACCGATCAACTGGTTGGTCTTCTTTCCCCATCTGCAGTACTCAGAGAAAGATAGGTTACTCACGATCACAGAGGAGGGGCCTGAGGCTTTGAGGGGTCAGCGGCAGAGCAGGAATCTGAGCTCAGATCCCTGGTTCCTGACCCTGGCTGTCTGCCCCCCCTCCCCGGCTCCCCAAGAAGGGGCTAGCATTCTTACCATTTTCAGCCTTGTAAGCAGGTCCAGGTGATTGCCTAGGTAAGTTGCTTTAGGTCTCGTGATAAGAGATGGAGCTGGATTTGCCTCAGAAGCTCTAGCCTTTCTAGAATCCAGGGTGACGATAGAATTTATTGAACAAACCAGGACACTTCTAAGAGTGAAAAGGGGCAGTGCTGTTATTAATTAGGGCCAGAAAGTGAGCATAAGGCTGGACTGTCCAGCCAAACCTGGGTAAATAGGCAGCCTGAGCTGCCCTTGCCTCTGTGGCAGCCGTTACACCACCTGCCAAGGGAACTGGGAGCATTAGGTCAGCCAGTTCATACAGTACTGCTAAAGGGTAAGGGACTGTCTGAATTACTTACTGCGAGTCCAGGTGAAGTGACTTTGCCTGAGGTCATTTAGCAAGTTGGCAACATAATATTTGAAAACAGGATGAGGCCTTAGAAATAATCACAGTGAAGTTAGCACTAGAGCTTCCTTAAGAGCTGGAGTTAGGGAATGTTGGGCTCTGCTGATGGCTACTCTGGAGGGAAGGGGACAGAGGGCGGAGGTGGGGGTGGCAGCGGGGAGACCGTAAGGCATTCACCTGGCTCTAGAATGTCTGCATCCTCTACAGGCTGTGTCCCTTCAAAGCCCATGAGAGGCCCTCAGGCCCAGTGAAACTGAGATGATATTTAATGGCCAGGAGCAGAGACTTCTGGAAGCTGACCTCTCTCGCTCCCCTGTTCCCATTTTAGAGGCCTTGAGGATCCCACTGGCCGGTGGCTGGTGCAAGTTTAGTGGATAATCCTTCTGCTAAAGAATTTTGGAAGGCATTGAGGAAGGAATTAAAAATAACAGCAAGCATGCCTTTTCTTTCTCTTTGATTGTGGTAAATGCATGGAATGTGCCAGGGCCTCTGTGGAGCACGTGGCCCCAAATAACCCCTCTGGCCAGTGGAATTCTGTAGAGAACATGGACGGGCTATGAGCCATTCCACTGCCACTTTATGTTCTCAGGATTTGTTCCTGTTATCCGCTCTTGCCCCGGATAACTTGTTGGAAGTCTGGAGATGGACTTGAGGAGTCCTCTCTGTTCTCCGAGCAAACGGCTCTTGTAGGGGAGGCCCTGTCTGAGGAGCTCCAAGGAGAGCCACTGGAGTGACAGAGAGGAGCGGTCCCAGCTGAGAAAAGGGAAGTGTAAATTCAAGCCAAACTTGGCGGCACTTTCTTGGAGAACTTGAGCTGATCCTGTGGAGCTCTGCTCGTCATCCTCTGTGGCTACGCGGTGTCTTATAAATAGAACAAGATGCGTTCTCACCCCCCTCCCCCCCTTTCTCTACCCCACAAACACAAGGAGGCATGTGTGTGGGTGAGTATGGGCAGGGAGTATTAATTATTTATGTTCCGGTTCTTCGGAGACGCATCGTGGGAACCGGGCCCTGGGCTCCATGGAGACGACCAGGCCATCTCGTGGGTAAGGCTGGAATCTGTTGCCAGCATTCCTGACCATCCCACCCTCTCGTCCGTAGCGGAGGCCCTCGGCCCCTCCTGCCTGTTGCTGCCCTAAAGCCAGTGGGTCTTTCCCTCTCTGGTCCATCCCATAGCTTGCATTCCGTATCCGGGCCAGCCTCACTGCATTAGGATACTCTGGGCTGCAAGTCACCTGAAACCCAACTGACACCTTCAACAGTGTGCAGGTGTATTCTCTTTACGAGGTTTGGGGGCAGGGAGGTTTCAGGCATCAGTAAGGACTTGGGAGCCTTCCATCTTTCGGCTCTGCCATCTTCAGCCTGAGGGTTTCTACCTTCAAGCTCCACCCCTCTGGGTCCAGTGATGACCACAGCTGCTCCAGACACTACCCTCCTTACACATCCAGGGGGCAGAAAAGGCTGCTTCTCCTTGGCGGCGGGGGGTCTCTCCAGGAAGAGCCTCCTGGGATCTCATTGGCTAGTGCCGTGTCACGTGCTGTCATGGGACCAGTCATGGATTGTGAGAAGCCTCTTGAAGTCAAGGATGCAGACTATTTCTTTGACTCATTACTGTACTTAGTACCTGCTAGGCACTTGGTAAATTTCAGTCAGTACTTGTTGATTACTGCTTACCTTCTTCTCTGAGTGGATTCCTCAGCACTCACCTGATGGCTTGCTAATTCTGAGGTTGTGGTGGAAAACCATTGGGAGAGCAGTTCCTGCCCCCACAGAGCTTAGAGTCGAGAGGAGATGGAGAAACAGTTATGTAATTGTGTGTGGAGCCTCTAGCCGGTGGATTGTGGCCGCCTGCCATGCAGCGTCTTTGGAAGAGGTGTGAAATTGGGGTTCAGGGAGACATGGATGTGTGACTCACAGGGAAGACCCTTGAGGCCTCTGAACGCTGTGCCTGAGGGTGGCATCTTGTGACCCAAGCCAGGTGGCTTTAAGCAGTTCAGACTTCTGTCTCCACCCCTCCAGTCTTGTTTTCCTGTTGACAAAATGAAGGCAGAAACTTGCCCTTGGGTATGGAGTGGGGGCAGGGTACAGAGCTGAGAGCCTCCTGCCCCCAGGGGAAATTTTCTAAAGGTTCTTGTGGTATTCTAGCTTCAAAACCATGTGCAATTTAATGGCACGCTTAGTGTCTTTGTGAGTCTCACTGGCTTTGAATCTGCTGGAAACTTTCTCTGAAAGCATACAGATGAAGAAACGAGAATTCTATAAATATTGTAGCGGTTAAAAACAAAGTGCTGGCTGATTCATGTAATTTTTTGGTTGTTTTCTGATGGAACTTTCTGCGGAAATGGAATACCCTGGAGTCTTCCTGTCACAGAAAGCTAATAACTGACTTCAGGTTGGCAAATGCGTTTTCATTTCAATTCAGAAAAAAAAAAACCAAAAAACCCAAAAAACACCACAAGAGCCTGTCCCAAGGCCTCCTGTTTCATTTTCCTATTGATCTAGATGCTGGGATAACTTGGGACCCCGGGGAACATCTCAAAGCTAATTAAAGATGTTTGCTTGAGGTTTGCCTGTTTTTCTTGCTTGATTGAAAGAGTTGCCGTTTTTGCTTTTATTGTTAAAAAAGAGAGAACCTAGCACCACTGCTGATCCATGAGGTGGGGGTTGGGGGTGTTGCACACTTCAGTAAACACGGGACGTAGTCCTCCTGACCTGTTAACACGGTCCGTGCCCCCCCCCCCCCCCCGCAGAGAGGCACCTTTGAGCATAGGCCTGGAACTAAAGCAGCTACTTTTCCTTGAAAATTCCCGAGTTTCCAGGAGTTATGGCCAGGTGAGGCTGAGCGTGAAGCCGAACCGAGTTGTTCCATTGTGAGGCTGGATCTGTTTGATCAGCTTTGGTTCTGAAGTTAATGGCCCAAGTTCCCTACTCACAGAGGGAGAGTCAGTGTGTGGGGAGCTGGAGGGCCTGACTGCCATCTCAGGGTGCCCCCAACCCTTTGTTTAACCACGGCTGTGGACCAGTGGTCTCAGATGTTTACCATCGCCTGTTTATAAGAGGGAAGTGTGGTCATATTTCTATCTCTTTTGTGGGCTGCACGGTTGCCTTACTGGGACTCATGTGGGAAGTGGTTACCGTTAGGAGGAGGGTAAAATAACAGTACTCACAAAGGGACTTTGATCCAAGAATCCTTTTGAATGTCATCTTTTGGCCACCATGTTTTTAGTTGCATTTTTTATTTTTTGCCTATCGGCCTTCACTTCAATAATGAAAAGAATCAAACCACAGGCTGGACCGCGTGCTACCCCAGTTGGGCTGGATCAAAACTGCCCTGCATGCTGCTCCTCTCCCTGGGTTTCACGGTGGGGGTGCCCCCCAGCTCTGTGTCTCTCCATGGCTAGAGACCCTCCGTGCTGCTGCGCTCTGGACATCAGCACCGGAACGTCCCAGCCACACCTGGAATTGGGACCTATGCCTTCCCTTTCTGTCCTCCTCCCACAACCTACACTGGTTTTCATCTTCATTCCTCTCGGAGCCACAGGTTCAATGAAGTGTCGAATCCTCTAGAAAACAGAGGTGCAAATGGAAGAAATGCAGTCTCTGGGTCCTGTTGCTTCCGTGAGGCTGAGGGGCCCTCGGCCACTCCCTGGTGGAGATTGGCTTTGGGAATTTGGGAAAGTCAGCCTGGCTCCTCTGGGTATTGGTCTTTGCAGCTACAAAATGACAGGCTTGAGAGAATCTCAAAGCTATAAATCAGCTGTAATATTTTCTGACTCCTCTCTTCCTTGGCTCCTGGCCTTTTGCTGTTTTCTTTTTTGTTAAGATTTCTTTTTATTATTTTTTAAGATTTTATTTATATGAGAGAGAGAGCACAAGCGAGCATGAGTGGGGATGGGAGGCACGGAGGGGCAGAGGGAGAAGCAGACTCCCCACTAATCCAGGAGCCCGACACCGGGCTCGATCCCAGGACCCCGAGATTATGACCTAAGCTAAAGGCAGATGCCCAGCTGACTGAGCCACCCAGGCACCCTTATTTATTTTTGAGAGAGCGAGCAAGCGTGAGTGCATGCATGCACATGCGGAGGAGAGGCAGAGGGAGAGAGAATCTCAAGCAGCTCCGGTGAGCCCGGAGCTCGACTTGGGGCTCGATCTCGGGACCCTGAGATCACGACCTGAGCTGAAACCAAGAGTTGGACGCTTAACTGACTGCAACACCCAGGCACCCATTTGCTGTTTTCTTGATGCACTTGTTTTCCTAGGGGACGAATCTAAGTTTTCATCCGATGCTCTACCTTCAGAGGTGGTCCATTCCTTAATGATCTTATTTAATTCCATCATAGTCATTGTTGAACTCCCCAGAAATTTACTGGGCATCTTTACGTGGTGGTGGGACCAGACGCTGAGGCTCCAGGAGTTGTAAATGCACTGTTGATTTGGACAGGTCATGCATACTTCTCCCTTTCCGACGCTTCCAGGCTTGTGGTGGAATGAGGCCCACCTGATGAGGATCTCCTCCTTGCTCCTGGGCCAGGGGATATCAGTCCGCAGGCAGAGAGGAATTCCCATTTAGTCTGAAGCACACGCTTCCTGTGCGTCTAGGCACCAGCTGCATTCCACCCGTGGTGCCATAAAAATACAGGAAGGAAGGGAAACGTGTTCGCAGGTTGGTTAGAGATTTTAAACTGACAATCAGCTCTCTCGTAACCACAAGAAACCAGAATCCACCACTGGCTCTCGGTCAGTCAGGCCCGCCGCTCAGCTCAACAGAGTGCCCTTTCAAAACTGCAGTAAGATCCTCTTTGCTAATGGCTTTTTCCATGAACCCCAGCCAGCAAGTATATTCTTTGAGGATTACAATTTGACTAACGCACTCAGGAATCTTTAGAGAGAAGCATCCTTTTGTCCTCAAGCTGTTTCAAGACCACTGAGGCTTGGAACCTTCCAGAGATGAACTCGACGATGGCATCTGAAAGCATCCGATGAGTGAACAACAAGGGCCTTCCCTCGACGCTGCTTTTGTCAAGAGTCTGTCTCCTAGGGGCTGCTCTGTGCTGTCAGGAGAGAGACCTAGAGGCAGAAGGCCCTAGTAAGCCAGCTTGGTGACTTTGGGTGAGTCACTTGACTAGCCCGGCCCCTGCTTTCCTCCTTTACAGACCAAAAGCGTTGGCTTACCAGGATTTTAAAGTTTCTTCCACTGTAAAATTCTAATTCTTGAGCTTGCATTCAAAGAAGTGACTTGCTCTGTTACTCATTCAGATAGTTTCGGGATCACTGTACAATCGCTGTGGGGGCTAGAGATGGGGGCCCCCAGGAGACGGAATGGAAAAAGATCTGAGGTTCAAGGTGAGCTGTGGTAACTGGGACTCCTGCTTCAGAACGATTCACATTTGGTTGTCAGGCTCACTGTAGAAGGTCCTTAATCCTGGAAGCTTTATAAACACTGATGCCCAGACCGTACCTCAGATCAGTGAATTCAGAAATTTTGCAGGTGGGGCCTGGGAATCAGTATTTTAAAGTTCTCCTGGTGATTGTGATGTGTAGCCAGGATGGAGAATCACAGCCCTAGATCTTATGTAAAGCTGTGGTTCGGTGTTACCGGCATCTGTCCTGGGGTGGGGTGGGGTGGAAGTGATCGTGGTTGCTTAAAAAATAAACCAAAAGCCCATGCACTCAGCAAAGTTCTAGATTCTAGAAGCGTGTTGGTTTGGCAATCACAGCTGCCGATACCCTGAGGTTTAGAGCTCCATTTCTCTCGTATCTCTGGGTCAGTGGTTTCTCAACATCTCCGAAGTAGCAGAATCATCTGTAGTTGGTTATTTCTGCTCAGGAACCGCTGAGCCCTGAGCGGGGGGTGGAGCCAGGGTGGGGGGCGGAGCCAGGGTGGGGGTGGAGCCCAAATGGATGAGACAGGCCATTACACACACCCACACTTTTTTCAAGAAACCCAATCAGAAGCCTTGGCCAACGTTGGCTTACCGTCGTTGTCCGATCCTTGGCAACGCCCCGGTGGATTCCAGGGGCTATGGAAACATGTAGGCTGTTGTTTCCTGTGCTTCGGTGGCAGTGGTCCTGCCCTTGGTTGAGAGCATCCACAACTTCATCAGCTGTAACATTTAAACACTCCCATCTGTGCCTGGTTGTTACTGTTTCCCTGCAGGGCATCCATCCCTGCGGCCTAAGAAATCTGATGGGGCACAGCTGTCCGGGTTCAACATTAATGGAAAGCGCCCAAAAGGGGAAAGGAGGAAATGTGAATCTCTTTCAGGTGGTGGTTCAGAATGCAAAGGTGCCTCCTAAAGTTGGTGTGAAGTGAGCCACGGGAGAAAGGAGAACTTGTCAGTCCTGATCAACTCCAAAGAGTTTCACAAAGTTGGGGGGGGGCGGTTCCAGGAGGTTCTAAGATGACAACGTTTGAGATGCAGGTGGGGACACATGGGCCAGATGTAAGTTGCCATTTTTGAGATGAGTGGGGAGTGCATCAGTCAACAAATATTTATGAAGCTGAGCAAGACACCCAGAGAAATGGGAAATACGGCACTTGTCTCCAAAGAGCCTGCAGTCTCCCTGGGGCCTTGATACCCAAGTGCAGGGCTGTGGTTACGTGGTGAGTACCTAGGGGTTCAGAAGGAGGCGGGAATGGGACAGAGGCATCAAGGAATGTGGGTCTGAGCCAGTGAAAGGGAGACACACCTACCCCACTGTTGTGCAGATCCCCCCGCTTTCAACATGATGTCGACGGTTTTGGGGCAGCAGCCTGATGGGCACCCCCTTGCTAGCTGGAGTGACTTCTGTTCTTGCCCCATCAGTGTTCTTTGCTTTCAAGAGTAAACTTTCCTTTAGCATTTTCAAAACTCTTCCCACGAGGGAGGGGTGCTCTTTGCCAGACCCCTGCTTTGATGACCACCATCTGCCCACCTTAATTTTCTGCATAGTTTCAGTTGGAAAGCCTTTCTTTGCTGGACTCAGAACTACTGTGTAATACTCTTGCTCTTGGTTCCAGTAGCCACCTGGCACTCTCTCGGCGGTGGCTGTGTTTCAGGTATGGATGGGGAATGATTATCCGTGCATCAGAAAACTCACGTTTGTCCTGTGAGCAAGTGGTGTGACTGTCCGTAAATGCGGGACTGGCTTTGTTAGGCCCTGGCTGTGGCCAAGGCTGTTATTTCTCTGTGGGTAGTTATTCCAGGCTTCACGGTCACGAGTTGAGTGTAATCGGGGGCAGATAAGAAAGTTATATATAGAGCAAAGTACATATTTCTTAAGGTGGGTGGAAGAGGCATTATATATGTGTGTGTGTGTGTGTGTTAAAAAAAGACCTATATTTTCTGGGCAGCAGAATTTAAGTTTCCAGTAAACATCTCCCTCCCTTGTTACTTCACCTTTTAATTTTGTGTTTATGGTCTCTGTGCTTTGAAATTGTTTGGCTGTGAGGCCAACCCTGCCTCAAATGGATGGAGCAGGCCAGGCCCTTTGGAAGCCATGGTTTAGGTCAGAGTTCTTAGAGTTCCTCTGACCAGCTGACTGGCAGCTCAGATGTGATTACTCGAGCTCATCTAGAATAAAAATAGAAACCTTGAGCCTGGGGGGGGGGGGGAGATATGCCTTTATTAGTTTATCCCCCATTACCTCCTCTGCTGCAGGAAGAATCATCTGTGTATCATTCTGGCTGGGGTCGGGTTTTCTCTGTTCCCCATTTGCCCATGTGGATGCCTCTGCTCTGGAAGTCAGAACTCCCAGAGCCCCAAGCCTGGAACTAATTTTTGGTGGGGCACACACTAGGTTTAGCTGCTGCTGAGCGGAAGTGGCCTCTCCTGGTGGCTCTGGGGATAGGGTGGTCACGTTCTTCTTCTTTCTTAGCTTTGCTTGTCAGCTGGGGAAACATGGGGAAGGGAGGAAGGTGAGCAGGAGAAGCTGGGGAGAAACCCCCCAAAAGCAGCAGAGCTGTCCACGGCTGTGTGTGTGTGTGGGGGGGGGGGGCTGCTGGTAGCGGGGGAAACCGGGGGTTTTTTTTTTTTCCCCCTTTCCCCTTCGGGGGGGGGGGGGGAAACCCTTTCAGGGGCCCCCCCCCCCCCCCCACCAACGGAGGGAGCAGCTGCTCTGGGGTGAGGAAGGAAGCCGCTCCTGCGAGCAGTCTGCACCTGGGAGCATGTGGCATGGCTAGACCTGACCTCACCCGTTTGTCAGGGTCCCCTTGCTCTGGACAGAGCTCAGGCAAGCGAGAAGGGAGGGCCCTTCCCCCAGAGCCCCTCAGCCCCGGACCCGCGCAGTTTCCGGGAGACCCCCCATAAAGCGAGCAGTCCTGAGTGTGAGCACACCCAACGGTTTTCTTTTGCAAAGTGGGCTTTTTTTTTTTTTTTTTTAATAACTGGGGGGTGTGTGGGGGAGGATGGCTGCTTTGGGCTGTTGGTTCTGCAGAAGCCAGGCTACGATCATGGCTGCTTTTTTCAACAAATTCTCATTTTCCCTCAAGGCCTCTTGGGGATTGTGAATAGCAGGAAAACGAGCCACGAGCCACATTTTCTTCTGTGACCCCTTTCATGTCCAACTTCATGGTGGGATGATGGCTAGCATACTTTGAGGGCTTGCAGAGCAGTTTCCCACTGTTCTGTCTTGAGACAGCCTTGGGTGGAGACAGGGCAGGGGGTCTTACCCCTATTTTGTAGGTGACCAGGGACAATTTACATGTGAGTGCAGGAGCGGAGACTGAGGCTCTGCCTCTCGTCCTCTGTCAGTGGTTCTTCGACAGTACTGTGTGGCCTCAGAAATAAATGTGAGGGTAATGGATTCTTTTTCAGCTGCTGTCACAGGGAAGGGGACACCACCACCATGACCTACCCTATGCAGTATTTTGAAGTGTACAAAGCACATTCACATACATGAATTCATCTCACCTCTGACAGTCCCTGGAAATAGATGCAAGTCTAAATGAGCAAATGGAGAGCTGGGGGCACTGAGCGACTTGGCCCAGGGCACCAGCCAGCAAGTGGCCCAGTGGTAAGTGGGTGTCACTGGCTGAATGCCCTGGAGGGGAAAGTGAGAGTCCAGTGGAGCCGTGGGTGGTGTAGCTAGTGATTGGAGGCAGTAGGCTTGGCTCTTCTTGTCTGAGAAGCCATGCAGGGTCCTGGTTCCTGAGCGTGAGCCACTCTCGGAGGGCCTGCTTGTGCACGCCCTGCCCCGCATGGAAGCCCAGACCAGCTCGTGAGAAAGAGGCACACCCAGGTCAAGTGAAGGGCCCCTTGAGGGCGTGGTGACAGGCTGCACAGAATTGGCTGAAACTGGGGTTCACCCTGCTCAAGGAGGGGCATTCGGATTCAAGAGGTGAACTTCAAAGGGCATGTCCGGGAATATGGCGGTTTGGATCATGGCGCCTTTCCTGGTGTGGTAGGAAGATCGAGGAGTCTGGAGTCTGACATTTGTTGAAAACCCCAGCTCTGCTACTTAGTAGCTGTGCGCTCCTGGGACAGTGACTTCAACACTTTGAACCCCAACCGGGGGATCCTCAGTATGTCCTTCAAAACCTTGAGTCCCTGCCACAGTATGGGTCATATAACAGTTGTTCTCCTGGTCAGAAGCGACTTGACAGGTCCTCTAGTCCAACCCCCTCATTGACAGATGGGGAAACTGAGGCCCTGAATGGTGTGATGAGTAGCCCAAGATCGTAGTGAATTAGCAGCAAAGCCAGAGTTAGGACCAGGTTTCTTGATCCCAGGCCCGGGTGTTTTGTTCGTCTGCTTGTGCTTTGTATGAACCTGGGGTCGTTTTTCTTGTTCGTTTACACGCTCAAGAATTTCCCTGAGTAGTTAGTTATCTTACGAGGTAAAGTCCATTAACACCCATGAAAGAATGTGGGAGGCCTCTGATGTCAGCTTCTTGGGGAGAGGAGCACGGGTGGGAGATCGGGGCAGGGCGCTAACACTTTCTTATCCTTGTCTGATGTGAACCATCGTCAGCTGAATCCTAGTTTCCTAAGTGTGCTTGATGGTAAGCAAGGTTCAGCTGTTGAGACGGTCCACTCAGGGTCTTGGAAAGTAGACTTAGGTTTCTCTTAAAGAGCCTCGATGCTTCTCTCCACTGCATTCCCCATCCCCATTCCTCTAGCACTTTCAATCCTCTTTGGCTTGGGGTTGGAAGTAGCCCATCCTAGTGGTAAGCCTCCGGTCCATTTTGTGCGGTGCCACTAGGCTAAAATATTATCAACAGACCACCAAACTGTGCTTCATCCAAGGTTAAGACTCTCCTTCCCCACTTGAGCATTGGATTATCTGCCACAGGGTTCGGTCTTGAGCTCAGCGAGGGAGACTGTTGGTTCCAGTGCAGGAATCCAGGATTTCTTACATCGTTACCGTCTGGTTTCACGGAGTCTGTTTCTTTTGACTTTTCTCTCTCTTGGGAGAGGAATACCCCAGAATGGTGTGAAAATAAGATACTGCCACTCCCCCCGGAACTGCACCATGCTGCCTGGTGGACAGGGCTGAGCAGAATCTTCCCAGTTTTTGAACATCCTCGTGTGTGATTCCTGGCCCCCGGTCTCCGGGCCCCTGTCCCCTCTGAAGGGATTTCCCAGGAGGTTCTAGGCCAGACGCTGACCTGGGATGGGAGCTGCTCCCTGATAACAAGGCCTGAAGGTGGTTTGGGGTGTTGCCTGGTGACCTGCCCTGCCACGGAGGCTGGCGATCCAGTGCTGTGGCACTGTGATGTGACCTCCTCAACCAGTGAGTCACTCACCCCTGGATAACCACCGGTACTTTCAGGGGAACTTCTGGTATCATTGTGGCTGTGGCCATGGTTTCTCCAAATTAAGGTGCGCTTAGAAATGAAAGTCCAGGGATTGGTTTCCTTAGATTTGTTGACATGGATGCGTGGCTCCCCTACCTTTTTCTCATAAGGACTCACCTGGTTTTCTTTTAAGTCGTATGCTTGGTACCAGCTTTATATATTTATAATAAATAGACAACACACTTCTAACATGTTGGGGGAGAAAAACCTTCCTACTTTTACATCTTAATTTTTCCATATTTCCTAGAATTGTCCATCTGTATGTATATGTATATATTTTTAATGTGGCCATCATCGGAGTGTGTCAGTCCGTCAAACCAGGAAAGCAGGAATTCCATCCAGTATTTACCACAGAGGGAATTTAATACGGGGCCTTGGTTACACGGGTGATAAAGGAGCTGAGAAGCCGAACATGGGAAGGCGAGGTGACCCAGAGCTTTGTGGCAGGAAGCCACTACCCCTTTGGGCTGGAGGGACAAAGGGAGAAGGTAGTGTTCCCAAAGCCCAGGGTCAGGGTCACCGGTGGCCTACCTAGAGCAGACACAGCTGCCTCTCAAAGTGCCCAGCCAAGGTTGGGGGAGAGGGGACAAATGCCCTGGCCTCTCCCCTCCTCCCACCCTCCACTCTCCTGAGTTCCTGCTGCTGCCCAAACCCCACCAGATGCCCCACCAGATGCCCCTGATGTGGGGCCTGGAAAGTCAGGGGTCGGCCCTGGGGGATACAGAGCAGAACACGAGAGGCTGGGAAATGGATCAGAGGGCAGACGGGATCCAGACCAGCCCGGGTGCACGCTTCCTTTTCTAACTTAATACCGTCAGAAGCATTTCCCCGTGTTTTTCCATGGTCTTCATAATGATGCATGTTAACTCAAGTGGATGTACCACTGTACCGCTGCCCATTCCCCAGCTGTTGAGGGAGTGCTTAAAATAAGGATAAGTCAGTGGTTCTCGAAGTGTGGGGCCCCCACCAGGAGCATCAGCATTACCAGGGAACTTGCTAGAAATGCAGTCTCAGGCCCCACCCCAGACCTCCTGAATCAGAAACCCTGTGGGTAGGCCCTACAATCTGTGCTTTAAAAGCTCTCGTGGGGGGGGTGGGTGGCTGATGCCCATAATAGTTTGAGAACCACGGTTACAGGTAATGCCACACCTCACTGAAGGGGGGTGCGGCGCAGGATGCTGAGGGTGCTGGCGGTTGGGCCTCTTTATCCAGGGCAGTGTGGTGTGACAGAGGCACAAGACTCCAGTGCCCTACGCTTCTGGGGTCACGCCTCACCCTTGCCCTTAACCTTATGGTTCCTCTTTCCTCTTTTGTTCAGCGGCTAGAAATAGCAAACCATGGCGGTAGTATGAGGATTAAACGAAATCACGGGCATGATGTTCCCTATATGTGGGTCTTCTGGAGCTGTGCAGAGGAAGCGTGGCAAGACTAGCCAGCTTCTGCAGCATAGAAAATGGGCCTTGGTGCCAGCACTTGAGGTGTGGGGTCTGAAAGTCCATGAGCCCTTAGGAAGCTGACGAGCGAGCTTCTAGTCTGTAGGAATCTTGGACTGAGGCTTGAGTGGAGTCCAGCTTCCGCGCCCCACCCCACTTTTATTAGTGTTCTAACCTGACCCTGTGCTTACCCCTTCTTGTCCCTTTTGTCTAGACACTTGGTGGAGTGGAAAGAACCCTGGTCTCAGACCAGGACCCCCTGGCTTCCTGTGCTGGCTGGGTGCTCCTGGGCAGCCCACTTAACCTTTCTGAGCTGCACTGTCTTTACCTGTAAAACCTCCACCTTGTCTCCCTGGATAACCCTGGTGAAGATCAGGCGGGCCGATGGACATGACCTCTGCCTTGAACCTTAGTGGGCCCCATGAGCGGAAAGCCTTCAGGGTCCACATCTCTGCCAGGGCCAGCCTTGCCACCCCTGTAGGCCTCCCCTTCCAGTCCCGAGGCAGGAAGTACTAAATCTGAGTATTTAGTCTGTCAGCGAGGGCAGGCATCTGGGGGCCCCGTCGTCCTGTCGCGACCTGTAGGGAGGCACCAGGCCGGGGGCTTCCACGCGTCTTTCTCTCGAACTCCTCCCACAACCCTACCAAGTAGGGAGTCTTATGAGAAGTAACCAAGCTCAGCTAGCTGAAGAGGAAGGATGTGAGCGAACCCCTGAGGGGACAGACAGAGGCCCACTCTGCCTCAGAGCCATCCACGGAGTCGCTCCTGCTAAGAAGGGAAAGAGGAACAAGGTAAAGGTTCTGCTGACGTGTGGCGATCCACTGGGCCCCCAGGTCCAGTGTGTGGGTGGAAGAGACAAGCCGATGGGAGCTGGTTGGGAGGCTGGTTACCTGGAAGAAGCAAAGGTAGCCAGTCCTTCCCATCATCCTGCCTCTGGCAGCACCCAGGAGAAACTTCTGGGACCAACATGACGAGGACCAGCCACCATCCTGCCTCAGGCTTTTGTGCCATCCTCACTTAATGGCTGAGGGCCTGAGGCTCAGAGACGTCAAGTGGTTTACCTGAGGTTAAACAGGCAAGGAGTCTGAGCCCAGATGGTGTGGTCTCTGGTCCGGGGCTCTTTGCTTGACACTCGTGTGCCTTGTTGAGCCGGGCATGGCCGGCACTTTTCCAGATGGTTTCCCGCCCATTCTGTGGAAGGCCCTCTGGGTGGGCAGTTAGGACAGTGAGTGGCCGGCGTGGGGTGGTCCTCGGTGGGAAGGACCCAGAGAAGTCAGCCTGAGCCCCGGGCAGGGCAGAAGATGTGCCACCCTCCAGCGAACAACTGTGATCCTGCTGTGTGGGTTTGCAACTAGAGGTGACCTCAAAATGGGGAGTGAAGCCCCTGGGGGGAGAGCGCCAGTCGCTCCCGGTCGGCCTGCATCTGGAGGCGAGCAGGTGGCATCATCCCCCCCGGGCAGGGCGAGGGCACTTCCCCGGCTGCCTTCTACCCTCGACTCAGCACAAAACAGTCTTACTGTTCCAGCTCTGCTCAAAATTGCTACCCTGAGGAGAAGGCTGTGGCAGGGCAGTGTGGGGTGTGATAACTTGGAACTCCCGGCCTGCTGGGGCAGGTCTTAATGACTAAATAACTGTGGTGGGGGCAGGACCTGAGCTTTTAACTCAATAAGTATACGTTATTGCTAATGCAGCCAGGGATGAGCCGAGGATCGTAATTACCTGAGATCTGCTTTACAGGCGCTTAGGGAAGCGCACTGGGCTGCACTAACCTAGGTAAGGATGTGGCCACATACACTTAACAGGTGTCTCAAAGAAGCCTTTGCTTTAATTCTTTATTTAAATGCTGGCAGGTGGCCATCGACTTGATGTACCAGAACTTTTGGAGTCAGAATTGTTTTCTTTTTTTCTTTCCTCTGCTGGATTTAAATGCACTTGAGTTCTAAGCCAGCTCCCCCAGCCTCTGGGCAGGGGGCAGGGCTGCACTGGGGGGAAGGGGATGTTTGGAAAACCCTGCTGTGTATCTCCTCTAGTCTCATACAGGGTATTTTACTTGTGATGCTTCTGGTTGCCGTGTGTGTGTGAGCATGCACGCGTGATTTCCCCACACTGAGCAGTTCTCAGATTCTTTGGACACTAGCTGAATGTCTTCCCTCCAGTGTAACTCGATTCTGACACTACCTGGGGACGGCATCAGATGCCACAGGGTAAGGGCTCAGTCCCACAAGACCGTCCTCCACCCCCCACCCCACTACAGATACCCACCCCAAGTCCAGGTTGACACCTGCTCTGACCCCTGGGCTGTGGATTAGGGGTTCCCATCAACCCCTTCCAGGACTCAGTTAATTTGCTAGAGTGGCTCACAGAACTCAGGAAAACATTTTACCGGTTTATAGAAGGATACAAGTCAGGAACAGCGAGATGGAAGAGATGCACGGGGCAAGATAGGGAGGAAGGGCCTTCGTGTGCTCTGGAAGCACAGCTCTCCTGGCATCTCCCTGGGTTCCCCAACCAGGAAATTCTCTGAACCCCATCCTTTGGGGGTTTCATGGTGACTTCATTGCATAGGCATGATTGATTAAGCCATTGGCCATCAGTGATTGAACTCAATCTTCAGCCCCTCTCCTATTCCCAGAGGTGGGGAGCTGGGACTGAAAGTTCCAACCTTCTGATCACACGGTTGGTTTCCCTGGTACCCAACTGTCCATCCTTAGGGACTTTCCAGAAGTCCCCTCGCTTACAGAAACCCAGCTGTGGTTGAAAAGGGCTTGTTATGAATAACAAAAGATACTCATTTCACCTTCATTGCTCTGGAGCTATTTCAGGAATTATAACAAAATATAACAAAAGATGCCCTTGAGGCTCTCATCTAGGAAATTGCAAGGATTTTAGGAGCTATGTGCCAGGAACGGTGGACAAAGACCAAATGTATATTTCTTATTATAAATCACAATATCACAAGGAACCTCAGCGGGGTGGGGATAAATCCAGAAAAGTGAGCCTGAGCTGACTGGATGGGCAGGTCTTGGGCAAGTCACGTCACTTCTTTGAGCCTCAGTTTCTCCAGCAGTAAAATGGGGATAATGATGCCTATCTCTTAGGGTTGTTGTAAGATTGAGTTAATGCATGTACAGAGCTTAGCTCAGCGTTTGTCACCTGGCTAAGAGCTGGTAAATCGTCCCTTCTTCCCTTTCCTTGGTGTTGACCAGATAAAAAGATGGCAGATTGCTCACCCAACCTATTATACTGTGTTGACAAAGGAATTGTCACACAGTATGGCAGCCCCAGAAAGGTGAAAAAATGCCTGTGAAGTCTCCCAGCCCGTCAGGTGCTGAGGTGGGTAAGCATTTTAATCCAGACCACTTTTTATGTTTCGGTATTGAAGCTCTGAACCAACATTTCTGGGACGCAGGGCCTCTGGGTATGGGGACTTGAGCTAATTTGGCTTTAGACTAACCAGCCACGCCCACGTCAAGGACAGACTCAAGACACGCTCCCCCGGCTGTCCTTTCCTGGGCTGGCTGGTTTCAAGGCCAGCTTCATGGGCACGTGGCGTGTGCAGTCACACAGAGCCCCCCACTCAGGAGGGCCCTGTGCTTGGGCCAGTGCCTGTCATCAGCATCTGGAAATTCTTGATTTTCTTTGAGCTAGGGTTTTGTAAGCGACGTCTGATGAGACCGTGGAGCACGCGCTTGAGTAGAAGAGATACGTGTGCACAGTGTTCCTTTCTGCCCTCACAGGACAGAAAGTCCTGACGCTTTCCATTGGAACCAGAACTTGAGAAAGAAGGCCATATCCTTCTAAGAAACATTAATGACCAAGAAATCCTCTCCTACGCCTTGTTACTTGTGATATTCCCCATATTAGCCAGCTGCTCATGCTGAAAATGATGATGTAGCAGAAGGAAAGCTAAGGCAGCCCATAATGCCTTTTCCTTTCAGTCTTCCTCACTCCTCAGTAAGCAGAGGGTAGAGTGTTGGTAGGATGTGCACATACCAAAAAGTGAAATAAAAACAGGTTAAGTTTAGGCAGTGTGGCTATTATTCTGGTAAAGTCATAGTGTGTATGTGTGTCCAAGCCACGAAATACAAATTGTGTAATTTCAGTGATTTCACATCCTAGTAAAAATGCTCTGATGTCTGTATTTAAAACTGCATTGCATAACCTAAACAGGAGTGATACATGCTAATAATTTAAAACTTTCACTTTTCTTAGAATGATATTAAATAGCAAATAAAATAAACCACCGTAACAAGTCGGGACAGAGACTGTGGAAGGAAAGGAAAAAGTTCTCTCTTTTAATAACATTAATGTTACTTTCTTCCTGCTTTTTGCCCAGAAGGCTGCACATTTTCATTTTGCCCTGGGGCCCACAAATTACATAGCCCGTGTTGGCTGGCATCCCGGGCCTGGAGGTCTCAAGCTGGTCTTGCACACACAGGCCCTTTGCTAGATCCCTGGCCTCCACATACTCTCGTGGTCGCAGGGCCAAGAAACAACATACAGACATATATACAAGTGAGTATTGACACTTGCTCGGAAGATTCTAGGCTGTTCCAGGTGATGGTGCATCTGTTGATAGAGATCGCAGCTGGGGAACTCCAGAGGCTCTACACAGAGTCTTGTTGGAGGCGTTTTGGGGCCTACTGTGCATTCACTCTTGTGAATTTTGAGCTGCTTAGTGTAGAGGCATGAGCCAGCAATGGGTTGAGAGAGGCCCCCAGTTGAATCCAGCTCTGGTTTGGTCTCCTTGGGCAAGTCATTTCTTACTGGATCTGTTTCCTCATCAGGTGATCCTCAGTCTCTCCATTGTAACGTAGCTGTTAAGAGTGTGAGCCTCTTGGTGGCCAATTCTTGGGTCAACTCTTGTTTTCACTTTTTTTTTTTTTTAAAAGATTTTTCCTCTATTTATTTATTTGACAGAGAGAGACACAGTGAGAGAGGGAACACAAGCAGGGGGAGTGGGAGAGGGAGAAGCAGGCTTCCTGCGGAGCTGTGGGGCTCGATCCCAGGACCCTGGGATCATGATCTGAGCCGAAGGCAGACGCTTAATGACTGAGCCACCCAGGCGCCCCTTGTTTTCACTTCTTAAGTAGTTCCTCCATCTTGGGCAGGTTGTTGGAGCCTTGGTTGTCCCATCCGTAAAATGGGGATAATGGTAACTACCTCGTAGGGTATTAAATGAGTGCAGGGGAGGAAGAAACAATCCCTAGAGGTGCTAGGACCAAAGTAGTAGTATCTGGGGACCCCAGCATTCAGGTTCTAACCTCAGACAGTCTACGAGTACAAATGCCTATGGAAACTTTGCCTCAGACTTCTAAGCAGCTCTTCAGACCTTGTGTTCCAGAAGTTACTGGAATGAGGGGAAAATTACAGTGTTTGCAGTTTGAAGGTCTGGGTCCTTGTCCTCTCACCCTTCGTCATGTGACCAGTGACAGTCCCTTCTCCACCAAGCCTCACTTGCTTCATCTGTAGAACGGAGTGGTGATGGGTCTGCCTGCCCTACAGCATGAGGCCCAGTGGAGGGGACACGTGAAGAAGTCTTTCATAAGCTTAAATTCGAGGTGCTGTGTTAGGAAGAGCTCTCCGGTGAATCTTCCGTGCTTATTGAAATCTTGCTTACTATTGTCATGAGAGACAAAGAAGCAGTTGCTTTGCTTGGGCCTCAGTTCTTCCTCTGTGAGATGAGAGGAACAGACTTGGATGCAGCATGAACTGCCCCATGAGCAGGTTATAAAAGAAGGAAGAAGGGATGGGGAGGGAGAGAGAGCAAGAAAACCCACAGCATTTGGAATTGTCCCCTCACTGGAACCGCAATGGCAGGTTTCAGGGACTCAGGAAGGGGTACAACCCAGCCTCGCGGTTGACAAATGTCAGATGTTGGGAAGAGAAAGGCCCATCTTACTGTGGCAGGGTTTCTCACCACCCCCTGCCTCCTGAGCCCCAGTAGCTTGTTACTCCCTGGCTAACAGCTTGGCAGCACAGAGGCAAACCACAGAGTACATTTGAGGCCCAGATCTGCTCATTTCGAGGGTGGGGCCGCGTTTTTCTCCTGCCACAGTGAGCTAATTAAAGAAAACAAGCTTTGGGAGTTGGGAGAGAACTGGCCACAGAGCACTTGGGGAGGATTGCTTTGGTTGTGGAGGCCTCCCCAGTCCCCTAAGGCAGGTGGAAGTGGGCATCCGGGGCCCACACATCCCAGTGGTGCCCTGAGGGCCCAGGCTGCTGAGCTGGGAGACCTGGATAGAGACGGCGGGAGGGCCTCCCTGGGAGGGGAGATCATCTCGGTTCTGTGAGGGGACCCGTGTAGAAGAAGTTCAAGCTCCCCATGAGGGTGGGTCGGTGTTTTGACAGGCTTTACAAATACAGACGGAGTCCTGGGAGTGAGCTCTGTGGATAATGATAATTCACATCTCTTTGGATGTGGGGCACTTTGGATTCTCCCACCGGCCTCAGGGAAAGTGGGTGCACCTTTTGTGTTCCCCAAGAGTAAACTGATGTTCCGAGGTGGCTGTTCTTGTTCCAAGTCTCGGGGCTGGGAAGTGAAATAAGGACTCAGGACTTCGGTCTCCAGATGGAACATGCTAATTACATGGAGGGAGAAGCAAACATCAGTTCCTGCTATCTGTTGACCGCCCTTGCCCTCCAGGATTGGAACCCAAACTCTTGATGGCCCCGTACTGTTTTATGGAGAAGGTATATTGCTGAAACATTGATTGTGTAAATTGAATTATGTCTTAAGCGTGACAGGAAAACCATTTAAAGGAATCCTGTTGTGGGTCATTTTGAAAAATGAAGAATTACACTATCTCCCCAACACTGTTCTATTTTGGTTGAGTTTGCATTGCAAGATTGCTTAAAAGAGGAGTCCCACTGTTCTGCCGGCTGATGATTGTTACTGCCTTCTCCTCCGGTCTCAGAAGGGGTTCCCAGAGGTGGGAGAGCTGGGGGAAGATCTGATACGTGTGCAGAACGTTTTGATTCACGTACCCCCAAGAAGTTGGGACCTAGGTATGGCCTCAGGGAGCATCCAGGCCACAGATTCCCAATGAGACGTGGTGTCACCCCGCCGCCAGCAAGACATGCTAGGAGGAGTTGCTAGGGATGGTGACAGTGACAATAAACGTGAAACTCATGCTCATTGAGCATGCACTGTGTTCCCACGACCTTATATAGATTATCTCATTTAATTACTACTATTCATTCGTGGTACTGAAGTTTGTGAATGACTTAGCAATTAAAGGCCTATTTCTCTATACAATGAAATATTTTTCAGCCAAGAAATAAAGTATGTGCCACGACACAGATGATGGGCCTTGAAAAAATGCTGCTGAGGGAAAGAAGCCAGGCCTGTAAGACCATGTATCTTATGATTCCATTGATATGAGATATCCAGAATGGACAAACCCATGGAGCTAGAAAGCAGATTCATGGCCACGGCGGGTCCAGCAGGGGGAAATGGGGAATGACTATTTAATGGGTACAGGCTTTCCTTTGGGGTGATGAAAATGTTCCGGGACTGAATAAATGTAATGGTTGCAAACATTGTGCATGAACTGAATGCTACTCAATTGTACCCCTTAAGACGGCATATTTTTGCTATGTGCATTTATGCACAATATGTAATTTTGTAAAAGTGTATTCCTCTCATGGTGTCCCTCTCACCAACTTGGGTTCTCCTGTGCTCGCATTGAATGCGAGAGAAAGGGGTCATTTTTGTGGACACTGAAGCTGAAATAAGCTTGGGGCTTTCTGATTCAGGTTCCACCTTTATGAGAAACCAGGGACCCAGAAAGGACTAGTCCCTTACTCAAGGGCACACAGAACAAGTTACCAGAGTTAGGATTTGGATTCCAGCCTTGTCGCTTTCCATTAGGAGAATTAGAGTGGGGAGGTGGGTACTCCTTTCCATCCCTGGGTACATTCTGGGCTGCAAAGGTTCCGCTCTGTTCCACCTGGTGTTTTGTGCTTTCCTTGAGTACCTGGGGAACCTGTCCCGTGCTGGTGGGAGAGTCCCTGCATTAGCTCAGCTGTCAGGAGGCCCTGGGGCTGTTCAGTGGAAGTAGCCAAAGACCTGGGCTGTGTCCCTGTGTGTATGTCTAGAACAATTCCAGTTGTGCTACTCAATTGCAACATTTAGCAAAAGGAACCAATTATGTGTAAACACATACATTCGATGTTCAATGAGCACGTGACACCGCTTCTTCTTTTCTTTTTGACTGTGAACATCTGACACTACAGGAAATAAGAAACTTTCCAGTACCTAATTTGTGCTCGCTCTGCTTTCAACTCCTCTTGGCCCCAGCACAGGGTAAATGAAACTGTAGCTTATGGTAATATTTATGTATGGAAGTCAATGAGCTGTTTAAATGCTTGGATGTCAGAGAAGGTTTCAAATGTAGCAAGAGGGTCCCCCCCTCCCCAGTTATGTAGTGGATCGGTCTGCCTTCTCTTAGGTCAAGCTCTGGCATACCCACCTGGCCACGTAGGGAGGATGAGGATGATGGCGATACCATTTAGGAGACTGAACAGTAGTTGAATTAAATGTAGATTTAATCCTGAGGAGGAGGTGCATAAAGTTTCAGAACCTTGGGAGTTTAGTTTTTCTCTTGGTAGGATCCAGGGACAAGCAATAACAAGACCAGTGGGTCAGTGTTAGCGATGGACATGACCTTCGCAAAGTAGCCTGACGACTCTCCTGGCCCCTCCCATGTCACGGAGTTGGGGGGCCACCCAAGCCAGGGGATGGATGTTTATGTGCTTTTGTTAGTTGTCGAGGCTCTTCCTGAGGTGACTGAAGAGACCGAAGAGTGGGAGGGGCTGAATGAAATAATTGAACTGATGCCCACACCGCTCTGTGGCTGAGGTTGGGGGAGGGTGGTGGCATCTGTGGTCCTTTTCAGGGGAGCCTCCGTCGTGGGCCGCAGGACTTGGAGTGCAGGGGCATTTATTTCTGCCGTCAAATGGGCAGGGTTGGGAGGCATCTGCTTTAGGGCAGTGTGGGGAAAACCCAGTCCCTGCCCTCCAGAAGTTCACAGTGTAATTGTGTTTTTCACGGGTCACCCGAAGGCCACATGCTGAGAGGGAGCGCAATTGACCCAATGAATCCTGCGGGCCCCCAGGCCCACTGTGCTATTCAGATTGGAGTGCTGGGGAAATGGTGTGTGTGTGTGTGTGTGTGTGTGTGTGTGTGTGAGAGAGAGAGAGAGAGAGAGAGAGAGAGAGAGAGAGAATGTGTTCGAGAGAGGAGAAAGCCAGGGGAGTAGGATGAGTCAGATTTACCCAGTTTTTTCCCTTTTGAAATGTGTTATGCTCATACACACAGCATCATACACTTGCACAGAAATGTGTGAAAACCACTTAAAATGTGTGAAATGTGGCCCTTTTGAAAGTATGCCTTACACCCACATTATCTTGAGCACAAATGGATTTGTGAATGTTCAGCTCTTTCCTTATCTACAGGAATTTTGTGTTTGCCCGAAGAGCTCGTTCAGGGCCAGCCCTGGCTGGCTTGTGTGTGGGTACACAGGCGCGGACTGTGTGTGATGGAACCAAGGATCTACAGGTTCTGTTCTGTGAAATAGGTGGAAATCTGGATTCTGTGGTCCTGGGGGGTCTGTAGCAGGCCGTGGTCTTGGATCGGCTGGGAAGAACCCGCCACCTGTAGGCAGGTTATGTGGTCCCCTAGGCCTGGTACTTCAAGTCCTCCAGAGCCGACCACTCTGTGGCTTTGCCTTCTCTGTGGGCCTCTGTCCCTTCCAGATGAGGCTCATCACAGCTCCTCCCCAGCCTGCTGTACGCATACCCACTGCCTTGCTTTGGCTCGCCCGTATGTTTCCTGGGATGCATTCCCAGACTTCTCTGTACCTTTCTGTCTTTAAAACTGGGAGCAAGTCCCACCTCCTCTGTTGCATTTTCCTTGACTATCTATCCCAGCTCACTGTGACCACCTCCCCTTTCTCTGAATGGTCTCCTGAATTACTTCCTGGGTCTGGCGCATAGTACCTGCTCCGTAAATATGTTTGAATGTGGCCCTGTTCGTGATAGGTAACTTGCGTCTGTGTCATTCATCTACCAAGATGTGAGGGCCAACTTCCCTGTACGGGAGCTGTGTCTTAGTCTCGTTTTTTATTACCCCACCCCCACCCCACCAGCTTATAGAAGCGTGTTAGTTAAGATCCTGCAAGGCCTATCTTCCTGTTCCATGTGGCGTCAGACATGGCTCTCAGCCTCCTTGGCACTCACTTTCTTATCCTACAGAGTGAGGATAGTAAGATCTACCCGGCCTATATCAAAGGCTACTACCATGATGATCAGGAGAGAGTTTTGGAAAGCCACAAAGCACAGTGCAGACGTGAGTTATTAATGGTCTTGTAGGTTGTCAATAACATGCGGCCTTGACATTAGTTCTGGGTCCAGCTCGGGGCCTGAAGGTAAGTGGAGAGCAGGTATATGCCGCTGACCCCGAGTCCAGGACCCCTGGGATCCATTCACCATCCTTGGGCCTCAGTTTCCTTGGCTTGACTAACTCTTTCCAGTTCCGACGCTGGTGGTCATGGAGCTGTGTGGCAGAGAGGGCGGTGGGGTGGGATCCCCTCTCCCGTGTGGCTGGAACTCAGCCAAAACAATCAGGAGGGTTTCTCTCCAACCTTACTGTTTCTGGGTTGGCCCTTGCAGCTTTGATGTCCCCTCAAGTGATCACGCCGACCTCTTTTTTTTTTTTTTTCCTGTGCCTCGCTTATTGCTGGATCTCCATAAACACTCGCTTTGACTAATGGGAGAGGCTGTTTGCACCATGTAAGGTGGCAGAATTTTTGTAACCCCTTTGCAGAGGTGTTGACATTTAAGGGTGGTTGGGGTGACAGCCCAGAAGGGGAGGCAGGAAGTCTGGAAGAAGGGAAGGGGCCAGGACCTAAGCAGTGTAACAGGCCCTGACTTTCAAAAGGGCCTGCCTGTGCTGGTTTGGTGGTGGGGGTGCTCAAAGGCAGGGAAATAGATAAGATCGGATTTCAGGATTTTCACCCTTCTCCCCCCGCCCCCTGCCCCATTTTGCCAGCTTGCAGCTTTGGCAGGGCAGGCAGGGCAGGGCCTGCGTATTCTTCAGCTTTTGTAACCCCCGTGTGGCACGACGCTTGGGTGTGCAGCACGCTCAGTGAACACGTGGCTTCCAGTTCTCAGGAGGCGGTCCGTGTATACGTGAAGTCATGGGTTAGATGCCAACCAATGTGTCTGAGTCTAGAAGACGGAGCTTCTGGGAAGAAAGGACTGCCTTTTGGAAGCTGTCCTCTCCGTCCTGTCCTTCAGCATTTTGTGGTCACCCTTCCGTATTCCTGAATTGCGGGGTATCTGGGACTGAGAAGGAGTGAAGGCCCTCTTTGTGGGGACTTGATGTTGTTCTGCACACATTCAGTGATACAATTCACACTGAGTGTGGGCAGTACCCTTTCTCCAGTGGATTTCCCATTAGCCCCCTCTGTGCTGGCAGGTGTCACGGGCATGTAACCTTGGCCAGAGGCTTGGCACAAATGGCAAAGTTGACACGGGATCGCCGTATTCCGTGCTATCTTGTTATCCTGTTTCCTCGATGGTCATTGTCACACGAGAAAGGACTTCCTCTGTGGGCCTCCCTTCACAGAGACCTTGGTGTAGATAAATTCATCCACTGTGTTGTCTGAATGAAACCGTTTCTGTTCAGAGCTGGGATCTTGCAGAAAGCCTCCTCCGAGGAGCCCCTCCCCCCCCGCCCCCGTGTTCCCAGAAGACTCTGGTCGGTCTCCCAAGCCCTGATTCTGCCTTCCCTTTTAGCACTGCTGTCTGCTTCTCATTTGAGACCGCTGGGCGAGGACAGACGGTGTGGCATCCTACGAGCGATCTTGTTTGAGAGTTTCATCTCGCGGGATGTCCCAGTGGCCGTTTATTCTGAGCTGCTTGCTGCTCTCCCCCAGGGGTCTCGCTGGCAAGCTGCCCACATGCCATCTCAGCCGCTTCAGCCCTGCTGCCTGGAGAGAGAGAGCGCCCTGGCCTGGAGTTTCTTTCTCAGCCCTGCTGCTTGACCTTGGCCAAATCGACTTGATTTCTTTGCTCCTCCGTTTGCTCCTGAAAGCAAAAGGGTTGGCTGAGGGGCTTGGGAAGTTCCTGCCCTCCCCGTCCTTCCCCTGCTGTCTCCAGGGAGAGAAGCCCTTCAGTGGGAACCGGGGCCAGCAGGGTGGGCAGGGTGAGGGCCCGGCTTCCCTCCACGCTGTGGTGGAGTTGCTGGGCCCCGGCCTGGAGGCAGTGAGTCTGGGGCACTGAGGAGCCTCCAGGGTAAGGTATGCAGAGCCCCTTTGGGGAGTGAGGGGTATTATTCAGCCTTGTGGAATGCCGAGGCATGGCTGAGCCTGGGCAGGGCCCTTGAGAGGCCTGTGGCTGAATTTCATGGCCTTGAAGAATGGCTACTGTATATACCAGTGATAAATATTAGTCACCCTGGCAGCTGATGGAGGTTCCTGTGCTGCATTTTTGACACTTCCAGAAAAGGGAAAGCCTTTCTCTCTGACAGCACACAGGAGGAAAAAACGAGAATGTGTCTCCTCTGGGCTCAGGTGCCAAGAAATTCTCTTACCAGGATGGCCTGGCCGGAGATCCCACAGGATTTTTGACCACCAGGGACCCATCTCTGCCGGAGGCTGCATTGAGGGCCCGAGAATGCCCCGGCTGTCATGTCTGCTGGGCCGCCTCTCCAGGCCTTGCTCAAGCACGTCCCAGATCTAAGTGTCGATCTGCCCTCCCTTCTCCCTGCTGTCTGCTCAGCCTCCTCCAGTCTCCCCTTTTCTCAGCAAAAGGATCACCATCCACCGAGTTGCCTGAGCCACACCTGGGGAAGTCACCCCTGTCCCCATCTTTCTCTTCTTGCTCATCATCCTGCCCATCACCGAGCCCTGTTGGTTTTGCCTCCAGGGTATCTACATCCATCCGCTCCTCCAACTTGACTGTGGCCGCCTCATCCGAATCAGGGTATCTCTGGCCTAGCCTTCCTCCTAACTGGTCTCTCTGCCTGCTTCCTGCTTTCTGCTGGCAGCCAGAGAATCTCTATAAAATGCACATCCTATCACCTGGTACATCTACTAAAACCCCTCGGGCTCCCTACTGTCTTGAGGGTAAGGGTCTGAATCCTTAATGAGGTTGTGCATCTGGCTTCACCTGCCTGTCAGGCCTCCACCTCCAGCTCAGCTCTCCTCCCTCCCCCCAGTCTGGCCTTTATTTACATTTCCTTCCTCAGGGCCTTGGCACATGCTCTTCCTTCTGCCTGAAATGCTCTTCCCCACAGTTTTCAGGTAATGTGAGTCAGGTCTTAGCTTAACTATCCTCTCCTAAGAGAGCCCTCACTGTTTCCCCCTCTATTTAAATTCTATCCCCTGATATACTCTCTTATAGCTCCCTGTTCTTTTCCTTCATAGCCCTTATCCCAGCTTGTAGTTCTAAGTCTGTGTGGTTATTTGTTTACTGTCTGTCTGCCCCTCAAGGGCAGGGACCATCTCTTTTGTTCTCCATCATGCCCCAGGGCCCAGGACTGAGGAGCTGGGTAAATATTTGCAGGCATGAATTGTATGTGGAGGACGTGTCTGTGTCCGCTTTTGCTTGAGCTGCCGTGGCCCTGGCACCTTGGTTCCCCTGGGGCCTGTCCCCTACTCTCCAGTCCCCAGGGAGAGGCCACGGAGTGCCCGCGCCTCCTGGCATCTCTCCTCTGGCATCAGAACCTCTCCGTTCCACGTCTCTGTCTTTTGCAAGGTGACACTTCGTCTGATTACCTAATTCGCACTAAGGTGTTAAAGGTGCTAATGACATAGTGTTTATAACCCCAGGGGATGCAAAATGATGGCATCAAAACATATCATTCCCCGGTGGTTTAAGACTCTTCAGGAACGTCCCAGTGGGCCCAAGTAGAGGCCGGTCTCCTTAGCCAGATTCATAAGGCCCCGTCTGCACAATTTAGCTTCCGTGTCTATGTCTACTCCTCCAGCCTGAGGTCCCCAGGCCTTAGTCATCCTCCTCCCCTACCCAAGGCCCAGCACAGGACCTGGCATGGGTAGGCCCTCAGTTAATGTTTACTACGTGGATTTAAAAGAAATAGGTTTTAATGACTCATGCGTGAATGAAGCGTTTGGTGTAGTCAGTCTTTTGGGCTTTGGATGCCAGAGGAATGACAAATGGTGGGAACTTCAGGCACCGTGGCCATGACCATGCCAGGAGACCAGGAGAGAGGGAGCTTTATGTGGGTAGAGGGGCATGGCTCTTCAGAGCCCCGAAGTCCAGATGTCTCCCCACCTCCCACACCGGTCATACTGCTCCAGCCACCTGTCCTTCTGCCCCGTGTGAGATTTATCAGCTCTTTGCTCTCCAAGGTGCCAGAGGAGGGGAGAATCTTGTCACCACATCCTCCTACTCGGCTGATGCAGTTTGTGGCCACAGCAGGTGAGGCCAACGAAGCAGCAAAAGGCAGAAAAATCATGCCTCGGAGGAGAGCAGGTTTCCCCGGCCCCTCCCACCCGTCAAGGTCACACTGGTTTGCGCAGCCCAATCATTGCCTGTCTGGCTGTGGTTATGGCGCTGACGGGGCCTCCTCAGGACCCTTGCTCCCACCCCCGCCCCACAGTCGTGTGTCCCGTGCCATGTTCCACCCCCCCAGCCTCCCCCCTCCCCATGTGGATGTGGCCTGAGAATGGAGGCAGGAAGGATGAGCCTCGGGTGCGAAGAGGATGGCAGTTGTTGAAAATGAGTGGGTGAGCTTGGCTTAGTTTAGTTTTTGGAAGGGAGGATTATCTGGGGCATGAGGCTTCCGTGACACTGACATCTGGTATGGAGAGTCACCCTCCCTCACCTGGATGACTGAGCCTCTCCTCCCACCCCTTTGGATCTGCTCTCCCCGTGTGCCCGAGGTAATCTTCCTAAAGGGCAGATCTTGCCCTGGCGCCTCCCTGCCTAGAATCCATCCCTAGCTCCGGGAGCCTTCGGGATGACTTGGCTTGTCCCCTGGGATCTCTGCCATGTGTCCCACCCCGCCCCCAGCCTTGCCCTCGGTGGCTCTGGTAAGGAGTTTTCCCACTTGGCAGCTGAAGGTGCTGTTAGGTTGCATATTGGATGCAAACGATCAGGATCCGTGTGAACACTAGTGTTGTCTGTGGAGTCCATGATTTCAAGTACGACATTGTAGGAGGGGTCTTTGAAAATCACTGGAATTCAGAATGATCCCTCTTTGCCCCAGATGGTCAAGAATCCCCACTCTGACTTGAGTCCTATCTATCCCTCCCCCCGCCCCCGCCCGGCCCCAAGCCATTTCTTACCCCCGGGCTTTGCCTCATGCTGAGACCAGAATGTCCCAACATCACTAGAACACACTTCGTTCTCAGCAGGCACCATGATATGTCAAAAAATCATATGTTTCTGGGTCTGTCTTCGCTATCCTAGACGGCGAACCTCTTGAGAACAGGAGCTCTGTGGGGCCGGTCTCTGGGTTAGAGGTTGGAGGGGTGCTGGTGTCCAGGTCACCCAACTGCATGTTGCTCCTCTGGACCCCCCAGGAAGTGGGGGGTCTCTGCCTTCTGTGGGTTCTGTTCTCTGGATCTAAACTGAGCTTTGGGCCCTGTGTATGCCTTGTGGTTTATGACTTAATATACTGAAAATAGACGGTTGTGTTTCATTTTCACTTGGGAAGACCTAAAAAGAGTGGAAATCTTGAGATTTCACTGACCTGGAGGTAAGGATAAAATTATAAAGATCCAAGTGCTGTTACTTAATGAATGTTACATAAATCAAGGCTCGTTTGAAATAGGTTTATTTTCCACGGGCTGGTCTGTGTCTCACCGCTGGGTTCTCCTTGAAGGCAGAAGGACCGGTCCTTATTTACCTTCGTGTCCTCTGAGCCTAGAGTGGGTCACTTAATAAATACTTTGCAAATGAATGCACGGGATGAATAAGCACTTTGGAATTTCTAGCGCTGGGTGATGAGCACATGCCCGTGGCTTGTTAATTTGTAAGATACCATTTCCACTGTAAAAATCTTTGTGTGGGGGAATGCTGGCCTGGACTGACACAGGCGTTGCAGGGGCAGTCTTGAAAAATTGAGTCATTTTGCTCTGACTGGGGCCGGGTGACCTTGTGTAAGTCGCTGCGCTGCTCTGGGCCTCGTGATTGTCATCTGTAAAATGGGCGGAAGGTAGGAGCGGCCCGTGTGGCTGCTGGGAGTTTTCTGCTCTCGTGCTGCGTCTCGCTCTCTGATCCTCCTCCTTGGCGACTAGATCCGGACCGCGTCCTTAAGGGTCACGCACGGAGCTGGAATTCTCGCTGGCCTCTTTGACTGCTTTCCAGTGGGTGGAATGCCTAGTTTCTCAATAGCCGGGGGAAATGTTAATTTGGGGTTAGGAAAGCAAGCCAAGAGCCATCGAATAATTAAAACACACACGCACACAGAGAAAGGAAAGCGAGAGGGGGAGAAACATGCTCAATGGACAGGGGATGAGTAAAACCCGATGACCTGCGAGAGCCCCGGAGCTGAACTTCACATGACCCCGCGTGCTGCCTGCCATTGCAACACCCGCATGCCCCCCGCGTGCGGCCGGCCTCTCGGTGATGTAAGCGGGCCGTGGCCCCACAGGAAGCTGGGCTGCCATCTGCCCGGTGGAGCCTGCGAAGCCGAGCTGGCTCTCCCTCCACGGCCCAGTGCCTGGCCACCCGTGTCCCCGGAGAGCAAGAAGCCACAGTTCCCAGGCTAGTCGGAGCGGGGAAACCCACCCAGTGCTTCTCAGAGAAACAGAACCCCGACCCACCAGCCAGGGCCGTGCAAGAAAGAGAAGACCACGAGGGGGTTGGGTGTTTTGTTTTGTTTTGTTTTTAGGGGCTCTTGGCCTGAAATCAACACATTTCTTTTGGGGATGGTGCTGCCATGTGCTTTGTGAGCTCGTCTAGATTGGCAGTTAGTGAATGGATTCGTGACCTCATTCGTGGCTTGGGTGTATATCCGTAAGACCTTGGGGGTGGAGGAATAAAGATCCTGCCTCTGCCCTTGGAGTTCTACGCTAGTTGGGGGATAAGACTGATAAAGATGTGGAGGTCCAAGGGCTCCAATCAAGGTGTGTGCGAGGATCCATGGAACGCTCGAGTTACCACCTTTGCCAGGGGAGGGAGGGTGAGGAAATGCCCGGCTGGGTTTCCCATGACCCCCACCTACAGCAGGAAAGATTGGGATTTACAGGTTGGTGGGTTTGGCAAAACAGAAGCGTGTGTATATAAACAGAATGAGATGGGGTGAGGGGGACAGTTACCTCTGGCTGGCCCTTTCCCTGAGTGACGGTATTTACCTCACGGTATCGTGCTGAGGCTTGAGAGGAGTGAGGGGGAAAAGGACCGTGTTTGTCATGACTTCAGCCCTTCTGCCTACGGTTCCTTGAGCATCAGTGGTGTAGACACCCCGGTGCGCTGGCCCTGCCCCTGAGCTGCTATGGTCCATAGGGGAAGGTAAACCACAGTCATGCAAGCCTAATTAAATAATTACATAATTGTGAACTCTACATGATCAGCCTTTTTTTTATAAAAAGGAACTTTATTTTGGAGGAGTAGTAGATCTGCAGAAAAATTGCAAATGACCCAAAGTTCCCGTGTACCCCTCATCCAGATTTCCTGAATGTTAACATCTGCCACTCCCATGGTGCATCTGTCAAAAGGAAGAAACCAACATCAGCACATTACTAGGAACACAACTCCAGAACTTATTTAATCAAACTTCAAACTTTAAAAAAATGACAGCCTTTTTAACATATGATTGATACACCATAAAATACACTCCTAAGATGTACAGTTCGTTGGTTTTAGCATACTAAGAAAGCTCTGCAACCGTCACTATGATTTAATTTTAGAATATGCTCATCACCTGGAAAGTTCATACCCATCAGTAGTCACCCCTCATGTCCCTCCCCGAGCTCTGGAAACCCAATCTACTTTCTGCCTCCGTGGATATGCCTGGCATGGACATTTCTTATAAATGGAGTCCTATGATATGTGGTCTTTGGTGACTGTCTTCTCTCACTTACCATGATGTTTTCAAAGTTCATGTTGTAGCATGTGTTGGTACTTGGTTCATATTCATGGCCAAATAATATTTCATTGTCTGGATGTACCACATTTTGTGTATCCATTTGTTTCTTCAGTTAATGGACATTTGCGTCATTTGTACGTTTTGGCTATTACGACTCATGCTGCCGTGAACATTTGTGTATAAATTTTGGTGTGGTTTTCATTAGATACATAGTAGATATCAAAGTATAGAATTGCTGAATCGTTTGGTAACTTTGTGTTTAACTCTTCGGGGCATTGCCAAATTCTCTTTCAAAGCGGCCACGCCATATTATGATCCCGCCAACAAGTTATGAGGGATCTGATTCTCCAACACCTGTTATTGTCTGTCTCCTTTATTTTAGCTACCCTGCTGGGTTTGAAGTAGTATCTCATTGTGGTCTTGATTTGTATTTCCCTAATGGCTAATGATACTGAGTCTCTCTTCATGTTCTTATTGGCCATTGACCGTCTTCTTGAGATAAATGCCTTTTCAGAGCCTTTGCCCATTTTTTAAAAGATTTATTTATTTATTTTAGAGCATGCGTGCGCATGCGCATCATTGGGGGGGAAGGGTGGGGGGGAGACAGAGAGAGAGAATGAGAGAGAGAGAATCCTCAAGCAGACTCCCTGCTGAGCCCAGAGCCCACCGCAGGGCTCCATCCCAGGACCCTGAGATCATGACCTGAGCCAAAATCAAGAGTTGGACGCTTAACTGACTGAGCCACCCAGGCGTCCCCCTTTGCCCATTTTTTAATTGGACTGTCTTTCTGTTGTTGTAAGAGTCCACGTATATTCTGAGTACAAGTCCCCTTATCAGATAGATGGTTAGCAAATATTTTCTCTCATCCTGTGGGTTGTATTCTCACTTCTACAGTGTTGTCCTTCGAAGCACAGACGTTTTTAATTCCGATGAAGCTAAATTTGTTTTTTGTTTTTGGTGTCTTTTCTAGGAAACCACTGTCTAACTCAAGGTCACAAAAATCAACTCCCTTGTTTTCTTCTAAGAGTTTTATCTTATGTTTATCTTATGTTTAGGTCTTTGATTCATTTTGATTTAATTTTTGTATGTGGTGTATGGTAGGGGTCCAACTTTATTCTTTTGCATATGGATATCCAGTTGCTCAAGCACTGTTTGAAAAGACTGGTCTTTCCCCTACTGAATTGTCTGGCACCTTTGTTGAGAATCAGTGAGCGTTCATTTCTGGACTCTCCGTTCTAGTCTGTTGATCGCTATGTCCATCTTCATGCTAGTCATAATGACTGAAGTTTTGTAATGTTGGTCAATGTTTTCAGTGGATTTTTCATAATCTACCTTGTTCCAAAAAAGAATGTGAGGTAATTCTCAGAAGTAGAGTGAATAAAAACAGAGATAGATGAGGACATTGATGGCAGTGACTTTGCGGAGAGGGGAGGTGGCATTGCTTCATCCGAGTTGGAGTTACGACCTGTGGTTGTGCTGGGTATGGGGATGGCCACTCTACAAAGAAGCCCACCCAGGTTGGCTCCTTCCCTGGGGGCAAGGAACCAGCCACCTTTAACTGACTACATATGTCATGTGGGGTGGCTCTGTTAGGGTTCCCGGACCCAATTTTTAACAAAGGGGTGGTTCCCCCTGCCCCCCCCCCCCCCCTTGACTGGTGCCCGAGAATTCAACTCCATTCTGACACTACCTACCCGGAGATAGTATCAGATTCCACAGGTGAAGGGCTCAGTCCTACAAGACTACCCCCCCCCACCCCCCGCTACTTCAGATGCCAGTCACAAGCCCCAGGCTGTTAATCTGTGCTTCTGGCCAATTGGCTACAGATTGGAGCTTCCAATGACCTCCTCTTATGTTCTTGAATTTGCTAGAGCAGTTCACAGAACTCAGGGAAACACCTTTAGCAGTTTATTAAAGGATATGAATCAACAGCCAGATGAAGAGATACATAGGGCGAGGTATGGGGAAAGGGCAAGCAGCTTCGTGCCCTCACCCCCAGGCGCATCACTCTCCCCAGTCCTGTTGGGTTATTACGGAGGATTGACTAAGTCATTGGCCATTGGCTGATTCAACCTCCAGCCTCTCTCCCCTCCTGGGAGGTGACAGGGGTAGGAATGGAAGTTCTAACCCTCTACTCACAAGTTTGGTCCTCCTGGCAGAGTGCCCTTGGGTGGGGCCCCCAAGTCACCTTCATTAACATAACAAAAGATCTATTCATTGCTGCTATCACACAAAAATCAAGGGTTTTAGGAACCCTGGAGCTGGAGCCCTGGACAAAGACCAAGTACAAATGAAAAATATATTCATAGTATTGCAGTGGCCTTCTCCATCCCATTCCCAATAAAGGGCTCTACTATTTTTCGGTAGAATCCTTTTTTTTTTTTTTTTAAATCTGAATTCCAACCTCTAGGGAGGTTATCCTTATTCCACAACTTACAGATAGGGAAGTAGAGGCTCAGAGGAATAAACCACTTGCTCTGAGTCACACAACTCATGGCATGCAAAGATGTGGCTCCAGCCCAGGGAATCCTAGCTTTGACTTTGTTCCCTCCTTCCTTTTCCACCTGCTGGCCCCCAGTATTTAATTGCGCGGGTGGAGAGGCCAGCCTTCTTTCTGACAGGTAAACGCAGTTAGTTCCCTTTAAAGTTACATTGGCCTCCATGGGGGAGGCTGTGAGTAAGCAGGCCCCTGGGATCACCTTCTACACTATCGGCCCTGGGCCAGGAGCGACCTTGTAATGGGATAATACTATGGATGTTTGCTTACTGCCTGTATCGTACCAAGAGCATCTTACACCCATGCTCTTGCTGGAGTCTGGCCACAGCCTTGTGGAGAAGGCAGGGTAGGTGCTGTTAACCCTGCTCTGCCCATAGGGACACTGAATTGCTCAGGGTCACCAGGTGGTCAGGGTCAGAGGTGGGCTTAGAAACCAGGTCTCTGACTCCTGGTCTAGTGCTCTGCCCCAGCCCTTGAGCAAATGTGTATCAAGTTGCATGAACAAGCTTAGAATTCCTGGGACTCCAGCGGCCCCGGCCCCGAGTGGCTCTGGGAATACCTTAGCACTTCATTATCTGCCTGGTGAGACAATAGGAAAGTCTTCTTTTTCTTCCCAGAAGTGAAGTCGCACCCACATCTGTGGATTTCTTTGTATCCCTCTAGCACTTAGCTGTGTTCTCAGAACAGAGCAGGTAGAATAGACCCAAATGCAAACAGATGTGGCCTCCTTCCAGAATCTGCTATGATGGAAATGTGATGCTTAACAGCACCCCCACCACCCCCACCAAGTTGTTTCGGAACTCATTCACTTGTTTCCATGTACGTGGCTATCCAAATCTGTGTGCCTGATCAGAGCTGGTTGCCAAAGAATCAACAAGAAAAACCCGTGGTCCCCTTTGAGGTACTTTTGCCACAGTCTTGACCTTGTCCCTGACCCCAGGTGACAGACTTATGTCCTCTGAGCCACAGTTGCCTCATCAGTAAAGTGGGGGCGATGATGATGTCTGGTTAGCCTCCCTCCTGGAGTGATGATGAGGCTGAAATAAGATTTAATGGCATGAATGCCTTTGTCCATTCATTCAGCGTATTTTATTGACAGCTCACATTTTGCCAGGCTGTGGATTCAGTGGTGAACAGAGGCAGCACCTACCTTTCGACAGGACGCTTGCAGTCTGGGGAGCCCAGCAGTCACAAATGTCACACTGCAGGCCTTGAATGAGGACAGGGAGCTGGAGAGAGACCTGATTCCATTTGGGGAGGGAGTGGTAGTCAGGGAAGGCTACCCTGAGGAAGTGACATTTGGGCTGAAGCCCAAAGGGTGAGTAGGAATCCCCGGGAGAAGAGGTGGATGAGGAACAGCCTGAGCAGAGGGAGAAGCAAATGCAGAAGAAGCCTTCTCTGCTTGACTCTTTTCAGAGAAAGTGAATTATCATATGGTTTCACTTATTTGTGGAACATAAGGAATAGCATGGAGGACACTAGGAGAAGGAAGGGAAAAATGAAGGGGGGGAATTGGAGGGAGAGATGAACGATGAGAGACTATGGACTCTAAGAAACAAACAGGGTTTTAGAGGGGAGGGGGGATTGGTTAGCCCGGTGATGGGTATTAAGGAGGGCACGTACTGCATGGAGCACTGGGTGTTATACGAAAGCAATGAATCGTGGATCACCACAAAACTAATGATGTATTGTATGGTAACTAACATAATAAAATTAAATTAAAAAAAAAAAAGCCTTGAGCTGAGAGGCACAGTTTACAGGGGAGTCTACCTGGAGGATTGTGGGCACTGCTCTCTAGCGTCTCCTATTCAGTTTCCTTCAGCAGGTCTCTTTGGAGCAACTGCTAGGGGCCAAGGTCATCCCCAGGTGCCTGAGGGCCGGTCTGAGGTCCATCAGGGCATGAGGGTTGATGTGACGGCCTCGAAGACACAGCCCTGCTATATGCATCTCCTCATCTGCTGTGCCTGGCACAGAGTGAGCGGAAATGCTGCCCTAGGATGCAGATCTGAACCATGCAAGGCGGCTTAGAATCTTCCCTGCAGACTAACCATGTGGACTCAGGCGAGGGACCTAAGCTTTTGAGTCTTGGGTGCATCCTGCTCCGGTGGGGTAAAATCTGCTTTTTACAGATGGCAGTACCATCTCCTGTGGGCGTGCTTTTTGACCTGACGTGACGTGTCAAGCAAGTGCCAGGCTGGAGAAGCACGTGGCCAAGGGGAGCCTGCCATGATTAGCGCTATCATTCCTAAAAGTCCCGCAAGTCGTTTTGAAAGTTAGGTGCCCCGGGAAATCAGAGGAGGAGAGGCTGCTGAGGAGGAGAGGCTCTGTTCCTCAGAGCCCATGGGAGCTCCTCCTCTAGGTAGGAGCAGCCGCTGAGGAAGACCTTGGGTGACAGGGGCGTAGCCATGAGGCACAGAGGCAATGGACACGTGTTCAGTGAGCTGGGCAGATGGCTTCGCAGCTCCGGGGAAGTGACCCAGCCAGCTTTCTGCTTCACAGTCTAGAAAAGTCTCGTGACTAGGGATGATGGCACGTCCGATTTGGAAGGCAAAGGTCAGGAGGTGAGAAAGCGGATAAATACAATGTTTATCTTGAAAAATGTTGTAAGTTGCTTGGAAATCCCCATGCTTGCTTCCTCCGGGAAGCCTTTCTGGGCTATCCCACCCAGTTCTCCGGGGCCCTCCATCTCCCCAACACCTAAACCCACACTGTGCAGCTGTGTCTTTCTCCCCTTCTGGAGGGTTGGCGCCCTGAGGTCTTGGGCCGTGGCTGGCGTGTCTAGTGGAGTCACCAGGAAGAGTAATAAGCCATTTTGGGTGCATACAGTGGATGGCACCCCACAGGCAGAGTATGCTGATTAGGATACAGGCTCAGGTCTTTTGACCTCAAACCCAGGTGCTTTCCCACCTTTTCTCTGGCCTCGCTCAGGTGGTGATGCTGAGTTCTGCCCCCGAGGGACTGGGTGGCATGGTTTTGTTCGGTCAGATCCGGAAGGTGGAAGAGAACTGTTGTCAGAACCAGGAGGGGCCTCAGACCTCATAAGTCCAGTTCCTTCATTCTTAGAGGAGAAAGCCATATGCCCAGCATAGGAGTGGTGATGGGGGAGGCGGACAGCCCTCCTGTTCAGGCCCCCGAGTCCCCGCCCCAGGCCACACTCATTGCTCAGAGTGGATGTCCCCTTTGGATCACTAGGAAGTCACCAGGGCCCCAAGTGGAGCTGGAACAGGTGGTGCTGGGTGTGAGACTCTGGTAGGTGTAAGGATGTTTCCCTGCCTGCTGGGAACCCCTCCAAGCTCATGTGAGAGATGTGGTTTCTCGAGCACAGATTTTCAGACTTTCTTTAGAGAGTTCCTGTTAGCTTAGACACACCTGGAAACAGGATCAAATGGTAATGTTTTAATGATAGTAGAGAAAGCAAATACTCCTTTTTTTTTTTTTTTAAGATTTTATTTATTCATTTGAGAGAGAAAGAATGAGACAGAGAGAGCATGAGAGGAGGGAGGGTCAGAGGGAGAAGCTGACTCCCCGCCAAGCGGGGAGTCCGATGCGGGACTCGATCCTGGGACTCCAGGATCATGACCCGAGCTGAAGGCAGTCGCTTAACCAACTGAGCCACCCAGGCACCCGAGAAAGCAAATACTCCTAAGCACCACATGTAGATAATTTATAGTTGGAACTCCTTGTTGAGAATCTGAAATCCATTCTTTCAGCAGGCCTGTGGTGGATGCCGACCACGTGCCTGACATGGGGCTTGGTGCCCTCGACGCAATAGGGGGCGCTGAGCACGTACCATGTCCACTGTGAGAATTGCCATGGAGGAACCCGGTGAGGTCTAGCCCAGCTGAGAGGGGACCAAGATATGGATGGAGCTTTCCTCTTTAGAGCATTCCCTACGAGGGTTAGGGTAAAGCAAACCTACTGTATTCTCTGCTAATAAATGTCAGTTCTTGTTTTGCCTGATTACTGGTGGTCTTTGATATTTGCCAGAAGGTAATACCCTATTGCTGAGCGAGGGTGGGACTGGGGCCAGCAAACTCTGGCCTACAGTCAGGTCACTTTTATACCAGACTAGAATTTGGGGGAATAGATCCATCTGTCACAAAAAGCCACCAAAAGAGTTCTGCTTAATGTCCAGCACTGTGTTCCCCTTGAGCCCAGGGACACGTCTCTCCCGTTTGCCTAGAACAGAGCCATGCACAGAGGGGTCCTCACTAAATGCTGCATAGCAGCAAGCATTTATGGAGCGCCTGTTGTATGTGACATAACCCAGGCAGCTGGGTGGATGAGTGTGGGGTTCAGGGCAGAGGTCTGAGCTGAGATATACATTTGGAAGTCGTCATGTGGATGCAGCCAGGTTGAGGAGCATGTAAGGGCAGGATGAGAAGGTCCAGGCCAGCGGCTGAGGAACAGCAACATTTAGGGGATGGGGAGAGAGGAGAAGGGAGACCGTATACGGGGACACTGAGAACGTGAACAGTAGATGCTGCAGAGGATCCAGGGTGGTGACGCATGAAAAGCACATGTTTTGGGTTTTGTAACCTGGAGGTCAGGGTAGAGTGCTGGGGACAGAAGCCCATGCAGAATCCCACAGTGAATGGCAGGGGTGAAGATGTGAGAGCCCAGGGCATGGGTGACTCCTGCCAGTGGCTCATCCGTGTGGGGAGGGAGCCATGGGATGGGCTCCATGGGGGCCTGGGCAAGGGATGACCCGGTGAGGTGGGGGGGGGGCCCTTGAGTGCTTCATGGCCCGAGCTGAACGGGATTGTGCTTTAAGTAGACGCACGGAACCCTGGCCGAGTTGTATCTGAGACTTGCCAAAGACATCCATAAAATTCAGACCAATACGCAGTCGGGGGAATGGGGCAAACGGATTATTTTGTAAGAAGTTTATAGTCCAAAGGTAAAATTGCCTCCGAGAGCTTCTGAAAGTAAAAAGTCAGGGCGAGTTGGTATTATTAAAATGAAATAACACAGGTCAGATTTTCGGTGTAATTTCAAAGGGTCAAGACTTTGGATTTAGTGAGCCTCTTGCATCTCACTAGGAATTTTTTTTTTTTTTTTTAACTTTGTTACTTTTTGCTTCATATTAGCCATGAGCCCCTGGAATATCCTGGGCATATTTTAGGGGGGAAAGAAAAAGAGCATGGGGCAGCAAGGAATGGAGATGGCGGGAGCCTCTGGTAGCCTAGCCGTGGCGGAGTTGGACAGATGCCATCTCTTTGGGTCAATACAGGAAGGATTTTGGAGACTCCTCTATCAAACTCACTTTGAAGACTGTGTAAGGCATGGCCTCTGTCCTGGTGACGTTCGTTCATATCTGAGGGGAGGCCTGGCAAAATGTTCACATTTAGGATGATTCACGTCACAGGGCTAAGACTATACCTGCCACAGGGTGGTGTAGGGGAGGGCAGAGGGGCTGGGAGGAGGCAGGAGGTACTGCAGAACAGGGTTGCCTGGGAATGCCGCGTGGGGAGGATGGGAGCCTCATTCCGGGGGTGCGCCTTGCTCTTATAGGAAGGAATCAGGCTGCAAAAGTTTAAGTGGATCTCTTAGGCTTCGTGGCAGCTTCGGGACTTGAACTCAGACCTCCCTTTCGAGAAAGCACATTTTGCTCTTGTAGAAGGGCCTCGAACCCCCACCTATGGTATGTTGGGCCTCTGC
Organism: Neomonachus schauinslandi; assembly: GCF_002201575.2. Taxonomy (NCBI): domain Eukaryota; kingdom Metazoa; phylum Chordata; class Mammalia; order Carnivora; family Phocidae; genus Neomonachus; species Neomonachus schauinslandi. The sequence goes on from NC_058411.1 coordinate 105,366,083, forward strand.
CTGGCATGTTTTCAGGCAGGGCGTGGTGGTATCTGTGACCGTAATTAATACTGGTGAAGCACTTTGGTGTCTTAGTCCATGCAGAGACGGCAGCCCAGCCCCCTGGGCCCTGGCCGAGGGGTGGGAGAGGGCAGCTCACCGGCCAGCCCCACTGAGTCACTCTCTGGCCTGGAGCCCGGTGGGGATTTCCACGCGGCCCATGTTGTCTTCTCCTCGTTTCCTGTCGGGCTGTGACGCAGGCCAGCTGCCAGTGAGTGCTGGGGGGCACTCCCGACCCGGGCCGCTGCCAGCCTGCCTTGTGACCCTAGCTAGGTTCTGGGGACAGCTCTCTCCCACTGTGAGCGCGTCCCCGCCAGGGTGTGCCTGCTGGCTCTGTCCTGCCCGGGGCTGGGTGGGCAGCTCCCTGGAGGCCCCAGCGAGGCTGCAGCTGGGCTGGGGGTGGCTGCCCGTTAGGATGGAAGGTTTTGTTGAGGAGTGAGAGTTTGCTCATGGGGCAGTTCGTACTGGGGTGTCTAGGGTTATAAAAACCCAGGTTGGCCTAAAACGGCTCTCTCTGGATCTGCTGACAAGGGCATTTGTAAATAATACAGGAGACTTTGAGCCATTTCGTTCATGCACTTAAAGGAATGACTCCAGCAGAATATCCCATCTCTTGAGGTCTTGCTAAAATGTCTGTGTATCTCTCTGTCTGCTTCTAGTGCCCCCATTTCTTGATGTGCTTTAAAAAACAAAACAAAACAAAAACCTCCACTGGTAGGACTTCCACATCTTCATGGATTTTTTTCCCTCTAGGACTTGTTGTGCAAGGCAGTTTATAAATGTTATCTTACGTAGTTCTTATCACCATGGTAGAAAGCGGTGTTACGTAATCCTGTGGCCGCTACCCACACGGGGCTGTTTAAATTTCAGGTAGTTAAAATTTAGAATCCAGTTCCTCAGTCATATTAGCCACATTTCAGGTCCTCTGCAGCCACATGCGGCTAGTGGCTACCATGTGAGCCAACACAGAAGAGGTCATTTTCATCATGACAGAAGGTTCTAGCACTGCTCTAAGGTCTGAACTCTACAGCTGAGGAAACGGAATACCACAGAGGTTAAGTTGACTTGACCACTTACAGCCGGTAAATGGCAGAGCGAGAGTTAGGACCCAGATCTGCCTGACTCCAGAGTCCATCTGTCCGTCCATCCATTCATTCATTTATCAAAGCACATTTGTGATTAATATTTCAGTGGATTCATGTAGCAGTCCTTTGTCTAATGACCAAATGAGAGATTTTCACTTTACAAATGAGGAAACTGAAGGTTATACTTTTTTTTCCCCCCTCTCTTTCTTAGAGAAGAGAAATTGATCTGGAAGCTTCAGGGGCCCTTCGGGTAGCCTGGAGGGTGCTGTGTGCGTCTGCTCTTCTGCCGTTTTCCCAGACCCCGTCTAGCTGGGGGTGGCTCGTTGCCGTTGGTGTCCTCATCAGGGTTTGGGAGTGAGTAAGCTAGCACTATTTTCCTCACAGTAATCCTTTGGCCTGTTTCCTGTTGGAGGATTTATGGATGTTGGTGATCTCTTGTGGGGGTGAGGGGGGTGCCTTTTGTTAAAGCCAAAAGAAGCCTCAGGAAATAGATACTAGTTTCATAGCCAAAAATACTGACGTCCAGAGAGATGAGGAGACTTGAAGGGTCATGCAGGTAGCTAGGATTCTTAAACTTGTTTTCAAGGCAGGATTTATCTGGTAATCTTAAAAAAGTAATCACTTCGTGGACCGGGAGAGTTTTTTCATGGAGAGAAAAACACTGCAGTGATGTTCCCCTGATCTGAGACCATTCGGGAGGGTGGAGAAGCATGGGGCTTTAGGGTTATACAGACTAGGGTTCAAATCCTGGACCAGCAAATACTTGAACTTTCTGAGCATCTGTTTCTTCATCTCTAAAGTAGGGATGAAATAGCTCCCTGCATTTGTTTTAAAGATTAAATTGCAACACGTGTAAGAGGTTTACAATTCCAGGCATACTGTAAATGCTCATTAAACAGTTGCCATTCCCATTATGATGGTATCATCACCTCCTTCCAACACTCTGTTATAGCTTGGTGTCCCGTCCATAAGGCACTCTGACCTATAGGATGCCACAAAGTTGGGAAATGGGATAAACTTATTTTGAAATAGTCTTTTAATTATATTTCTAAATGATACACTCAGTGTTTTTCTGCAGCCCTCGGACTTCTTTTCAGGTGGAGGACCTCTTAATTTAAAGTGATAGGTCCAGCTGCTAATCTGGAAAGTATAATACCTACATCCCAGAGTGTCCAGAAAGTCTAGAAACAGGGAAAAGAGTGTATCCTGTTTACCAACTTTTCAGAGACCCCGCCGACTAAGACTGACAACAAATCCTTGGAAAATAGGTTGCTTTTATTTTAAGGCTTTTGTTCCTTTAGAAGGAGAAATTGCTGGTGGCTGTCCTGGGGTGTCTCGGCAACCCAGCCGACCGTCCACCTCGGCAGCTCACCCAGCTCGCTGACCTCTGCCATGGGAACTCCCTTCCTCATGTGGGCCCCAGGGGCTGGAGGCTCCTGGGTCTTTAGAAAAAGAATCTATTATCTTTGGAGGAAACGGCTGAAGGTAAAGTTTCAGTTTAACTTCAGCCTTCAAGTGTATTTGTCTAGGTGTGGCCTTGGAGCTCCTTGAAAAACCTCACAGTCTGGTGCCCAGAAGAGGATGCATCTGGAGGGGTTGGAAGGAAAGATGGGTTGTGGGGGCAGCCAGGGGGAGGTTGGAGGCCAGAAGATGGCCCCGACCTTCGGGAATTTACCTGGGAGCTGGGCCTGGCCTTTCCAATTCAGAAACCTCTTTTTTTTTGGTCAGGCCCGGAGTCAGAACTCCCAGCTCCCACTAACCTGCAAGAAGCTGAAACACAAATCAAGCCACTAGTTTATTTGTTGGAAAGTATAACCACTGTGGGGTTATAACCAGGGCGTTCTCTCCTTGTGGGCACCCCACCCAGGAAGCCAAATGGTCAGAGGTGTGGGTGGGTCTGGATGGGGGTGGGATGGGGGAGGGAACGCTGGGAAGCAAGTGCCAGGAGCCCTAATGGTGGCTGGGCTCACGAGGGCCTGCGGAGCAGGGCCTCTCCCTGCTGGACAGGCTTGCACGGCCCTGCCCGCCTCACACCTTCTGACCCACCTTCCTGCTACAGGGATTGAGACCTGCTGTAGCTGGAGATGTTGCTCATCTCTGCCTAGATCCACATGCTATTTTCTAGTAGGATCGCCCTGCAGAGCATTTGCTTTTCACCTTCTCCGGTCCCAATGAACGTGTGAACCCCTGACCTCACCGTGACGGCCTGCGCCAGAAATCAGCCCTGCGACCTGGCCTCTTGCCTCCCGGCATCGACAAAGGCCGTGGGGACAGGATGATCTGAATTAACCACTTTTTCATCTTCCCCGGGCCTTTTCGCTTTAATAGCTCAACAGAGAGACATCTGCGATGGCTGGCATCCAGAGTGCGTGGTATTTATTTTTGATTTGAAATATGAAAAGCATTTTTTTTTTTTTTAAAAGACAACTGACTCTCTGAGTCATGCCCAGGGGAGCAAACGGCCTGAAATGTGAGCTGGTGCCTCGCATAACAGGAGAGGCTGCTGAGCTAACTGGCGCTGGGGGTTAGGTCACTGCTGGATGAAGCGCGCTTGACCCCAAGAGCAACCCGTGGGCCCGAGCCGCGGGCCGTGGGGTCATCTCTCACAGCCGCTCGCCTAACCAGAGAGCCCACATGCTGGGTTTGCACAGGATGGGCCGACTGCATGGAAACCCACACAGCCCGGCCCTTGTTGAGCAACTGCGCTTGAGTAAGAGTTCTCTTCCTTGGCTCGGTGGGTTCCATGTGGGGGTGTTTGTCGCTGAGCAGTTGCACATTTGACAGGAGCTCCTGGGTCCCCGGGGCTCGCTTGCTGGTCCTCTCCTGCGTCCTCTCTTAGGGGGAGTGTGATCTAAGAATGTACACAACTCCCCTTTGTTCAGCCCTTGACGGTTTACCTTCCCAGCCTTCTTCGTGTCTCAGCGCTGCCCTGCGAGGTAGCCCAGGCCCCTGTCACGATGCTCTTTTTGAGGATGAGGAGGTTGAGGCGCGCGTGGTCATTCTTGTCCCCTGGGCTCCGTGGGGCAGAACGAGGCCAGAGCCTGGGGCCTCCCCCCTCCTGGCCCGCTACTGAAGATGTGAGTTTCCTGCCTTCTCCCTCCACTTCTAATGGGACCCCTGGGGTACTGTATGGGAATATGTATTTTAAACGTGCTTCATGGTGATTCTTACGGACCTTCATGCTAAAGTGGCCCTGCTTAAACCTCCTACCTCAGACCTCTGTGACCTCCTGGAATGATCTTGTGTGTTTAGGGCCAGTCTCTCCGTATGGAACACCAGGTCCCCAAGGACAGGGACCTTCCTTGTCCTGTCCATGGCTGTATCCCCGTGTCCTCTGTCCCGCTGCCCGGGACAGTGCCTGGCACACAGTAGGCCCTCAGTAAATATTTGCTGGGCGCATGAGTGTTCTCCTCAGCTCCGTGGTTAGTGTGGGAGAGTGGACGATGGAGTCTCGTGGGGCTGGGGCGAGTCTCCCTTCTGGGTAAGTTCATGAGATTTGTGCAGCTTTGCTGCGTGTCCGTTTCTCCCTCCGAGGAATGGGGGGGGGGCGAGGGTAAGATGAACACTCCCCGCAGACAGTGGGGTGTCCCTGCACAGGGCGGGGGGAGGGCAGATCACGTGCTGTGGCTCCCTGGTGTCTTGGCATGAGCAGCGGGGTCGTCATAGTGGTCACTTTTTCCACTGCCTTCAAACGGGACCCATTTAGCCCGCAGACAGACAAGGTGTAGGGCCGGACTCTGTGCCACGGGCTAAACACTGGCCACCTCGGGCCTCAAATCAGGACCAGACACCAGCACAAACCCAGGTGGCTCAAACCTAGAGCCAGGCTCATGAATGCATGAGTAAATATTTACCCTGTCTGAGGTCAAATGTGACCTGTCTACCAGGAGTTCTGTTTTTCTCTTTCTCCTCCCTCTCTCCTGCCATCCCTCCCCCTTTTTAAAAAAGGAAACCGAGAGGTTGAGAGGTTAAGTGACCGGCTTGACACAGCCAACCATCGGAATGTCCTCCAGTCTTGTCTGAGCCCTGCTCCTCATGCAGGCGCATCCTCCTCCTGGAAGCCTTCCCAAATTGACTACCCCCCCCTTCCCTGAGTCTGACCTGCAGATAGCCTTCACACCGTGATGGCACAGGGTAGACCAGAGAGGACCGTCACTCCTCCTCCGTCCCCTTCAGGACTCATTTGGCAGGTAGTCGGGGGCAGCGTGCGCCCGGTGCTCTCATTGCCCTGTCCTCTGTACCCCATCCTGTGAGTTACTTAAGACACAGGGCTGTGTCTTCTCTTCCCTTACGGGGTTCACTTATACATCCATCTCCTCACCCACTCATCCAACCACACACTTACGGGCAGCCTGTTCAGCATCCAGCTCAGGGCCTTTCCCCACCAGGGGCTACAGAAGCCTGTGCCTGGGCCGGAGTGGACGGCCGGAGCCCAGAGGACACTGTGGGCTGAGAGTGGCGGGGGGGGGGTTTTTATCCAATTTTTTTTTTTTAAAGAGTGAGCGAGAGAGCTAGAGAGAGCACGCACAAGCAGTGGGGAGGAACAGAGGCAGAGGGAGAAGCAGGCTCCCTGCTGAGCAGGGAGCTCAACGTGGGGCTCTATCCCGGGACCCTGGGATCATGACCTGAACTGTGGGCAGACGCTTAACCCAGTGAATCACCCAGGCGCCCCAAGGAGGTGGTCTTTAATGGAGTCGGGAGGAGTTGAGCTTCTGCAACTCGGGAATACTCAGCCTTATTAGGCCCTTTGGTGTTCACTGGATCTTTACGTCTGCAGGTTCCCGCCTGTACCCAGGCCAGGAAGTTCACAGGCATAAAACAGAATCCACCTTCTCTACCACTCAGCCTTTTAAAAATGTGACTAATTGTGAGCTAACCGAGCCTGGGCCAGACGTGGACATGGTTATACATGGACTTGGTTTGGTGGTGTGTCATTTCTGACTTGCTGGGAAAGTCTTTGGCAGTAGGGGTGGGAATGGAAAACAGAACATTGTTGGGGCTAGAGGTCTTCTAGGATGTGCATGATTTCCCGGCCTCACACGGACAAGGAGTGTGGATCATGTGCTCGTTTCATGGACAATGACGAGGAGCCTAGACTTGAGGTTGGGCTCCCAGCTGACCCTGAGCATCCAGTGGCCTCGGGCAAATCACTCAACCTTTCTGTGCCTCAGTTTCCTTACCTATAAAATATGGGGAGTAGAATTAACTGCCTGGGTTCTCTGAAGAATTAAATGAGCCAGTGTATGCTTTTCACACATCGACCTGGTTCCTGGTGCAGAGTGACCATGTGGTCACTTCTAAAATCTTAAAGCTCCCTGAGAGTATTTTGGTGTGCACTGTGTGTTAAATGCTAGGAGAAAAAAAAGTAAGAGCAAACAGGGGTCCTCTCTCTAGAAGGAATCCGTGTTTGTGGGGAGAGAATAGGGTCTATAACAATAACTATCGATTGATTACTGTCCTAGAGCAGTGCTGTGTTATAGAAATATAGTTGAGCGAATGCGCAACTGGAAATCTTCTTGTAGCTGTGTGTAGAAAGAAAAAGGTGAAATTAACTTCCAGTAGTATTTTATTTAACGCAGTATATGTCAAAAATCCTTCATTTCAGCATGTACTCAGTATAAAACCTGTGAATGAGCTATCTGATGTTCTTTTTTAAAACCCTCCTAAGCCTCTGACGTTAATGTGTTCCCCACACTCGGAGCACATCTCGTTTTGGACCGTCCACGTTTCGAGTGTTCCGTGGCCACCTGTGGCTGGCAGCCGTCATCATGGACAGCATAGCTCTAGGATGTGTTTATTAGATCCGCTAATGTCACCGGCATTTTGGAGGGAGAAGGTGCGCTCACGGTGGCTGTGACTTGCTCGATTCCAGTGCCAGTGAGGGAGCCAAGGGGGCGATAGTCAGGTCTTCTCTCCACTAAGGAGCAAAACGACTTGCATTTGCTGAGCGTCTGCTGTGTCCCAGGCCCTGTGCTAGACTCCCTACCTTTGTTATGCCATTTAAGCCTCAAAGCAGTCTTGTGTGGTTGGTATTGGATGCATTTTACAAATGAGGGAGGAAACAGGCTCAGGGAGGCCAAGCAACTTACCCGAGGTCATGGTCAGAGGTGGAGTTGGAATTTGGGCCTGCTGACTTCAGAGCCTTCCATTCACCGGTCCTCCTCCCCCTCCGCAGAGAGTGGAGAACTTGCACACTGCATGATATGTAGGCTGAGTACTCCAGGAGAGCACAGAGGCCCAGGAGGGGCACCGAGGCTGGCCTGTTCAGCAGGGGCTTCAGGATGCCCGTTCAGAAGGCCTGGGCCTGCTTTGGTTGAAGTGATATGTGTAAAAGCAGCATTCTTTCTAATTCTTTCCAACAGGTTCTGCTGGAAAGGCACCCTGTTCCGCTGTTGGGGGCAGGGCTGGTGACAGTTAGTGGGCGGGATGTGGCAAGCTGGTGATGGGCAGCCGTGGCAGAAGCCAGTGAGCTGGGCCCTGCTCTCCCTACCAGCTGAGAACGCCATGCACTTCACGAGCCTCCAAGCAGCCTGGGAGCTCCCAAGAATTCGGGGAGGCTGGTGTTGAGTAAGTTTTGGAAGGCATGTGTGTGCTCATGCAGTTACTCACTCGTTTACCAAATATTTACTGAATATATGCTTTGGGCAAGAATTATTGGGTGTTATCTTGTGATGCTCCCTTTACCTCTGAGGATCCTGGTCATCAGCATGGGGGGACCTCACAGCGGCCCTCAGAAGCACTCACGTTATCCCCACTGCCCAGTGCAGGACGTTGAGGCTAAGAGTGCAGATCTCTATGAAGGCTGCTGAGCGGAAGATAGAAGCCCTCAGAACTAAGGGGTTTGGATTCATTCGTCCATCTGTCTGCCTGTCTATCTACCCAGTAGTCAGGCATCGAGCTCCTTCTATTTGTCAGGCATTGAGCTACATGCTCTGATTTTTGTTTTTAAGTGTGCTTGTTTGGTTTTATTTTCAATCACAGCAATCACAGTGACTGGGTGTTGAATCATGGCTGATGTCTGGTGTGTGCCGGGAACTGGAGAGTCCTCCCAGGCCTGTTGTAAAGAGGGGGAAACCAAGGCACAGAGACGATACTTTCTGAAGTCCCCCAACTCTTCAGAGTGCCACCACTCTCCATAGCCACTTGACTGCTTCTCTGTCACTGGGGTCCCGTACTGGTCCTGACGTGAAGCCCCACTTGCCGGTATTTCTTGTGAAGCCTTGTCTAGTCGTCAGGTTTACCAACCGTAAGGTGGGGACAGGGCCAGCCGGTCCACCCTCCTCAGAAACTAGCCTGCCCAGGAGATGATGCTTCTTTGGGACTCCTACCTGGCTAAGAATGCTGTATTCGTGTGAGAGAGATCAAGCGTGTGTGCCCCCTCAGCGTATCTCCACGTCTGATCTGCCCCTCTTCCCTTGTTAGGCAGGGCATGCATGGAGTGTGCTCTCCCTAAACTGGGGGCACCTGGAGCTGTCCTCTTCCTTGGAACCGACAGCCTAAGCAGACCTGCAGAGAACCCAGTCCACACTGATGGCTGCCTGAGAGAGCCTATACTTTAGAGACATGGGACTTCGTGACACAAAGTGATCTTGGAGAATAACTAGCAAGGTGTTGACTTTATAGAGGAGGAAACCAAGTCCTGGAGAGATCAGCCATATGGACTGATGTAGGTACATGAGAATGCATCTCTTCTCAGTGTGTGAATGGCAAGTTCCCATGCTGGGAACCTCAGCCTGACCTTTACCGTACCTTACAGAAAGTGGCATGCTTAGAATTTAGCACTTGCTAGGTAAACGCCTCTGTCCCCACCACCCTTGCCAGGGGGCTTGGAGAGGGCCCACCTCACTGTTTGCCCTTGTCTGAGATGGAAAATCAAGGGGGCATGCACACTGCATGGTGTTTGGGCCCCCTTGGGAATCCCTCCATAGGCAAGATGGAGCTAGACCAGGGTGGGCACCTGATGCCTCCCATGGGGGGCCGAGGGGACAGGACCCCCAAGCCTAGCCTTCTGATCCAAGTGGCAGGGGTTCCAAGGCTCTGGAATAGGAGGAATGAGAGGGAAAGAGCACTGGGTAGAAGGTCTGGGTTCAGGTCCCTGCACCTGCGCTTATTAGCTGCATGACCTCTGAGTTCCCATTTCCGTACTGAGGAGGATGAACTTTCGAGTAGGTTTGGGTTGTTGCCTTTGCAGAAGTAGCACATGCATCGGATGAGGAGCCATGCCTCCCAGTACTGAATAACCGGGAAGCGTGGCTTCGATGTAAGGTGGGCTTGTTATCATCTGCGAGCTGCCGACACCCTCCACTCGTCACCCTAAGGCAGTGCCCTGTACTTTTCCTTCTAATAAACTCCTCGAGTTGAGCAGAAATCTGCTTGCCTGTAAGCTCTCCACCCTTGAGGACAGCCCACTATTAAGTCTTCTGCCCTTTAGGATATTCTGCCCCGTCCACTCGGACTTCTCTCCTCCCTGCAAAGCATTGCCCGCGTCTTCATCTGCTCCTCCTTTGACCCCTGTTCTGCGCCTCCTCACCCTCCTGGTCACTCCCTCGGAACCCTTGTCCAGCTTGCTTATGGCCTACCTAGTGTCACACGCAGGACACAACACAGTAGCCCCGTCAAAGTGGCAGAGACCAGGGCCTGCCTGCTGTGGGGGCACTGCCCCCTCTTGGGGCAGGTCGCCGTGACGGTCTGATTTTTTGGAAGGGTGAACTTGACTGCATTTGCTGAGCTGCTGGTGGGGATGTGAAAAGCCCTCCCGGACCTGTAACCCGTGTTCTTGCCCGAGGAAAACCATGTCCCCTTTGGCCCGTTTGCGTACTTCCCGGCTTACAGCCCTAATCTTCCACACTGTCACATAAGTTTGCCCCAGATGCCAATATATATTGCTTTTTCCTTTTCTTTTCTTCTGTTTTTTTTTTTTTTTTGAAAAACTTAATTGGAATTTTTAATGTAATTTGGGGGGGGGTGGGCTGAGTTTCTGTTCGCTTCTAAAAACAATGAGAAGGAAAACAAAGTATGATCTTATTGCCAGAAATTATGGAGCCAAATCTGAAATTAATTTACAGAGTCATTAGTATTTTCCATTTGTGAACCCAAAAGTGAATGTAAGTGCAGTTCCTTGTAATTAACTACAAATTAGAACAGGGTTGGGAGGACTTTTCAGGGCCCAACTCACAAACCCTAACAGAAGCAGATGGGTGTGTGTGTCGGGTGGGGGGGTGGCACCCAAGAGTGGCTTTGGTTTTCACTCAAGTCTGTGATTTCGGGAAAGTAAGACCGACTCAAATATTCCCCGGAAGAAAGTACTTTTCCAACAATCTGAAAACTGGCAGGGACTTCAGAATGATCTGATCTAATCTTGGTTTCTGAATGAGGCAACCGAGAGTGTAAGCGACTTGCCTGAAGTCACACAGCAGGAAGGCCCGAGCTGGGACCAGAGCCCGTGATCTGACGCTCCGGCCACCACCGACTCCCCCCGCTTCCCAGGTGCTGGTCAGCTTGAGCCTTTCACTCAGTTGAGCCCTGAGATGAGCTCATGCCCCAAGCGGTGCTCCCCGTGAGACTGGAGGTGATCCGGTCCAAGTCCCCCTCTGCCCCGCACTCAGGGTGCAGACGGGCTGGTGCTTACCACGTGGCACACTTTATGGAGCCTGGTTACTCGCCAGGCTCACCCCCAGCCGAGCCCCAGAGCTGCACACGGAGGATGTGCTGTTGTGTGAGGAGAGTTGGCCTGTGGTTAATTAGCAGGGAATATGTGTCAGTGTGGAGCTGTTTGCAGCGGGAGCTCTTCCTGAGGCTCCCTCCGCCAGATGAGCTGGGGCTTTGAGATGCCGTTGGGCCATCGGAGCCCTTTTGTGAAATGCTCTTCCCCCGACCCACGGGAGGTGAAGCCCCGTGATGTCCTCTCCCCCACTCGTGCGCGTGTGTTACACGCAGAGACCTGGAACTGGCAGAACATTCTGCAAAGCCACTGTGGGAGTTCCCGGCCCTGCTCCATCATTTTCCTCACGAACAGGATTTCTTCAAGGGCTGGGAGGAACCCTTCCTTCAAGTGGCACAGCTCTGTCTCCTGGGTGGACACTTAACCCCAGCCCAGCCTCTGGGGCTTCCTTCACTCGCCCTGTGATGCCAGGTGCTGTGGGGAGGGGTGAAGTTACTAACGGCACGACCCCTCCCGTCGAAAAGTCTGAAGTCCAGGGCTTGAGAAAAACCGTCTTTCCGTGCGGGTGTTAAGGACCATGATAGCGATGGTAAATATTGGCACGGGACGGTGCCAGGCCCTGTTCTAAGAGCATCTCCTACTCCCACTGACCATGGGAGGTGGGGCCACACCTCTTTTCTTTTACAGATGAGGAAACCGAAGACTGTAGAGGCCAAGTTGAATGGGGTAGTGAGACAGGAAGGGACTGGAGGGAGCCCAAGCCATCCGCCCTTCAGACCCTCCCAGGGTCCTGCCGGGGCAGATGCGTGCCAGGTGGTCCTGTCTTGGGAGAGCGGCGTATAAGCTGGGGAGGTGCCAGAAACAGAGCTGGCCTGGTTCTGGAAGGGCAGGGAGAGATGGCAGGGAAGGGCTGTGTTTGGGAAGGCTCCTTGTCTGTCCCAAGGGCTGGCCGTCCGGGTTCTGGCCGTCCCATGGAACACTGTGAGGGGGGCAGGAGGGGGTGGGGAGAGGAGAGCGAGTGGCTCTGGTGAGTCCCTCTCACCGGGGGCCCCCTCCCTGTGCCAGAAGTCCGGAGGCAGCCCCGGGCCAGCCTACAGCCTCTCAACCACTGGGGCCTCTGTAACCTTTGCCCTTTAGAAGCTCCCTTCCCCCCGGGAAAAGAAGGGGTCACAGCACCCTTCTTCACAGTCAAGATTAGATGGGCTGATCCTGGTACTAAGTAGGCCCTCTTTAAATAATAGCTTTCTTTTTCCCTTCCACTCATTTGTTTTTTTTTAAAAAAAACCTTTTTTCCCCCCTATGATAACAAAAATTTTAGAAGACAAAGACAAGTTAATATGTTGCTGTATATACTCTCAGGCCAAGAATGTCCTAAGTGTTTACATACCACAGGACTGTGAACTTGGATTTTCTCAGCTGGGTCTGTGCTAGCTCAGAAGTCCTCTCCAAGACACCAGGAGCAATTCCCGGCCTTGGTCTATTGTTGTTGGGGTTTTGTGTGGGTACTTTCATTGTAGCCTACGGATGTGAAACATTCAAGTTACAGGTAAATTAGAACTTGCCCACTTTCCACTGGAGTTAACAAATGCCAGTGTTTTTCCATATTGACTTCAGATATCTGTTATGTCTTACTTCTTTACTAAGAAAAATAAGACTCTGCTGAAGGCCTCCTGTTACCCCTGCTCTCTTCCTATTTGTCTTCCTCCCTCCTCACAGGTATTACTCTCCTGAAATTGGTGTGTGTCCTTCCCAGCCAGGATTTTGTAGCCTACTGTTTACAAAGTCCAGTTACCCCCTTTGGAATGTGTTTGAACCACCAAAGCAAATGATCACTATTTGGGAAGAAGAAGCGTGAATACCCAAGGCCAGGGGAATGTGACTTCTGAGAAAATAAACCCACTTGTTCCCAAATTGAAATTCCAAAATTATGCATCCACTGCCTTTGATTTAAAACTTGACCCCACCCCCATGCTTAATTATCAGTTTGAGCTTGTGCCATCCTGAGCTCCCAGGGTCATCGGGACCTTTCATGGGCGTAAATACATGCCAGAGTCAGTTATTCTTAGAGCAGGTGTTTTGGCTTTTTTCTGTAATGCTTCCCCACCTCCCCACCCCTCCCCCTCACCTTGGTCACAACTGTAACATAGGCTTACTGTAGAGAATTTGGAACATACAGAGGAGTAACGATTAAAATCCTTCACTGCCCTCCTACCGTGAGCTCCACCCCAACAGAGGTACCCCCCAACCTCTCCCCAGTATGGAGAACTGGAAGTCACTGGGCCTTCCAAGGGGGGCCAGCCCCATAGTCTCTTAGGGTTTCCTAGCCAGCAGGCCCTCAGCCTGTGTGTGTGTCCCCAAGATGAGAGAGCTAGTCACCCGCCCAGGGTCAGGTCAGTGCACTGCTGGGACCAGAAAGCCATCTCCTGGTGGCTGAAGGCGTTTTTGCTACCATGTCTACTCTTCATGCTGGGGTCTAATCCTCCAGCATGGTGGTCCGTGGCTCCCCCATCCAGGCACGGTGACAAGTGCCCACCAGAGGGGAGGGAGGGGTCCTGCTTCCTCTTCAGGGAAACTAGGAGGCGCTCTCCTGGGCTTGGACCTTTGACATCTCTCCTGAAAAGGTCTCTGACATTTCTCGTTTTACCATTTTCAACTGACTGCAAGTCACTTTAATATCTTAGCCCTTTTGTGTGTACCACAGTGAAACTGTGCCAAAATTCTTCCTTTTGTTTGTTTAAGCTGAAATTATTTTCATTAGCATCCGTTCGTTTCCATGTGCATTTCACAACAAAACTTTCTTCTCTTTTTGTTTGCTCTCTTATTGGTACTGATTTTAATGTATGCCATTTTGGATTTTCTCTCTCTTTCTTTTTCTTTCTTTCTTGTTTTGTTTTGTTTTGCCACCAAGTCCAATTTTCCTGGGGAAAATGTTTCATGATTTGAGTTATTGAATTTTTTTCATCAGTTTTTAGTCAATGACTTTCACTACCTGCAGTTTTAGCTACTTTGACTTTTATGTTGAGCTTTTTTTCTCTGAGCTTTGTTTTTTTCCCTGGGTGGATTTTGCAGTTTTTCATTGTGACCAACAAGATAGGCTTCTTCAATCCACTTTTTATCTCCAGCAAATGTTTCGGGTGTGTGATATTAGCCATTACCAGTTTTGTTTGGGGTGATTTCTGTCCAGTCACATTTTTCTTGGTAATCTGGCCACAATGCCCGTGGGGACCAGAATGATGGGTCAAAATGTCTTGCTTCTTCACGAGTCTGGAACAAGCTTGTGAAGTACGATTCTCTCCTCGGATTTCTCCTTTCTGGGAGCTAGCGCTTTCTTCTTCGTGACAGAGAAAATGGGAGCTCTCGGGAAGTCAGACCTCTCCTAGGAAGGGCTGTGTTGTCTGTCGTCAGATTCCCCGCCTTCCACCCCGTGACCTCCCAAATTCTCACTTGGTGCCTACACCCTGGAAGGGGCAGCTCCGGGCCCGCCAGGCCGGGAAGCCCCGTGGATGGGGACCAGTGTGCTCTCCAGTGTGGGCTGGCCTCCACGGGGTTGGTCCCGGGGTTGGTCCACGGGGTTGCTGGCCAGAGATCTGTCGAAGACCTTCAGGCTTCATCCTGCTCCGGGTGGGGATGTGGATGCTTGGGGTGTTAGGAAACCACCGTTGCCGTAGGAAACCCCCTGGGTGAGTGAGGCCGAGTTGTTACTCACGGCCCTCTGCTCTGTTCCGGTCCCCGCATGACATCAGGGCCAGGCCTGCCATTGCAGCAGACTGTGCCGGGGGAGCCTGCTGGCAGGGTTGCTGTTCCTTCTTTCCAGTCATGGCCTCACTGAGCGGCTCCCTGGGACAATTGCACCCAAGGGAAGCGAACTCCTCTGCATAAGGAAACACTCACCTCCCCTCAGAGGAAACGCCCCCCCCTCCCCCCCAGCCTCTCCGGGCAGTTAGAATGGTGCTGTGTGGGTCAGGGTTTTTTGGGTTTTTTTGTTGTTGTTATTCCTCCATTTGTCCGTCCTTTGATTTTTTTTTTTTGCTGTCTCCTTCAATTAGGCCTGTGACTGTTTTCAGATGGCTATTTGTGTGTACAAGTCCTGTCAGGCATCATAATTTGTGTTTGTCTAGATCAATAAAAGCAGCCCTGGCCAAAGCCAGCTGAGAATGTATAAATACCCCTCGACTCCTCCCTTGCCTTGCAAGATGGTTAAAAACTCCATCCCATTAACCCTCCAAATCAAAGCTGTTGGTTGACTCGATCGGGAAAGATGTAACATATCATTTCTTTTGGTGTGTTTTCTCTTTATCCTTTTTGTGGAAGTGTAGTCCGTGTTTAAACAACTGTGGCCGATTGCCCACTTCCAAGCAGAAGCCCCTCACGGGGCCTATTTACAGAGTTACCTTTGAGAGATCCAAGTGTCAGGAACCCATTTAGACACAAATTGTGTCTTCTGTGAGCTCTCCCACCGCCCAGTAGAGTGGGCTTGGCCTTATCTGAGACCGATACCAAAGGAAGCCTGGAAACAGATTCTTGTGATATTCTCACTTCAGAAGAAAAGAAGATCTAACTTCTAAATCTAAATTCACGTTGTACCTTAAGGACTTTAAGAACCAGGTTTTCTTCTGTCTGCTCACATTAGGGGGAAAAATAAGCCTCACATGCCCCCAGGATATCTAGTTATGTCAGGTTTTTCTATAAAATGTCAAGATTTATTATGGGGAGGGGGCTGTTCTGCTAGCTTTCTCCCTCAGTGAAATCATTCAGGCCCTGGCCTTTAACCCTTTAAAGACGGGGCAGGGAATGCTTTGATTTTAGGGTTAAATGTAAAGCCTCCGTGTTAGCCCAGGCTGGAATTCAGGTGTATTAGGAAATCCTCAGGAATGCAGCAGCACCAGCAGGTCCCAGCTGGCTGGGTCTTAGTGTTTGGTATGAAAGGCAGCTCACATTACCTGCTTTTCCTGTCCCAATGCCTTCGTCAAGCATCCCTTCTAAAGCGAGGTACTCCCGGGCTACACTAAAAGGCCCCCAAAATGTTGGGGAACTAGAATTTTTTTTTTGAACCCTGACCCAACTTCACTCAACTCAAGGTTGGGGAGGCCTGTCTGTCTGCAGGCACAGGGTAAACTGTGCGCTTGGCCCTGACAAGTCAGTGGGTTTGATCCAAGAGGGTGCAAGGTTCTGGAAGGGACAATAAATATGAATGGATGACTTGTCTCTTTATAAAAGCTACCATCCTCTCTTCTTCTTTAGTGCCCCACTCCTGAAAGTGGGGGGGGAATGGTGTGGTGGCCTTAGTTCTCCCTTTGACTTCAGGCAAGAGGAATGGTTTCCAGAGGTGGGATTGGTAATTAGACTCCTTTCTTTCTCTTTTCTCCCGTCTTCTTCCTATGCTTCTTCTTGACCTCTGCCCACCCCAAGGGCACTGGCCAGGGGAGGCACTCCGTGGGGCTGACCACTGCCACAGCCTCGAGAGAGCCATCAGGAAGCTCCGCGTGAGCTCCGCAGGGGGTTTGAAGGTGGCCTGGTTTGTGGCCTGAACTCCACTGGAAGCTTGAAATCTTCAGGGTAGGAAGCTGTACAGAGAGCAGGTGGCCTTCCTTCCGAGGGCTCTGGGTACAGAATCCTCAAGGTGAGCCAGACTGGTGTGGAGCTGGTGGAGGGCCCAGAGCAGCCGTATAACTTGCTACCCCAGCCTGGCCTCTGGGAGTGAAGGGGGATGCTGTCACTCATGTCACCAGCGCCGTAGGTGTGAATGGAGTTGTCCCAAGCAAACGGGCGTGTGGTTGGTCCGCAGAGGCCAGTCGCTGTCCTTCCAGGTTCCATTTTGTTTGATGAGGAGTGATGCTTCCAGTGCTCAGGAGGACAGGCAGAGAGCAGGAAATGGTGCCTGGCGTGACAAGACGGAGCAGGACGGAGCCTTCATTTCCAGTCACTGGGGGCTTTGGTGACCCAGCATCAGCCAGTGGCCAAGCGTTCCCAGACCTTCTGATTTTTTTTTCCCCCCCAGAGATACCCCAGATCTACATTTTCATATGAAACCTCCCAGCTTTGAAAAGATGGCAACTAATGAAAACATCTTAAAAACACGGTGCAGGCCAAGCGCAACATCTGTAGGCTGCTGCCTGTTTGTGACCTCCGGCCTAGACCAATTAACTGGTGGCGGTCTTCTGTGTCTCTGAATTCCGGCAACGGGAAGTTTCTTATGGAAATTGCCCAGATTGGCCACAAGCGAGGTGGGGAAGAGGGGAGAGGAGCTTGACTTGGCTTCCACTGAGCATTTCATTTGCACAGTAAATATTTATTGAGCACCTGTTATGTTCAGAGCACTTTCTCTGTTAGGCTGTATTCTCTGTTTAATGTTTGGGGATGAGCGGTGTCTTACTCATGCCGATGGACTCTGTATCATGCACTGTTGTGATTCCATGCCTCTCCCCCTGAGATTAGAACCGGGATGAATGCGAACTTAACACGGGAGGAGGGGGTCCACATCTAAGGAAAGAACTGGAGATGTAGAAGCTGGAGCAAAGGGATCCCAGCCAGGGGACACTTGTTCTGCGTGGTCCTGGAAGGTCGTACTAGGACCGGGAGGCATAAGTCACTGAGGAACAGACCGTGTTCGGTGTTGTACATGGCGGACCTTTCTAACGGAGCTCTGCATCCTGTGCTTGTGGGGTTAGAGGACCTCTCAGCTGGCCTTTCATTGCCAGAAAGTCTGATGTCTTGAGACTACCTGCTGCATACCCGCTAAACTCCTGGACCTCATCCCCGTTCTGGTTTGTGGCTCTTATGTCTGATGGATGCCCAGCAGGTACCGGCTTATTTCTACCCCCTGACAGATGAATTTGTGGCCAGGAGCCCCCCAGAAAGACAGTTGAGCTCTGACTGAAAAAAGACTGTTCGCCCGGGAGTGGGGGGTTGGGGAGAGGTAGCAGCTCTTGGAGAGTCTGCCCTTGGTGTTGTGGAAACATCACTTGCATTTTCCAGTCTCCTGCACTGTGAATTTCAAATTGGGGATAATAGCGACTGCTAGGATAATCTGAGGCAACTAAGGCACAGAGAGCTTAAGTAACTTGCTCAAGGCCACGCAGCTGGGCAGTGAGAAGCCAGGTCCTAGACCAGGTAATCAGCTTCCACTGCTCTCTTACCCTGTGTGCTAACCTATTCGATTTTTTCATTTCCTTTTGTGTGTTCATTCTTCCATGTGTCTTTTTTCCCCATTGTTTCAGGACGATCAGCATTCAAATGTTTAATAGCTAGGGGTGTTTTTTTGCCCTGTGTCCTTGGCCAGAAGTAGGAATTCATCACCATCTGTGAATGTTTACTGAGCCTCCATGGTTTGCGTGGAATTGTACTAGAAACACTCGACCCCGGGGCTGGGTTGGCAATAAATTAGGTCTTTCTGCAGAATTTGAGGACAAATCACCCAACGGGTTGGAAGGCATTTCCTTCAGGACTGCTGACACCCTATTTTCACCTTGTTAATGCTGCCCCCCACTTTTGCTTCCCCCCACCCCCCTGGGTTAGTCTTGAGTATGTTCAGTTCTTTTTCTGTTCCGTGTCCTAGATAAGAGGCTTCTAAATGATGTTCCCTGATATGCACCCCTCCAACCCCCGAATCTCAGGCTGCTTGGTGGACTGAGAATTAGACATCTGGCTTGTTTTGGAATAGGAGGCTGGGATAAGGGAGTCCAGAGGCCTGAGTGAATGTAGAGGCCGCCGGCGTCTGAAGACCTTTGCAAACCACCGTGCTAAATAACAGCAAAGCTATAGGGACTTTAAATTGTAAAGGCAGTTTTTGCGAGAGCTTACACAATAGCCTTGCGACGCTCGTGAAAGGGCCCATGTGGCTCATCGGATGGGCTTGCCATGTTGATCTGGAACCTGGGGACATGAACCCATGTGCAGGAGAGAGCTCAGCATCTGGCACACCCAGCAGTCTTCTCCTGCGCCTCAACAACCTGCTCATTCTCCCTGGCACGTCCCTTTACCCACCGGATGGTTCCTGGCCAGACCAGACCTCCAGGCAGAACAGCCAGGTCTCTGGGCCCCAGCCCCCACACCCCTGCAGAAGGGGCGAGGGTCTCTGGGTACGACCGATTCTCTAATGCCAACCTGAAATTTGGTGCCCTTCGGGGCTTTCCATTGGTGAACAGTTGTTAGGAGCAGTGTCAGCCCAGAGTGGTACTTTTCACATCAACTAAGGAATCTGCATGCGTTTGCACTAGAGTAATGGAGTAGTTGAGACACTGAAGTAGCAGATAGGCCATAACTCCTTTCTCTGTGAGATCTTTAGCGTGTATGGCTGTCACACTTTTATAGATCGCCCGAGGCGATCACCGATCTTTCTGTCACTGTACATTACTTTTAATTTCCTAAAATTTTAACTGATGGAATCGTATGAGATGTACTCGTTTCTTGGGGAGGGGTCTGCTTTCTTTCACATAGCATCGTTATTTTCAGATTCCTCCGTGTTTTTGCCTGTCACAAGCGTGAATTCCCTTATACGGCCAGGTGATATTTCATTGTACAGATGAAAACAGGAGTTTTGATCTTAATGTTTGAATAAGCAAAGAAATTCAGCTAAGACTATCAGAAGTAAAGGATAATAATGTGTATGCTTGTGTTTTGTTTTTGTTTTTCAAGTTTCTGATGGAGGAGTATTGTCGTATTAAGTATGCTTTGGAAATTCCAAGTATTTGTACGGAATTCCTTTGGCCCTGAATTTTCGCTTAATTCACTAACCCTGTCAGGATTTAGTGATGACGGAGCGGGAATTGGAGAGCACAGAAGGACTTCATGTCACGGCCAGGAGCGGCCTCGCTTTTGAGGTCCCATCAACAGTTAGTGGCCACACATCCTATGTGTGGTGGGCCCGCCGTGCTTGCAGCCTCGGGACTGGGCCAGATTTGCAGAAAGGTTGAAGAGTTGCCTTCCACGGTCTTCTAAGGGCCTGACCTCGTCTTCTAGCTCTATAGAACTTTACAGTGGAGAGGCCTTCCCTGCCCTCAGTTCTTCTGTGGTCGGGCATTTGTGATTTCTGCAACTCCGTGGTTCCTGCCCAGAGCATCGCGTGTGTGAGAGGGGGTGGAGTGCGGGCAGGAAGTCCATTCCGGGATTCCCTCATCCTCACAGAGCCGCCGGCCCTCGTGGGGGTGGGAGTGCACCATGGCAGCTGTGTTCCCCCAGCACAACCTTGTTTGGGCATTTGGGCAGCCCCCAACAGGTGCTGGAGCAGAACAGTGTTTCTGGGGAGTTGGAAGTGTGCTCTCTTTGTCATTTCTTTTGGGAGAATTTCACTGAGGGGTCGTCTGTGTGTGTGAAAAGCCAGTGAGCCTCTTAGTAACAATCACAGATTGTCAGAGCAGTGACCCCATTTTGCAGATGAGTGCTGAGGCTCAGAGAGTGGGAATAACTGACATGTAGTCCCCAGTAGTGGAACTGGGACTTGGGGGACCCAGACAACTGCCTAAGACCTGAATCTGTGAGGGTAGGAGTTTTAGGAACACTTGGCAAAATTTGGGAGACTTGGGAAGGAAGTTATTAATCTCTCAGCCTGTGCTGAAAGCTGCTCGTACTATTAAAAAAAAAGAAAAAGCCACATAAATTGTCCCCAGATGATGTTTCTAGAATGTTCTTGTATCTTACAGTCTCCTGAGCCTGTCACCAACTCGTTCCAGGAATAAGTTAAAAATTCAGGGGTGGAGGATCAGCCTCGTTGGGGAGTATTTTCTGGCACACGAGTGAAAGGTGATAGGTGACATCCTAAGTTTGTGTAGCATTTAGCGTAGGCAAAACCTACGTGTAGCCTCTCACATGAACCCCTTGACAGTCTTCCTGGATTGCCCCTTTCTCCCAGGAAACTGGCCTAGGATCATGCAGGCTTCAGAGAGGAGCCAGAGTTGGAATCCAGGTCCTATTTCCCAGTGTCATCCTGTTTCTGCCTGTCCCCCTTCAAGGCAAGTAGATGTGCAGACCAACAACAGGACACAGTGGGCAGACCCTGGGCTTTCATGTTTGGAGTTGAGAGTTTAATTCTGTTCTCTTGCTTGCTGTGTGACCTTGTGGGAGAATCTTAACCTCTCTGAACTTCAGTGTCTTTTGGAAAGTGGGATTAAAGTGTATACATATAAAGTGCTCAGCACAGAACTTGCTTATAGAAAGCAACTGGTCGATGTTGCTTTCATGATGGTGAGGCAGGGGTGGGAAAAGCAAAATGAAATGAAATGGAAAAAAAAAATGCCTGGAAAACAAAAATTAGGGCAGATTTGCCCAAACTGTGGAGTGCCCTTTCCCCTGCTCTTCTTGCACACAGAAGCTTAAATGTTTTCTGGTTTGGTCCATTAGTTCTGGATCCTTTGCACAATTAAGAAAACTGAGGCACTCACCAGGTGCCTTGCACAAAGTAGGCCCTCAGCAAACACAGACTGGCTGATGGAGCCCTTTCCCTGTGGTTGCTCAGAGTAACAGTGAGCATGCATATGCACAACCTGCCCACACTCTTAAAACAGGGCAGGATCCTGGCAGAGACTAGACTGGAAAGGTGCTCTTCAGGCCCAGGGCAGGTGGTCAGTGTGTGGAGGTGAGGCCTGGAGGTGAGAGATGGTGCTGGGGGGTGGCTGTGGCATGGCACAGGGCTGGGTGGGAATCAGGGCAGACCCAGGGGTCAAGGGAGGTGAAGGGGAAGGGCAGGAGAAGACATTTCCTTCAGACGCTTAGATGCAATCTGAATTCATGCTCAGTCAGTGTGTGTGTGTGTGTGTGTGTGTAGAACATTCCCATTTATGTAATTAATGCTCTGAATTCATGCTCAGTCATTGTGTGTGTGTGTGTGTGTGTGTGTGTGTGTGTGTGTGTGTGTGTGTGGAACATTCCCATTTACGTAATTAATGCTCTGAGCCCAGCCCATTCCCCCTGCTGGGAGAGCCGGCAGCCACCTCTTCTCAGGTTCAGATTTTTTAAGGGGTGTGGGGATGAAGTGGGGTCGGTGTGTGGAGACCCAGCTTTATTCCCCTCCTTCTGCCTGATGGAGGGGACAGAGAACACTGGGGTCCCTCAAGAGGGTGATTCAGGAACTTGATGCCTGAAGCAGCTCCCTGGTCACAGGCAGGCAGAGGGTGAGGGCACCCTACTGTGGGGCAAGAAGAGAACTCCCAGGAACCTTCCCCCCCCCCCCGCCCCCATGAGGCCCCGGGAGTAGCCCCGGGCTCCTGCGGCCCCTCCCTCTGCCCTGCTCCTTCCAAGGAGCCTGTTTGAGATGTCAGTGATTCACTTCCCGTCTTCATTCATCTCCTGTTTAATGTCCCCTCTATTGTTACCAAACAATCCAGGCCCCATGGCAGGGGGTGTCCTGCCAAGGAAGGAGGAGAGACCTGGAGACATTTCCAGAGCCCAGGGTGATGGGCCCCGGCTGACTTGAAATGCTGGCTGTGGGGGCCCCCCAGCTGGACTGTGGAGGGTGAGAAGGGCGAGAATGCAGCCCCCCTGCACAGCTAGCCTCCCTGCTCTGGGTGGGCGCCCTGCCCTTTGTTGTGGAATTAGCTGCTTTGTCAGCCCGCAGCTGTGATTTCCATTTTGGGTCCCAGAGAGTTCATGGATTCCTAAACTAGAAGAAAGACACGGGCTTTGGCTCAGAGACTGTCCCCTCCCGATCCTCGGTGTCCTCGTGTGTGGGGGAGCCGGGGGGGGGGGGGCGGTGCTGGCTGTGAAGTGGCTGACCCCTAGAGCCTTCCCCACCCCTCACCCTCAGCTCCACGGTCCTGTGGTTCCTGAGCCTGGAAGATAGCACAGGACACTCCCGTGTCCAGGTCGCACTCCACCCAGGCCAGCCCCAGACGTGAGCCCCTCTGCAGCCCCTCATACTCACCACACCACGGCTCCCTCACCTTTCTCCTTTGAAGCCACCTTTCCTCTCAGGACATTGGTGGATAGCCACTTAATTCCTTCCTATCACATCACAGCTGTGACTGCCCAGGCCCACTGTACTGCTCTGACCCTGGGGGTTTCTTGTCCGTTTTGCTTCCCCCCTTGCAGAAAGAGTCAAAGTCTCACCCTCTCCCCTGGGGGTCCCACTTCTGGTAGAGAAGAAAGGCATTTTGGTGGGAGTCCTCATTCTTGATCGCACATTTACTCTGCTTCCATTGGTGATTCAGCTGTGGTTCGTCCAAGGCCTGCGTGCCTCGAGGAGGTAAAGGAATGGCAAGTTCAGGCACGGCCACCTTGAAGCTACTTTCCGCTGCGAGTGAGTGCATGCCGCGGGTCTGTGGGGTGTCGGTGCTTAGAAAGCAGGGGGCCACCAGAGGTCGATGGACCCCATCGCGTTCTAGCTTATTTGGCAGCATGGCTGCAAACGCCCCAGTCCCCACCGCCTCCCACCCTAGGGGTCCGCGTGCTTTCTCTTCTGGGACATCTAAGGCTGGTAAAATCCGCATTCAACAAATATTTGTTAAGGAAATGTAGTGCAAAGCCTTCTAACTCATGACTGCCTACAGTCAGCCACAGATGACCTCGTCGCTCTCTGGTGCGGCAGGTGAAGTGGGAGGAACTTCCTCACTCAGTAACTGCATGTTAGCTTCTCGCACTTTCCCACAGGCTGCTTCAGCATAACTGGCACCCATGGTCGTCATTCCTTGTCCTCCCTTGCAGTTCGACCTGCGCCTCTCAAGAGCAGCTGATGGCTTAGAGAACGTTTCTGAGACTGGGTCTCTGGCAGTCATGTGCCGCTATGGATCCCTGCACTCTGAGGCTTGGTGTCTTGATCGGGTTCATAAGGCTGGGTGGGGTGCGGCCTGAGGTTTTTGTTTCCCGCATCTTCTGCTTGTGGATGCACAGATGAACAATTCCACTGCCGTGACCTACCTTGTGAGCCAATGTAATATGCAAGCCCTGGGCTCCGTCCGGCCTGCAGGGAAAGCTAAGTTGGGTCTCCTTGCCCTCAAGGAGCTCCTGTCTTAGTTGGGAGGGGAAGCCAGAAACACCTGGAAGTTACTTCATCCACCAGGCCATTGGTGCTAGGTGCTGATGAGTCAGGTGAACATGGGACGGCGGGGACTGTGACTTCGAGGGAGGAGGTCAGGGAGAGGGCATTCTGCAGAAGGAGCCACAGAACGGGCTACGTTTTGAGCTAGAGGCATAATGAGGCTGGTCAGAGGGCCGAAGAGGGTCTCCGGACCCAGATGTCACAGTGGCATGTGGCCACTGGCTGCAGATTTCTGGCTCAGGGACGCAGAGGCCCCGGGTTCACATGCTGTGCCTGCAATGGGTTACTTTTGCTGCTCCGATGGGTTAAGCACTTTGAATTTCTGTCCCTATAGATCAGGCCTCAAAACCTCTGTCTGTCTGCAGACGGGGGTCTGACGAGGGGGTGGGTGCATGGGTGGGTCCCGTGCAAATCTTGGCTCGGACTGGGTGGGCTGAGTATGGCGAGAGTGGTAAGTGCCCAGGACCCAACGGAGGGAGCCTCACCTGGGAGCCTGTGTTCCTGCCTGGGATGCAGCTTTCAGCCAAGAGCCATCTCGTGGCACATTGTTGCCACTTGGACATTATAAGTGCGTGCCTGGCTCTCGGAAGTCCTCCCTTGTTGACTGGGAATTCTTATCATCCTGACCTTAGGGGTTCTTGCTGTCTTCGGTGAAATTGCCCCCAATGATCCAGAACCTTTTGTTAAGGTACAATAGGAAGTCTGTCCCCTTAGACAGAAAGGAATGCTAATTGGTTGCTTAACTGTCCTCAAGATACCGATGCCCAGAATGTACGGACACCCATCCTTTGTTACCGGTTAGATGGAAACTGCTTATGTAAGCCTGTAAAGCAGTGTTCCAGAAAGGAGGAGAGCGTTTGGGGAAGGTCAGAGACTGGCGGCCTGCAAATGCTGTGTTTTCTACATACAAAGGTAACTATTTAATCTCACGGTCCTTAAACTGACTTTTTCTAGAAATGTGATCATTGCTCCTACCCCGCCCCTTACTTCCAGCTCCCCGACAGTGGCTGACCTGAAAGGTATGAGGATTCTAAAGGCTTTGGGGCCTCTCTTAATTAATTAAGGAAGTCAAAACTGTGCAATTAACACAAAACCTCCTTATTTGCCCTCTTCACCTCTGCACTCCCCCCCCATGCCCTAGACACAAACACCAGCCTGACATTTTCTATAAGTCTTTGGAAACTTTGATGTGTTTTGATAGGACAAGGCAGCCAGTTATCATCACCATCACCTGGTTCCACTTGTTTAACCCCAAATGTCTGTGAGAATCTTCTCCAAAAAAAAAAAGAAGAAGAAAAGAAAATCCCACCCCTAAACGTGCAGTCTGCCCACAGGAAGTGATTCACGGTGCTCTATTCATGCAAACCTGATGGGGCAGGAGGTGGGAGGCTGGGAACCGGGTCTGGGAAAAGACAGCCTAGAGAGGATACTCAGACCTTACTGGTTTCTGCTTTGTGGAAGAAAGTGAAAAACAGAATGACTAAGAGTCCTGTAATAAGAATTGTTTGTTTAGTGAAGTGAGCTAATATTGAAGTTCACTGGCAGATAAGAGAAATAGCAGTTGTCAGGGGAGGTGACTTTCTGGTACCCTGCCCTTTTTATTTTTTAAGGAGCAAAGATATTTCTCAGTCTTTTTTTTTTTTTTTTTTTTTTTGAGAGAGTGTGTGGGAGCATGGGGGGCAGGGGAGGGTGGCAGAAGGAGAAGCAATCTCCCTGCTGAGCAGGGAGCCCACCATGGGGTTCCATCTCAGGACCCTGAGATCTTGACCTGAGCCGAAACCAAGAGTCAGATGCTTCACTGACTGAGCCACCCAGGCGCCCCGATATTTCTCAGTCTTAAGGCATTTATTAGCAGAAGGTCAAGATCTGTATTTCAGCCCCCTTCCCCACCCTACCTTCTGCAGAGAAAAGAGCCCAAGCCAAGATAATTCTCTAATAGTTCTCTTTTTTCTTTTCTGTTTGTCTTTCCCTCCAAGGTTAGACTTTTGAGACTAGTAAAAACATTTCTTTCCCTAACTGCTCATTTTTGTTTCCCCACCTAGAGCATCCCATTGTCAGAGCGAAGGAATCCTTTCTGTTCTGGTTGCTTCTGCCTTGTGGGTATAGCCTGGCATTTTATTTTGTTTTCCCCTGAATTGAAAATACAAATCCATCCATTTCCCAAAAGCAGTTTGGAAACCGAGCCTCTAAGTGTTGGTCATGTGAACGGCCCTGCGGCACAGCAGGGCTCTAGGAGGCCCGAGGCCAGGAGCGCCCAGTAGAATGAGGAGGAGGTTTCTAAACACACCTGGATTTAGGATTCCAGTTCAAGCTCCCTGTATTTTATGAGGTGAGCTTTGGGGGTGGGTGTTGTACTAAAAGCTGGGCTGAAGTGTGCTTTTTGCCGTAAGCCCATCAAAACAGTGCTAAGGGCTGTGAGTATCCTGAGTGATCTCTTTAAAAATAAACAAATGATCTTCAGGCTTAATTCTACTCTGAGTGAATGTTAACTGGCAGAGTGAAATGGCCATCCAGAAACTTCTGTGAAGCTTGGGAACTCTTCTTTCCACTTCTTCCAGTAACCAGAGACCAACCCTGATCTCTGGTGTCTTCCATCTATGACCTAAAGTCTCTCTGATCCTGCTGATACTCAAGGAAAAGCAGCCCCCATCAAGCTGGTGCTTGGAAGAAAAAAAAAAAGTTTTCAAACACCAAAGCTGTTAAATAGAAAGATTTCAAAAGCAACCTCCTCCTCCTCCTCCTCCTTCTCCTCCTCTGAGATTTAACGGCTTTCTTTGCATGGGGGAAGGGAGGGGACAAGGACAGTTGTCTGACGAGGGCCCAAGGAGAATCTGACAATTCTAATACAGTGAACACTGCGTTTTGAGATCATGGGGAACTGGGTTTGGGGTGTGACACCCAGATTCAAGGCCAGGCACTGCTTTTTGCTGCTCTGGGCAAGCCCCCCCAACATCACATGAATCTTTTACCTGTAAAGTAAGAGTGAGGATACCCCACCGCACAGGACCCCTGTATCCAGTGAGATAATGAGGAAGAAGTAGCAGGGAGACACCTGCTCGGAGGTAAAGATTGCTTCTGTCCCTCACCCCTGACCTGTGCTGGAGAACTTCCTTAACCCACAGGTTCTCCAGGGACCCAGGGGAGTGAATTTGCCCCCAAGGGGCATGGGGCAATGTCTGGAGACACTGTTGGTTATCACAGTTGGGATTGGGAGTGGCATCTACGGGCAGAGGCCAGGAATGCTGCCAAACACCCTACAGTACAGAGAACAGTCCCGCCCCCTGACACACACACACACACACACACACTCTCTCTCTCTCTCTCTCTCTCTCTCTCCCCCCAAAGAATCAGAGCTGAGGTTGATCAGCAGTGGGGCTCGCTTTATAGCCGCATGTGGAAAAGTTCTTGGTCTATGTGTGCTTTACAGATGATCATAATTAAGCTGAGCTTTCTCCACACACCAGCCTTCTGGTTTTTTCCCCAGGAAGTATGCAACCTGGCCCCTGGGGAGGAAGGAAGCCCTGAGGTCCCCCGTGATCTTCATGTGTTTCCCATCAGGTCCAGCCCCTTGCAGACGCAGGATGAGGTGTTCCTCCCTTGAGGGTCTGCCCAGGAGGCTCTTTCAACCTCTAGGGCTCACTCTCAGGGCTCATCTGTCTGGAGTCCTCGTCTTGGACCTGAGCAGCCTGCCCCAGAAGGCTAGCAGGTAGAGGGGGGCCCCTACATATGGGGCAGAGGAGTAAAGAGGAGGAGGCACAGGGGGCCTGGGCCTGGGCCTTTATGGGGCTGTCACCAAATTTGGCAGCTTGAAGCACCAGCCATTATCCATTTGCAAGTTCCGATGGAAATTGAGTTGTTCTTGGTGGAAGTGGTATGAAGGGTTGTGAAATCCTGCATTGAGCTCCTCCCAGGCCAATCTAAACTGGAACATTAAAAAACGGGCTTCTACTTTCAGAACTTGCTGAGAACACATGAAACTGGGCGAGAGCATGTGGTCCATGTGGCAGAGCTCATAACGAAACCTCAGTTATCCAGAACCTACCCCAGCACACACTTCACCAGCTTCCTTCTTGATGGCACCAAATGACAAGAACAGGCTGATGTCGGAAATATTTTTTTTTTGTTTTTCCCTTTAAACTCCAACCACCCAAGACAACTTTGCAAGTGTCTGGTAACAGTGTATTCAGTGGACAGCTCGATTATTTTTGTTTGTAACTTTTTTATGTTTGTGTAATTTCAAGCGTCCGCAAGTTGCAGCAGGACAAGAGGTGGAGCCTACGTCCTTCCCCAGAGTCAGCCATGGCTCAGTCCCGTGTTTGAATGTGAGTCCTCCCGGAAAGGGAGACCGTCGGGCCCCTTCAGATGCAGTACAACAAAAAGACCACATTTCAGCGTACTGGGATTCCCAAGGTGGGAAAGCGGACTCGTACATGTTACGGACTTCATCAGCACATTAGGGGGGAGCCTGGCTCCAGGGAAACCCTGCTTGGGGGGAGCTACCTCCTCACTCTGTGTTCATATGCTGGGTGGCCTGGAGGTGCTCAATCCATCATTCTGTTTCCTCAGCCACCAGAGGAAGGGATTGGACAAGATTACTCTCAAGCCCCCGCCATGGGTAGTTCTCCACAGTGGGTTTTCCAGCAGACATTGACTGAACCAGAGCTTCAGCTGACCCAGGACACTTTGTTCCCTGAATGCCAGGCCTCTGTGGTTTGTCCCCCACAGCCAGGAGACTGGGCACAAACCCCCCCTCCCGGCCAGGCAGAAATTCTGCCCAGAGCAAAGGATGCTTTGGTTTTAGCTGTGTTTACCAAAGGGAATGGATCCTGGGTGAACCCCCAGATCCGTTGACCCTCTCAGCAGGAGTGTTTTCTGGGCTTTTCACGTTTGCTACTCTATCACATCATTCCTGGGCCATCCGTGGCACGGAAGGGAGGAAGGCACGTTCTGATGTTGGCACGGTAAGGGGCAGCAGAGAGTGAGGGCTGTCAGGCAGACCACTCTGGCCCAAAGCCTGAACGGAACCAGTGCTTGGCGCCTTGTGAAGTCTCAGAATTCTTTCTGCCTTCTTAGATGGTCTGCTGAGTGAGCACCTAACCCAAACCTGAAGTTACTCAAGCAAGCCTTGCTTTTATTTTGTACCAGGAAAACAAAACAAAAAGAAAACCCACATAGACTGCAAAGCTCAATAAAGTGTTGTGTGAAAGTTTTATTGCACATGAGTGGACCCATAGATAGGGGCTGGCTTGATCGTTGTTCAAGGGAGGGAGGTGAGGCCTCATCCCACAGCGTGGGAGGGGAATACAGCCCACATTCAGAGCACACGGACCCAACCTATCAGCTGCAGCACCTGTGTTCAGGGAAGTGTGGGTGTGGGTTTGTGGTATTAACTGGTAACCCCAAGATGGGAAATAACCCCTTTCTCTTACACTAAGATATAGCAGATATTAGGGGGGAAACATAAAGGTAGAGAATAAATTGAGGTAAAGTGGATGCCAAAGGTTTGGGTTTTGGGTTAATGTGCTAGTTGAACCACTTCAAAAAATGAGCAGTAGTTGAGAAAATGTGGTAAGTTCCCGTTTAATACAAATCAACTCTGAAAGCCTGTAGGTAGGTGTTCCTCCACAAGCAAAAACTAAGTCCTTCTGAAATGGTTAAGTCTTATCTCTGTGTCCTCTTCAAGGTCAGGAAGTAGCCGTGATGCTCCATTTAGAGTTAAGGAGAAGAGCATCATATCATCTGACTTCACTTTATATTAACCCAGGGGCCTCAGCAAATTTGGGAAACCTTGACAGTGCGATATCAGGATGTGATAATAATGATACTTGCAGGTTTATCTGGAAGACCCGTGGTGGTGTATCAGTCAGCTAGTGGTGAGTAACAAACACTCCAAAAGCTCAGCAGCTTAAAACAGCCATTTTGGTGCTGACTCGGGCTTCTGTGGCTCACCTGGGCTTGACGCCTGGTGCAGGTTTGGCATATTCTGCTCCCCCTGTGTTAGATCCTGGGCCCAGGTGGAGGGGCAGCAGCTTCTCTGGGGGAAGCTCTTCTCGAAGTGAGGTGCAAGAGGATAAGCAGAAACACACAGTGACTCTTGACCTTTTTGCTCACGTTCCCTGGGCCATAGCTAGTCCGTAGCCTAGCCTGAAGTCAAAAGCCTAGGAAGTACACTTTCCCATATTAGGAGAAGCAGGGGAGCCATCCAGCTAAGGGCAAGCATGCAGAGAAGGTGACGAATTCAACCTGCCACGGTCATCGAGAGACCAACACGGTGCCTGGCATGTACTAGTAGTAGTAACTTCTGTCACTTGTGTTACTATCTCTACTCAGTAGGCAAGTCAAGAAAGAGAGCTTATCTCTGAAAGGAGCTAGAAAGGTCAGTATTGTGTGTGTTAAATAAAATTGGTTTTGACCAAAATAGGATAGCGTTAACGAATTTCCTTTTTGTTCACTTCTTCGACTCCTGCCTGGCCTGTGGGAGGTGTTCGGTCAGTATTTGCTGGTTGGTAAGAGGTCCGTTTCCCTGATAAGCATGCAGCGTGGGACAGCAGAAAAAGCCCTGTTTACCCTCCCTTCTCTCTACTTCTCAGTGCTGGCCTGGGTTTGAATCCCGGGCCCGCCTTGCGCAGTTATAGGACTTGGGCAAGCACCTTCAGTTCTGAGCTAGGTGGAGGCAGGGTAGACTGGGGTGTTGCCATATTTTGTATTCTCACGTTTACTTCACTGGCTCATGGCTCATGCTGAATAGATCTTGGCGTGTTTCTGGAACTTACATGCTCTGCTTCCAGTCTTCTGCCGGACCCCCGTGTCCAAATCCTCCGGTACTTCATGCCGGCCCCCAGATGGCTGTGGGTCACAGATCACTGGTAATGGAGGATGTGAATGGCCTGTGGCAGGCGGTGGGCCCAGCCCCACCCCGTCGCCCGGGAGCGCTCTGGCCGGCTCTACCTTACTGTCGGCTCTGGGCTCTGGCATGTCCACATCCTTGGCTGTGGCTCCCGCCACCATTTTGGGACACTTCACGGGTCCCACTTGGAGCCAATGGGAGGAAACCTAATTTCCTGCCACAGGAAATGGTTCGGTTGGTGAAGAATATATTTAAGGATTAAATCTCTGTCAGAGGAGCTGGAGAGGGTTGCTGGAGAAAGACTTGGAGGTCTCTCATCAGGAAGCCACTGGGTGTGGGAAGAGATCTCCATCATAAACGGGGAGGAGGCCCAGAGGCCTGTTCCTGGGACTGTGCTGTCAGCCCCAGCCACTGGTTTTGGGCTACAAGGAAGGGCTGGGTCAGGGAGCAGAGCAGGCCATAAATAGACCCTCTTCTGCAACAGAGCATGTTCATGGTAACATCGGCTCAGAATTAAGACCTATTTATTGGGTTTACTTCACATGGGCCCGGTGCCCTGTGAGCTTAGGAGGGTGTGTACTGGACACATCAGCTAAATTAGATCCAGCGGCTGAAACTCCTGATTCCCTATTCCGACTGTGGTAAGCATCGGTGAGGATTTCGAGTGGGACGGAGGGAGGGAATGAGGGAGAAGGAACATCGCCAGGGCTGGCTCCGGGCAGCCCAGACTCTGAACCAAGAGGAGTAGCTGCCGATGCACGAGAAGTGGTGAATGGCCCCGAAGCAGGGGCATGGACCAGATGACTTCTGGAAAATCCTGCCAAGCCAGGCTGGTGGTCACGTGCTCGTGGGCTGGAGAGCGTGACCGCCTCCCTGCCATCGGGGCCCAGCCTGGCAGCCGAGAAGGCTAGTCTCTAGCGGCAGCCCGATGCAGACTGCTGTGTGATCCAGGCGAGGAGCCTGGCGTCTTGGACATACTGCTGTACTGTCCTCACAAGCCTTGGGAGGGGGCTGGTGTTTCTGTGCACCCTGCTTTGCCAGGCGCTGTCCCGGTGATGGAGGAAATAATGAGCCATAAATAATAGTTGACAGTAGGACACATTGACTGTTTCTAACTCTGCCAAAGGCTTTCTGCACCGAGGATCCACGGGTCTTTCCAGCAATCGAATGAAGGGGCTTACATTTCAGATGGTAAAAAATGAAGACCAAGACCTGAGGCAATTTGATGAAGTTTATACAGTTCTCGAGCACGGTCAGTCTTTGAATCCAGGTTTATCCGAGTCCAAAGCCCCAAAGCTCTTGCCTTTTTTTTTTTTTTTTTTTTTGAATAATGGTGTAATCAACATACAACAAACTGCTATTTAAAGTGAACAGTTTGAGAAATGTTGCCATCTGTCTACACCCGCGAAGCCACCCAGGCTGTGGAAATAGTCTACATAGCCTTTAACTCCTAATCTGTCCCCCGCCAATCCTTCACCCCACCCCCAGGCAGCCACTGATCTGCTTTCTGCCACTCTAGAGGTGTTTGCCTTTTTCCTTTAAGTTACTCCGTAGTGTGACAGAAACAGAATCCTGTCTGACTTCTTTCTCTCGGCGTAACTGTTTTTAGATTCATCCATGTTGTGTCTGTCGATAGGTCATTCGTTTTTACTGCTGAGTAGTGTTCCTTTGCGTGGATATATCCCACTTGTCCATTCACCTGTTGAGAAACAGGGAGTAATTTCCAGTTCGGGGCTGTTACTGGTAAAGCTGCTATGAACGTTCATACACAAGTCTTCTAATGGACAGATGCTTTCACTTCTCTTGGGGAAGCACCTAGTGGAATGGGTGGATCATCTGGGAGGTTTAGGTTTTGAACTCCCAAACTGTTTTTCCGAAGTAGTTATACTATTACATGTGCCCACCAGCAACGTCTGAAGTTTGAGGCACTCCCTGCCCTCACCAGAGTGTGGCACGGTCCTTAATTGTAGCCGTCCGAGCAATTATGAAGTGGTGTCTCATTGTGGTTTCAATTTGCACATCCCTGATGACTAGTGGTGTCGAGCGTCACTTCATGTGCCTCATTTACCATTTTTATATCTTTTTGTGGCACGTCTGTTCAAATCCTTTACCTGTTTTTTTGTTTTTGTTTTTATAGTTGGGTTGTTTGTTTTCTTAATACTGAGTTTTCGGGGTTCTTGATATATTCCAGAAGCAGGTCCTTTATCAGATGGAGGCTTTGCAGATATTTTCTCCCAACCTGTGGCTTTTTATTCTCTCAACGATGTTATTCAAAGACGAGGAGCTTACATTTTGATGAAAGTCCAGTTGGTCAACTTTCTTGTTTAGCAGAATGTGTTTCTGATGTCGCGGTATCTCAGCCACGTGTTCCCAGCCCAAGGCCACAAAGATTCCTTCCTGTAGTTGTAGTTTCAGGCTCTGTATTAGGACCCATTTCCATTAATTTTTGTATAGGGTGCAAGGTGTAGGTTGAACGTCATTTGTCTTGCATATGGATATCCGGTCGTCCTGGCACTGTTGTTGAACAGACAATCCTCTCTCTACTAAACTGTCTTTGGTCCTTTGTTGAACATCAGCTGTCCTTATACACGTGACTATTTCTGGGCTCCGTTAGGCTCCACTGGTATGTTTCTCAGTGGTTTTGCCGTTACCACACTGCCTTGGTTACTGGGCTTCCCTTGATTTTTAAAAACTTAATTGATAGATCATGTATATAGTTGAAAACCTCAGGTCTCTCTAGAATTTTTAACTTATTATATATTATCTATGTATTATTATTATTTTATTTCCAAGAGGTTTTTCTGGGTTTTTGTTTTTGAGAAGTGGAGAGAGAGGGCGGGGTGGGGGGGAGGGGCAAAGGGAGAGTGAGAAACCCATCAGACAGGGGGCTGGATCCCACAACCTATGAGATCATGACCTGAGCCGAAATCAGGAGTAACACGCTTAACCAACTGAGCCACCCAGGCACCCCTCTAAGTGTTTTTTTTATAATAGTTTGTAAATGTTCCAGTTTTAGGATTGCAATATCTTGTCTCCCTGAGAGTAGTTTGTTTCATTTTCTTTGAAAGTTTCTCTGCTCCTTGCATTGCCTGAGACTTCCTTTTTCTCCCCCACTTATTTCTGTCCCTGTGCCTTCCGCTAGAGGCTTTCTTTAAATGGCTGAGGATTCTGGCTGTGCATTCATATTTACAAGTGAAGCCGTAAAAAGCAGATTGAATGCTCTGTGTTTGGCATTGGCAGGTGAGCCTCCCTGCAGGGTGAGCTGGCAGGAACAGGGCCCTTTTGCTGGGGGTTCCCCAAATGTCAGTACTGCGTGTCTTATGGGCTGGGCTGTTTAATTTCTCCAGTGGGTGGGGGTGGGGGGCACGTGCCTGCCTGTCACTGTCCTGGGTACTGAGTGAGCAAGAGATGGTTCACGACATCCTGTTTCCAGCCCTCGCCTGACCCTAGCTGTGCCCTCGTGGTCCCATCCAGAGCCCTGCTCTCCGGCTCATTTTCTGCAGAGAGCAGACCTGTCTCAGGACGGGGGAGGTCCTGTTTGAGGGGCTCAGGGAGGAAAGCTGATCTGACTGTCTCTTCCATAGACTTTCAACCCATCCTCCAATTTTCGGTCTCATCTTGAGAAGTGCATGGTGGCTCCAATTCCTGAGTCTTTCCCAGGTTCTGAGGCACAGATGGAATCACTTTTGTTGGCTTCCTTTGATAGGTGGTTTGGTTTCTGCTCAGTCCACTCTGAAGTCTGTTACCATCTGGCCACCTTTCCATGTTTGCGCACTTCTCCTACTTGTTATCTTGGGCAGGACAGAGATAGACGCATCCTTTCAGTTTGTTGTATTTGATGGAAGGACATTTCTTTCCCTCCCTCCTCCTCTCCCTCCGCCTTCATCTGTTCCTCACCCCTCCCTTTCTCCTCTCTTTCTTCCCTCTACTACCTTCTTCTACCCACTCCCATATCCCCTCCCCTTTACTCTCTTTCCTCCTTTCTCCCCCTACCATCCTCTCTGCCTGGAACCTTCTGTGCCATAATTCTTCGGGGAGACAGCCAAGCACTTTATCCTCGAGAGGACACAGCCCATGAAATGCAGAAAGGAATGGATGAGGAATTGGCAAACTGAAGTTCTTAACCTACAGATGCAATACACCTGTCCTCCTCTGCCACCTCGATGTCACTTCCCATCCCTCACCTGCAGAAACCCGTAGTGACCCATCACAGCCCACCCCACGCGCAGACCTTGGCCCCGTCACCTGTATCGTGTCAGAGCTGCACGTCTGCATGGCCGTCCCACATCTGCCCACTCCATGTCCTTTACCCCCTCGCAGGTGTCTGAGCAGGTGTGAGGTCCTGGGTCCACTCCGATCTCTGTGGAGTGAGGTCCGGCTCGAGTGTCCTGGTTCTGGGGGTTTCCAATGTTGGGGCGGTGTGTGAGGGTCCCTCCTCATCAGGAGCGCCCAGAGCATCCTGTCCCCTCCCCCCTTCCCTTCCTAAAGGCTCCAGCCCGGTACAGAGTTGTCAGGAGCTCGGCCTTGTACTCACTCTCTTGGGTCGTCTGCCCCGTGGAAACTGAGACCCTTCCCTTGTGTTGTGCTCCACCACCCCCACTCTTGCCCTCCATTATTGTTATTTTTAAAACAAGAAGGTCACCCCCTTCGATCAGCCAGCTGGGGGGGTGGTGAGGGGCCCCCTCCATGGCCCCAGCCCTCCCTCATTGCCCACCTGAGCCTTTCTCCAGGGCCTCCCCCTAAAGAGGCCACCACAGTGTCCAGCTGGCTCTCAGCTGTGGCTTTCTTCAAACACTGAAGAGTGACTGTGGCTGCGGTCCTCATCTGCAGGCACTGGGTGGCTTTGCAAGAGAATGGGAGCAGCTGAGTAATCCTGTCCCCACTCATGCCTTCCCACCTCCCTTTCTCTCCTCCTCAGCCCCATAACTGACCCCATTGACCCAGGACTGCTGTCATGTGGAGTAAAAACGCTCGCTGGGTGGTGCTTCACAAAGCGCTTCCAGTGGGCACTGAGCTGGGGGGGGGGGGGGGGGGGGGGGCGGGGCGGGAGATGTTTGCATTTTCCAGATGAAGGAGCTGAGGGTCCCAGAGACCTCATGACTTGCCCAGGGTCTCCCAGCTGGGAGAGGAGAACCCCTTGTTGACCCCAGGCCGAATGACTCCATATCCTGTAGTCCTCCTCCTCTGCCTGGGGCGGGGGGGTGGGGAGGTGGGGAGGGCGAGTCCCAGGCTGTCCTCTCTTGCC
This sequence comes from Neomonachus schauinslandi, assembly GCF_002201575.2. Taxonomy (NCBI): domain Eukaryota; kingdom Metazoa; phylum Chordata; class Mammalia; order Carnivora; family Phocidae; genus Neomonachus; species Neomonachus schauinslandi. Next base: position 105,401,927 of record NC_058411.1, read on the forward strand.
CTGCCTGGTAATTACTGGTTTTTGGCTGGAGGGGTTCCTTGGTTCGGGGCCCCACGGGAGGGAAGTAATTACATCCTTTGAGAGGCCCTTCGTCAGCAGCTCCCTGTCAATCCCTGTAACTAAGTCTTGCTCTGACCTTTGTCCCTTCCCCATTCTCAGGCCAGGGCCTTAGAGAGTTTGATTGGATTTCTGTTTCTTTCTCTTCTGTTGGTGCTTCTGGCTGCATCTGGCTAGGCCCTCCCACACAGAGGGCCCATCAGTTCTGTTTGTTCAGGCGGATGGGTGCCCTCCTGGGTGGGGGCTGAGGGGAGGGAGAGCTTGCAAATGCTTCTCCACTGGCCCCACCCAGCTATTAAGGGAAAAGTGGCACCCACTGACCGGTGGGATCCTAACCTGGGCCTTCTTGTAGGGAGAGTCGTCCTGCCCTTGTGTACCTCCGTGTTCGTGTGCACCTCCGCTCGCTGTCCACCCCCACGGTCCCCGGTCTTGGCCGGGCTGCCGAGATTCTCACGGGGGCCGTCTCACGCACGCACACATGCGCACACACTCAGCTGAACGTCTCAGGGATTCCCTATGGCTTTTAGGAAAAAGGCAGAACCTTTTATCATGGCTCCCAAGGCCCTGCAGAGTCAGCCCTGCCTGCTCCCCTCCCTCATCTCATACCCAGTTTTCTCCCTCTCTCCTCCCCAGTCACTCTGGCCTTCCTTCTGTTCTTCTTCCTTACCATATTTTCCACCATTCACGGGGCCTTTGCACATGATCTTCTCCCTATGTGGAATGCCCTCCTCCCATGCGCCTTTGCCTGGTTAGTTCTTACTTGTCCTTTAGACTCTCAGGCCAACCAACACCACCTCAGCTGCACCCTGTCCAGCCCTTCAGTAAAGCAAGGTCCCCGGGGTCACGTGGCTCCCTGCACTTTTCCTTCAGAATACTTGCATAGTTTGTGATGATGATTTTATTAATATTGGTCTTGTCCGTTGGACTGGAAGCTCCATGGGAGCAGGGACCACTCTTGGTCTGTTTGACTATGACATCTCTTCCCTCCCCACTGTGTCCCTTGTGCCACATAGAGTAGGAGCTCATAAAAGATTTGTTAAATAAAGAACTGTGTGCACAGGATCTCCTCACCTGTCTGACACTGGACGTCGTCTTCATAAGCCTCCCATCTCCCTGTCTTACTCTTGGCTGAGAGTACGCCTGCCACTCCTGAGCTCCCAGGGGTCAGGTTCAGTACCACCCCTCTGCCTTTCTTGTCGTGCACATCACCTGGGGGGTTTATAAAGAGGAAGATTCTGATTTAGTAGGTTGGGGAAGCCTCGGAGACTCTTCCTTTTTAACAAACTTCCGTGGCCCCGTGCTGCTGGTCAGGGACCACACTTTGGCCTGGCCTGAGAGGTGGGGGCGCCAGGTCACCACAGAAGACATTGTTTGCCCAGGGACAGGGCCCTGTCCTTGGCTGTGGTGTTTGGTCCAGCCAGGCTGGGGACAGTTGCAGAACTCAGCCTGGTGTAGAGTTGGAAGCTCTGTTCCTACTCAGCTCCGGCATCAGCCCTCAGGCCCTGGCTCTAGCTAGGGGCGCGCTGTGGATGGTGATACCTGGGTGCCACCCTCCGCCTGAAAGGGATTCCTACGAGGTTGGCACTGTAGGCTCTTACCATTTACAAGCCCTTCAATTGCCCTCTTTCCCTCCCTGCCTTGTCACAAATACCAACAAAAAGGGAGAGAGGTTCTTCCTTTTTCTCATGGGGGGAGGGGCTGAGTGTTGGGAGGGGATAGATGCGACTGCGCTTTGTCACTTCACAGCATCACTGTGGTCCTCACGCATGCACATACCCCAGGAACTCATTTCCTTGCTCAGCCCTGAGCCCCTCTGCCCGTGGGCCTGCTCAGAGCATGAGTCAAGTGCCATTCCCTTCATATGGAGGGCGGAGGGCTGGAGAACTCACCCCAGGGCCTGGTGCAGTCAGGGTCTACACTGCCAGCCCGGGGAGGCCCTCGGCCTTCCTTGGTGGGCCTCTGTGATCCTCTCCTGGGACCCCTGCCAGCCCTAACAGGATTCTCTGATGCCCAGGCCCTGTGTGGCTCAGAGAAACGAGGGGTGGGGCGAGGGCTCGCTGAGGCTGTGCCTGCAAGCTCGCCCGTCTCGGGGAGAACCCAAGCCAAATCCGCTGCCTTGTTCCTCTCCACCCCTCCCCCGTCCGGACAGGTCCCTGGATGGCCGCCTGCAGGTGTCCCATCGCAAGGGGCTCCCCCATGTCATCTACTGCCGCCTGTGGCGATGGCCCGACCTACACAGCCACCATGAGCTGCGGGCCATGGAGCTGTGTGAGTTCGCCTTCAACATGAAGAAGGACGAGGTCTGCGTGAATCCCTACCACTACCAGAGGGTAGAGACCCCAGGTAGGCACCGCCTGTCCCGGGCTCCGCAGCTACCTGCCCGTCCTCTCCTTCCCCTTCCCGGGGCTGGGGGTGTGTGTGTGGGGGGGTCCGCCTTGCATGCGTGCCGGCGGTGCTTGGAGGGCTTGGGTGCCAGCCCGGCCTTGACACTGACCCGCCTCTGCTCTTCTGGACAGTTCTACCTCCTGTGCTGGTCCCACGCCACACAGAGATCCCGGCCGAGTTCCCCCCGCTGGACGACTACAGCCATTCCATCCCCGAGAACACTAACTTCCCCGCGGGCATCGAGCCCCAGAGCAATATTCCAGGTAGGCACAGGGGGCGGGGGGGGGGGGGGGGGGGCGCGGCCCCCCGGGGGGCCCCCCCACCCCCCCCCCCCCGCGCCCCCCCCCCCCCCCGGGGGGGGGGGGCCCGGGGGAAAACGGGCGGGGGGGGGGGGGGGGGGGGGGGGGGGGGGCGGGCGTGCAGGCCTCCGGGAGGCCCCGACACCGGTCCCCCCGCGGCTCTCCTGGCCCCCCTCGGGCCTGTCCCCCCTCCGCACACAGCGCTGGCCCGAGGGCCCCTGACTCAGAACCGCACCCCCGTTGGGAGAGGACCCGTGGCCTTGGCTCCCCGCTCACTAATGATGCTTTTCTTGGCACGGAGGAGCGGCGGCGTGACCCTTCCGCCCGGGCTCGGTGCAGTCATTTATTTTGGAAGCGGAAATTGCAGCGCTGTGTTTCTCTCACCGCCCTCGCGGCCGAGGCTGGAGTTTGGGCAGGATCCCCCGACGGTCTGGGGGCCTGCAGAGCCGTGGGGGAGCCAAGGGCCGGGCAGCCAGTGCAGAGAACCAGCCCCTAAGTAAGTAAGCAAGCCTGGTTGGGGGGTGGGCTGCAGCCTGGGTGGGAGCTGAGGCCCGCGTGGAGTTTTTCCTGCAGGGGAGGGGGAGAAAGTGGGCTCAGCCGTCAGAGTGCAAATGCTTTTAGAAGCCCCTCATTTACATGCAAATAATGTGTGAATCACCAGCAGTGGGGCGTCCAGGAAAACTGCTTGGCGGCACTTGGGCTGGTCCAGTGGCAGGAATGCTGCTGCCTGTCTTTCCGAGAGTGCTCTGATCCGGATGAGCCTCTCACCCTGAGTGAATTCGCCCGTGCTTGAGGTTGACCACAGACCTGTGCGCAGGGGCAGAGCATTCGGAGAGCGCCCTTTACGGACCCAGCCTTTCCAGGCCCTTCACAGGTGGCGCTCGTCCCTGGGGGTAGGTCACTGTGTTCACTGAGCAAACCTTAGAGAGCTAAGTCACCGTCTGGGGTCATTCAGAGAAATAGATCAGAGTTATTGCTGTCATTGAACTTGCAGTCCCCTGCGGAAGCCAGGACGTCGCCTAAAGGGACGACAAGGAACAAGGTGTCCGAGCAGGGGTAGATAGCAGAGCCAAAGGGCAGCATGAAGGAGCTGCCCTTGGGAGGACAGAGATGGGCAAGGGTGAGGCAAGTCCACGGCCTCCTTGGAGGGGGGTGGGCTTACACCTGACCTTCCAGGGTGAGGAGCAGTTAGCCTGGCAGAGGCTCTAGGAACGGGCACGTCAGTCTGGGCCGCGTGAACAGAGGTGGTCGCCATCCAGCCGAGGAGCCGGGGGTCGGAGGGCGGGGGGGCCACTGGATCCGGGAGCCAGTGCCATTGCTCTGCGGCCCAGAGTTCCTCCAGCACCTGACGCTGGCGTGGACGTGTGATGCGTGCAGCAGGCTCTCCGAGCCAAACCGTGGAGGCCGTTTAATGAACCGCCTGCCTTCTGATTCCCAGAAACCCCACCCCCTGGCTACCTGAGTGAAGATGGAGAGACCAGTGACCACCAGATGAACCACAGCATGGATGCAGGTCAGAGGCTCAATCCTAACTGAGCGCCTGCCTTCCCTCTATCCATCCCTCCATCCCATTTATAGAGCAGCCCCCACGTGCCCGGCGCTGTGCCAGGCGCTGGGGATAGAGGAGGAGCCTGAGCTGCTCCCAGTTGGGGAGGGAGACAACTGGCAGTTATATGCCCTGACGGAGGACGCACCCCCCCCATGCCATCGGGCACAAGGGAGGGCTGCCTGGGGAGGAGGCGTTGGGGTGGAGAAGCGCCTCACAGTGTAGGTGTCTCTTGAGTCTTGGAGATGGGTAGGTGTTGGCCAAGCCATCGGGGCAGGCAAAAGGTATGCCAGGCAGAGGCATGGGGCTCGTGGGCAGGACAGCCCGGTGCCTCCTGGGGACGGTGTGGCTGGAGAGTGTGGAGAGGCAGGAAGACCCTCATTCGGGGCTTCCGGTGTGGCCGGGAACCCCCGCGGGCTTTAAGCAGGGTCTGTCCCCCCTGGGGGATGCTGCTGGCAGTTGGCTGGTGGGTGGGCTTGATCCCCCGAGCCCGGTCAGGAGAGCCTGCATGGAGGCAGGGTCTTTGCCGGGGGAGGCCGTGCAGCATCTCTTTGTGTGTAGTGACCAAACGTGATCGATGTATTCCTGCCATGAGGGACCCAGCCCCGTTGTCTCCAGCCCCGTCTCCAGCCCCATCTCCAGATGTTCCCACGTCATTTGTCTTGGGACCAAATTGGCTCCAAACCAGCGGCTGCTTGAATTGAACCCCAGCTGCCACATAGAATGTGCATTCGTTTTGTGTGGTTCCGGGGGGAGGAGGAGGAGGAGGGAGCCGAGCAGATGTTCCGTCCCGATGAGAGCGGGCATGCCTGGTCCACACGGCGCCCTGCATGAGGCAGAGCCACCCACCCTGGCACACAGCCCAGAAGAGGGTGTGCGGTTCCTGCAAGAAGCCCGAAGGAGACTTGCCCGTTCACTGTAGACCTAGCTGCTTGATACCCAGCCTGGGCGTCGTGGCACGTGGGGGTGAGCACACACACACACCCCCCCACCCCCCCCCCCCCCCCCCTGCAAGGGGCGGACGGCGCGAACCCAGCTGGAATGCATCGAAGGCCTCCCTGTGTTCGATGCCAAGTGGCCAGGGCAGGCCTGCAACTCTGCAGCTCTGAACGCCGGTGCGGGACACAGGGCGGCCGAGCAGCATCTCCCCAGATGCTGCCTGGCTTCTCGCTCCTTTGTCTCCCCTCCTTGCTGTTCTTCCTGTTCATGGACCCATTACTGTTGTCAAAGAAAACACACCAAAGGAGAGGGTCTGAGTACCGAATGAGCAGCCAGCCCCCTGTCCCCCTCGGCTCTCGTTTCTCGCTCCCTCCCCGCTCTCCTTTCTGCCCCCATTCTCTCTGTCCCCTCTTCTTTCTTCCTCTCCCCCCATCAGCGTGTTTGTGAGGCCCTGTTGGGGCTGTCAGTGATCTGTCAGAGGTGGACATTGGGCTTTAGGGACCCCCCAGCCAGTGGATCAAGCCCACCCACCAGAAGCCTCCTGCTTCTCCTCTGTTCTTGACTCAAAATTGTCCACTGGGAAACCAATCGAGTTGCTGTCTTGGCAGCTGAGATGTGATAGTGTCCTAGCTGGGGTCCAGCCCTGTGGCTCCCCTAATGTGCCTACCCCAGATGGGCTGCCACAAAACAGGAAACGAGCATTTATTGAGTGCCTGCTGTGTGCCGGTCATCATGTAGCCATTTGTAGACGCAGGACCCGCCTTCGCGTCTACAAATCACACAGTAGAGGGTATTATCCCATTTACACCTAAAGGGGGGAAAGATATCAAGGCTCAAAGAGGTTAAACCACTTTGCTAAAACCCCACAGCTGATACGTTGGGAGCATGCCTGGACTCCGGGGCCAATTTGGAAGCTCTGCCTCTTCCAAGACTCTTCCATATCTCCTGATGGATTGGGTTCAGGAGGAGGAAGAGAAGCCCATGGCTCATCCCTCTCCCTCAAGGAGGTTACAGCTGAGTTGGGGAGCAGGAACAGACCGCCCTTAACAGCTCAGGGCACCTGTGCGGCGGACTGGCGGGTCAGGGGAGAGCGCCCCCTAGGGGGCTGTTCCTGAGTCACTGACCCGCCAGGCCTCTGGGTGCGGGACGGAGGGATGAGCCAAGTTGCTCTGTGGAGAGGCGCTGCTTGGTATTTCTGAAGGCTGATGCCAGGTGGTTTTCTCTTTTCTGGGAGCGAGGGGTGGAGAGAAGTAGCAGGGCAGGAAGCTTTGGGTAGGTTTGGACATTTTCCCACGGGCAGTGTCATGCCTCACGTCAGATGTCGGTCTGGTTGCAGAGTTGTGGGATTTCTGAGGCAGCTTGCTGAGTTTCCTGAGACCTGGGGAAGGGGCTAGATTTGGGATGGGCAGGAGGGTGCAGCTTCGCTGCTGGGGCCTTTGAGCAAGACTGGGGAGCGAGCCTTCCTTGCCTGTCTCGTTTTCCTGGGGCATAACTGCCAGGGAGGTCTGTGCCCTGTGCTGTGGGCTTGGTCAGGACCCTCACGCCATCAAGTCCTGGGAGAGACCTCTGAGGTTATCCGATTATCCATTTGTGCCACAGGTAAAGATGGAGACCCAGGGATGGAAAGTCGAGCAAGGACCACGGGGTCAGGGCTCCTCCTGGGCCTTGGAGGCTCACCCCAGGGTTATCTTCCTGCTCCATTGAGCTGCCCCATCTTGATGTAGGCGTTCAGGAATTTGGCTCTCCAAGCCAAGAATGTTCTATTAGTTCTCACGATTGTGTCTCACCTCGCAGGTTCTCCAAACCTATCCCCGAATCCGATGTCCCCAGCACACAATAATTTGGGTAAGTAGCTCCTCATCCATGGGACTGTCACCCCCTCTAGCTGCAGCCTTGGCTGGTGGCCGGTGTGGGGAGGGGGCCCTGACAGGGAGGCTCTCCCTGCACCCCCCCCCTCCATCAGCTGAGCTCAGCCCATCAGGTTTCTGGTTACAGTGATTTTGGGGTCACCCACAGAACAGGGTAACCTGAGAGCAGAGGTGGCAGGAAAAAGATGACCATGTGCCGGGTTTGTATTTCCTCTGGGTGGCAGTCAGACGTGAGTGAATGAAAATCCCCCAAACCTTGTGCTCAGGAGCCGAGAAGCTGTGGTCAGCCAAGCATCCGTGTGTGGTTTGATGCAAAGCCACGGACAGCAGTGCGGACTCCAGCCCCCTGACTTCTGTTGACTGGTTTCAAGAGACACTTTGGATTTTATCTGAGTATTTCATCTTATAATTACGTACTTTTTAATTTTATTAATTTTTTTAAAGCTTAGTTTTTAAAAGATTTTAATTTGTCAGAAACAGAATGAGAGAGAAAGAGAGCACAAGCAGGGGGAGTGGGAGAGGGAAAAGCAGGCCTCCCGCGGAGCAGGGAGCCCGATGTGGGACTCGATCCCAGGACCCTGGGATCATGACCTGAGCCGAAGGCAGATCCTTAACTGGCTTAGCCACCCAGGCGTCCCATGTACCTTTTCTTTGACACAGCAAGATACAAGGAAATCAGGGGGAAAAGCGCAATTGCCCATCATCCCCCCACCCTCCCGCGCTGGTTTTGTTTTGTTATGGTCCTTCTGATGCTTGTGGATCAGGCCTGTGTATTTGTGCCTGGCCAGTGACCATCACAGTGTCCTTTTTTTTTTTTTTCATTCTTTTTGCTATTTTGTAAACGCATTTCCATGTTTAGATGCCTCCTCTATCATCTTGCCTTGTCTCGTGATGTGTTGGAGCAACTGGACCATCATTTCTGTGGCTTCTGGGCTCCAGGAGCGCCCCTCAGCTCCGGCGTGGAGCCTGCTGAAGGGCTCAGGACAAATGAAACATCCACTCTGTTTTTATTGAGGGGATTTTTTTTTTTTTTTTTTAAATGTGTTGGTCTGGTGGTTTTGGGAAAATGTGAGTTTGGTTTCCATTTGGGCCTTGACTGCTGGGGTTTGATTTGTGGCTCAGGAAGAGAAAGAGTTAATATCCAAGTTCCGTGCATCAGGGGATGGAGGTTGGTCTGGCTTTTTCAGTCCTTGACTGATAGCATCAGGTGAAGAAAAGCATTTAGAACATCGGGAGATGCCTGAAACCCCTTTCATACAGGCTGACAAGGGGGCAGTGTGAAATGTGACTTTGGGTGAATCTGTTCTAACATCTTTGTAAAATAATATCACTGTGGGTGTTGGGCTTTGCAGAGGGAAGGTCACATTCCTGATGTGAAGGGACCGACTGAGTTATTAAAAACAAACACTGAAGGCTAGAAGCTGTGTTAACACTTGAGAAATGAAAGGCCAGGACTGTGAACTCGTCTCTGGGTTTCCAGCTTTCAAGGTTAGCTGGTTTGAATTTCATTGGGGGCCGTTTTACTCCCCCCGCCCCTTGGCCAAGGCAGCCCAGTGAGTGCACAGACTCGGGGGCAGGCCCCTGCCTTGGAAGCCATGCTGCCTGACGCAGTGGCCCGGAATGAAAGTTGTCCCAGGTGGCAGCTTGCTGGGAATTCCCTTCTAGATTGTGTGGACCAGGACAACAGCATGGTTTTTGAACTTGGACCTGGGGCAGGGCTGTCCCATTGTCTCAGTTCTCCCTCCCTGCTGCCCCATTCCTCAGGCCCCTTGTCTGAGGGCTGAGAATGCTTAGGTCATTTCTCCAAAGGAAGGAATAGCTCCTGAGCCTGGGGGGCGGAGAGTGGGTGCCAGTGTCTGGGAACACCTGAATGGGGGGGACGAGTCAGCTGGTGAGTCAGGGGCGGGACTCGCGGTGAGACATCAGTGTTTCCTCTCTGCTTGCGGGGCCCCTGCACCCCCCTCCACCTTCACCCCTTCAACACTGTTGGCTTCATCCCTACCCAGAAGATCTCAGACTCCTGGCATCCTCGCTGGAAGGGGATGGACGATGGTGATGAGGATGGCAAACATTTCTTGACAACTTAGTGCTGTTCGGAGCGCTTCATGTGTGTTAACCCAGGGTTCATAACCGCTGCGTAAGGTGGTGGTGGTATGATTTTTCACCTTCCTAATTAGGAAGCCAAGGAGCAGGCTGGTCACCTCACTCCTGCCAAGGAGGGCCATCAGTACATGGAGAAGCTTTGAACTCAGGCCTTCGGGTTCCAGAGCATGTGCTTATGTCTGCAGCAGGACATTGTCTTACTGCGTCACGTAGACCAGCATCCCCGTCACCACCAGCTCCTCGGAACAAAACTCTAAAAGGGCACTTACTGTCGTTGAGGGCCGTTCTCGGGTTGAAGAGCCTGGGTGGGAGCCCTGCCCGCCAAGTTGTCTCTTCCTTCCTCGTTGATGCCCCAGGACCTTCCTGCCAGTCCAGGTGGGGGGGTTCAAGGAGGAATCACAGACCCCGCCATCAAGATGCTATGGCTTGTGGGGGATCAATAAGGCAGGAGTAAACGTAATTACAAAACACAAGGTAGGTGCACTTGAAGTAGCCAGAGGGTCCAGAGGGGGCGATGGTGGCATCCCAGTGGGGACCTGCCTCCAGGCTGGCCGGTGTCCCTATGGAACTCATTCAGTCAGTCAGCTCTGCTGTGTTCCTAGTATGTACTGACGCTGGGGGTCCACGTGGGCATTCACGGTCTGATGGGAGTGGCGGGAGGGGTCTGTGTCCCGCCCCCCCCCCCCACCCCGTGCCGTGAGGCATTATGCTAGGTGTCAAGGGGAATTATAGAGGCCAAGGAGGAAAGTGCCAGATCAGGCAGGAAGACCTCAGAGTCATGGTGACAGGTGTGAGCTGGCCCCAGAAGGACAGGTGGGACACTGGGAGGCGGTGAAGGAGGGAAGGACACCGCAGGTAGAGGGAAGGGCATGAAGGGAGGGTGAGCTCAGAGGACAGCCGCTGTTGTGGTTGGTTGGGATGAGGGGGCAGATGAGGCTGACAAGGCTGTGGGGCACTGAGCCAAGAGCCCTGAATGCCACACTCTGTGATTCCCTTCTTGCCTGTGAATGAGGTCACCGGAGGAAGGGTGTTTGGTTGGTTCTCTGATGACAGCTTCATAAAGATTAACCTGGCCACTATATAGAAGTTGAAGTCTAGGGGAAATGGCTGGTGGCCAAACCCCAGCCCCCCCCAAATTTCAAAAGAAAAACCCACCCTTAGAAAGCTGTTAAACTGCAGGAGACCAAGATGAATGCTTTGGAGCGATGCTGGGAGGGGCATTGAGAGAGGGCCGCGGGCCTGAATCAGCAGGCGCTTATTGACCAGCTTTAACTGGGAAGATGGTGAGGTAGGACGTCCAGAAGCTGGGATGGCTCGGGTGGGAAGGTGGCAATGAGTTGCCGATGCCTAACTGTGTCCAGGAGGGACACCGGGGCCGGCCATGCCGAACTGGAAGCCGTTAGCCTGTGGGCAGCCTTTCCCCAAGTGGGGTCAGGGAGACAGGGTTTTGTCATCGCCTGAGTTTGGAAAGCTTGTGCCGTAGCCCCCTGGGCACCCAGGGCACTCACGTGGTAAGGCCTCGGAGCAGTCCTGTAGAAGGGAGGCCCACGGGATTGAGCATTTGGCCTACGGATCTGAGCGCCGCTGAAACACTTTGCTCTTACAACCTGTCGACCGTCTGTAGGATCACACCCTGGAAATGCTGAAGTCCTGGGAGTGGATGAATTGGGAGAGGGAAACCCAGCTCGAGAAGGGAGAAGGAAAGAAGTCCAGAGAGGGACTGAGGGGGCCCCCCTGGGAAGGAGGAGGTTGGGGAAGAGACCAAGGGTCAAGGGGGGAGGGCTGGGCCCCGGCAGCCAGAGGGGGTGGGAGGCCAGTGCGCAGGTGGAACGAGAGGCTTTGAGGTGACGTCCGGGAGTTCAGGGGCACCCTCGGAGCACTTGCAGGGAGAGGTGGGGGCTGAGGTCAGGCAGTGGTATGGGCAGGGCAAATAAAAGGCAAGATGACGGCAGAGGAGGATGGGGACATCTCAGGACATCGGATTATTTCCTGCAAAGAAATTATGCGGGAAGAGAGAAAACAGAGGACCTCTGGCTCGCTCCTCATTTCCTTCCCCCTCCAGGCAAGGGACTGGGGCTCCTGCCACTTCTGGGGCGGGGCCCAGATGAGTGACTGCCTGCCAGCTCAGCCCCTTGTCAGAGGGAGAGCCCCGGCAGCTCTGTCTTCCTTTTGGGGAAAGGGGTGTGAGCAGCTAGATGAGTCACCTGGGCTTTCCTAAGCATTGAAGTCAAGGATTGGGCCAAATGGAGGGGAAGGAGGAGGGAAGTGGAAAAAGGATAAGGAGCTGGCTCTGCCGGTAAGTTGTTCTTGCTTTGGGGAGGGGCCTTGACCGAGGGAGAAGAGGTACCAGGGAGTGCTTGCAGTTGGAT
>NC_058411.1:105413592-105625288 GCF_002201575.2 Neomonachus schauinslandi
CTGGGGGCAGCGGGGAGACACTGCTTCTCCCCTGAAAGAGGCGGGGCTCCAGGGTGCAGCCCTGCCTGGTTGCAGCGGTCCTCGTGTTGCTGCACAAAGCTCTTGCTAGGGCCTCCTCGGGCTCTGCTCTCCATGAGCTTCAGAAATTACAGCGCCCCCCCCCCCCCCCACAAGGCAGTCGCCAGCCTGAGGGTCTCCCTTAGACTGTGCGTCTGGTCTCAGCTGCAGCAAGCTGGCCCGGGGCTGAAAGAGCGCAGGCTGCTTTCCCTGCACACCTTGTTTTGTCGTTGTCCTCAGTGAGATAGGTTGGAACTGGGGCCCTGGGTGCGGTGACTCCGCCGTCCCGGGCCCACAGGAACTAACCCTTGGGGACAGCAGGGGCTCAAAAGGAAAGAGCTGTGAGGGACTGTTTCACAGCCACGTGACCTGGGGTGGGGGGGGAGGGAGGGGGGCGGGGGACAGCCCAGGCAGCGGGGACCGTGGGGGTCCCTGGGGACTGGAGTGTTGTGTCTCCGGGGACGGGAGGTCACGCTGCCTGCCCCAGGTGAGGTGGGCCCAGGTGAAGGCAGTTCATTCACATCCTGACCTTCAGCCTTTGCAACTTCAATGTTTTGCCCACCCCCCGCTTTTGATTCATAGTAGAAAGTTGATTTCCCCCTTCTGTCCCCGCTCCTTTTCCTTTACCGGATTTGGATCTCTTGCACATGTTTTTAATAGGCATCCCTTAATCCAAGTGTTGCCTTCTGGGTTTTATTCTGTTTTCTTTTCCTTAAACAAAACAGAAAGTCTACGCCAGCTTGGAATAGGGCTCGAAACCCAAGCCAGCCAGCACCGTTAGGCTGGCAGGGGGCCAGCCGTGAATTAAGTGCCCTTCCCCCCCCCCCCCCCCCCCGCCACTCGAGAAGCCTGGCCAATACCACGCTGGTGGGGGCAGGGGGCGGAGGGCAGCGCGAGCTGGAGGCTCCTGCGTCTCCAACACCTCTACTCTGGGAAGGGCGATTAGCACAGACTCAGCAGTCTGGCCGGGAGCAGGGCCATGTGCAGGGGGCGGCCTTGGGCACGTGCCATTGTCTAGCCTGCCGGGTGTGCCGAGTCTTTGGCCTGAAGAAGCAAAACCACTGTCAGGGAGTCAAGTGCCCTTAGCCCTGTAGAGTCGTCCTCCCAGAGGAGCCTCTGAGTGGCATGTCTTCAGGTCCTTTTCAAGAAGCAACCTTATGCAAAATGGCCTCTTCATTTGTTGGAAGACTCTTGGAATTCAGGCTGGCTGGCCTGACGGATGTGGGAGGAGAGGTTGCCACCTGATTCCTTAAAAGATTTCTTTTGAGACTTAGAGCCAGGACAAGCTTTGTTCCCCTGCAGAACTTGTAAGCATTATCTGTTCACAACCAGAGCCATGTAGCATAAGATGCTCCCTTTTTGCCTTGTCTGCTAGGAAGCTCAGAGCCAAGCTGAGTGCTCTGTCAGTAGCTATAGCCCATGGTTATCCTGTTTATAATGTTCTCCTTTCCCGAGTCCTGACTGTTTCTCTTGTACTTAACCATGGTGTGGATAAGTCTTTGGGGTGGGAAAAAAAAATGAGGACATACATGCTGTTTAAAAAATAGGTTGCCATTCAAGGCAGAACCCAGAGGTGGTTGACCATACATTTTGGTCTGCAGCACCCCCTTGCAGAAGTTCCTTGAGGAAGCAGCTGAGAGGTGCCAGGAGGGACAGAGGTGAAAGGCAGGACTTTTAGTTGTTTGTGGAGACTTGTGAATATGTGGCTGGGGGCACTGCTCCGGGTCAGTCCTGCTTCTGAACACAGGCCAGCTCATCCGTACCCTTCAGACTTTGCCTTGGCCTGACTGCACTGCTCTCCCCCCAACTCCCCAAACGAGCATCTCCTTAATTATGTGTCAGGCTTCCGAGTCCAGTGTTTTCCACTCAGATCTGCTTGGGGGGCCTCTTGGGCTAGGACCCCAAGCCTGTCTCTGATTCTGAGATGCCTCAAAGCCCACATTTCCCCTGAGTGGTTCTGGCACCGTGTTACCCGATGGGTGGCCTGTGGCTTTTCTTCTTTTGATGGGTAGGCTGTGCCAGGGTTCCTGGGAGCCAAGCTCTCTCTCTCCTGTCTGGACTAAGCCCAGGGGGTGCTGGAAGGCTTTGTAATTTGGGGTGAGGACTCTGTTCTGTACTTTACCAGGGAAGCCAGGGCCAGCGCAGATCAGCCCTAGCTGCCTCTCCAGGCTGACCCACGCCAGCTGCACAGTGACCTGGATGTCCTGCGCTAGATGTGTCCCAGTAAAACTACAGTCACTCTCCAGGCCAGGAAGGCTCACACAGCAAGGCCAGCAGAACCTGCCCCTGGGCACTGGTGCTCCGCAGCCCCTGCTCAGCACCTCTGGCCTCAGACACGTTGCCCGACCCCTTTGAGTGCTTGGATTATACTTGGATTTCTTGGGCTTTTTTTTTTAAGGTCTCCAAAGCAACATAGCTCACATTTTAGTGACCACATTGTTTAGAATATAGCTTATCTCATTGGAATGTCGAAGCATCGAGTGACGCCAGAGCTGGATGTGGCCCGTGTGGCTCAATCCAACCTCCGGGACACAGGCCACAAGCCCTGGTCGCCCCTGCCCCGTCACTCCTCCCTCCCCCATTAAAAGTAGCTTCGATCCCCTGCCTTCCCTCATCTTCCCCTCCCTCTCCCCTGGGAAGAGAGGAAAGGGCGCTTTGCCTCCCCTGCAGCGGAGGCCAGGACAGGAGCAGGACGTACTCAGGTTCACGTACATCATCAGTTCTAATCGTCAGCACCACGTAGCGAGTGCTTGAGGCGTGCCCCGCACGTCGTGGTTCCTCCCGGTCCATCCGCAGATAGGGGCCGAGGTAAAGAGGGCTCCCCGCCCCGTGGCTGCCGGGAGCCATGTGGAGGCTGAAGCTCCGAGCTGCCCTGGTTTGCTCAGTCGCGCAGCTGGTCCGTGCCCCAGCGCCGAGTGCCTTCCAGGCCGCCTGGCGTTGAAGCTTGCACTCCATGACTTGGCTGACCCTCGAAGGCAGTGGTTTTCACCCAGGGGCTATTCTGTTCCCTCAAAGATAGCCGGCACTGTCTGGGGCCATGTGTCCCTGTCCCGGCTTGGGCGGGAGTGACGGATGTGTGCCACTGAGTTTCTTTTTGGTGACTTGGCATCTTAGCCACCTGGACAGACAGCATGTGGAGACATTTGGAAGATAGTTTCTCTAATAAGAGCCGTGGACCTGGTTCACTCTGTGGGCCGAGCCTGTGTGGTTGGAGGCCCAGCGCCCTGTGCAGGCCCCTGGGCTGCGCCAGCCTTGTCATTTTATAGGCTCCGTCGCTGCCGCTCCACAGACTAGGAGGGCCCAAGACCAGGCAGAGCCGAAAACTGAAAGCCCTGGGAGGCCGAGATCACCATGGGTTACTCCGGGAGGTGGCCGCGTGGGTGGCATGGCGCCCCCGGGGAACCTGCCAGGCCTGTCCAGCGGGCTTGCCCAGGTGCTGGGTGGTGCCTGGCCCTCCTTGAAGACCGCTCCAACCCAAGGCCAGCCAGCCAGACAGGGCCTCTGTGAACTAAGACTAAATGAAAGCGGCCAGGCTAGTGGAAGGCTTTTCCAAACACTAGAGCATTGGATCCTGCCAGTTTAATGCAAGGCACGAGCTTCGGGGATCATAACCCTCGGAGGGGTACAGAAACAGCCTTACGGGGCGCCTGGGTGGCTCAGTTGGTTAAGCGACTGCCTTCGGCTCAGGTCATGATCCTGGAGTCCTGGGATTGAGTCCCACATCGGGCTCCCTGCTCGGCAGGGGGTCTGCTTCTCTTTCTGACCCTCTTCCCTCTCGTGCTCTCTCTCATTCTCTCTCTCTCAAATAAATAAATAAAATTAAAAAAAAAAAAAAAGAAACAGCCTTATGGAGCATCCAGGGGAGCTCGCTGAGCAGCAGGCGACCTGGGGGCCCTTGACCCAGTAGCCTGGCCTGTCTCCCCAGACCTGCAGCCTGTCACCTACTGCGAGCCGGCCTTCTGGTGCTCCATCTCCTACTATGAGCTGAACCAGCGCGTTGGGGAGACATTCCACGCCTCGCAGCCCTCCATGACAGTGGATGGCTTCACCGACCCCTCCAACTCGGAGCGCTTCTGCCTGGGGCTGCTCTCCAACGTCAACAGGAACGCAGCCGTGGAGCTCACGCGGAGGCACATCGGTAAGGGCGCCCCGTCTCCCCATCCACCCCCCCTGCCCCTGCCCAGCAGCCCCAGCAGCCTCTGCCCAGAACCGACCTGCCCCCGCTGTGCTGCGCCTCCTGCTGGGACCTGGGGAGAGGACCCACTCCCCCAGCCAGCCCCCAAACTCTGTATTGCCCCGTTTAGGGGCCAGACCAGAAGAGTTCACATTGCTTGGTCATTCCCATTCGGAAACACAGATTAAGTCTGAAGAGGGGAAAGCCATGGAGGAAAACACTCAACTTGAGGGGACAAGAATGGCAAATCTATGAAAAGGGCAACATATGTATCTTAATAAACATACCCCTAAAGTACTGAGTGATAGGGGGATAGGTAGGCGGTGTCCGTTTTTAACGAACCATCTTTTATTTGTTAATTTCATATACAATTATCCTAGGCTGCCAGACCAGCCCTGGTGCTAACATTCTGCCTTCTAACATCAAGAACGTAGTAGGAGACCACTTGGCTTACGGAAGAAGGAGCTGTGTGTGTGTCACTTGGATACTCATAATTTTGAGATCCTGAGTCCATCGGAAGGCCATCTCCACACTTGGAGACGGTGTAATAGGGTACTGTCAGCCCAGAGCCCCCGGGGGTTGGCTCCAGGGCAAACTCCGGAGCTGGGCAGGACAGCAGGGGGTCTGGTCCTAAGTGAACCAGAGCACCCTTGATCTTGTTCTTACTATATCTTGGGTTTTCATGGACGATTTCATTTGAGGAGAGGATTTTATGGTTAAGAGAAGAAAAGTTTGGAAGCCATGGGTCTGGGCCTGGGTGCTCGTTCTCCAGGGAATAACCTGCCCAGGGGACAGCAGAGCCTTGCAGAGGCCACACCATGTGACCTAGTTGGTGACAAACAGCCCCCTGCCACTGAGCCTGCAGCCTTCCCAGACAGCCTCCCATTTGTTTTACTTTAAAAAAGATACTGATCCTGGGTGGCATCCATAGGTGTTTACCTATTCTCCTTATGCTCCTCTACATTTTAAAAATAGTTCCTAAATTACCAAAACAAAACACATTTTTGTTCTTTCGGTTGGGGTCTTCCCGCCTCTGCCTCTGCTCTTGACGGACATAACCCAGCGGCCCCTCCTTGTGGACCCCAAGTCTGCCCGTACCCCGCGTGTCTGTGACACTGGGTCTTGTAGCACCCCCCAAGGACAAAGGGGCGCTGGGGCCATGGCGGGATGAGGAGGCAGAATTCCCAGAGACCCCCTGGTTTCTACCCCACTGGACGCCGTACCTGTAGAATCTGGCTCCGTCCTCCAGCCCTCGGAGCCTCTTCGCCAGAAGGCAACAGAGGCCTTCCTGTGCAGGAGAAGAGAACCTCCCCTGGCCGAGAGCAGAACTCATCGTCAGAGTGTTTACGTAACTGCTTGCTCAGACTGCAGAGCCAATTAAAAATAATCTCTGTCCATCTGGAATGGATTTTTAAGAGATGGAGGAAAAGTGAATGACATAAACCTATGGAATGTTGTAGAAAAATGCACGGAGGAGAGAATGTACGGGGGTGGCATGAAGCCATCGCTGTCCTCAAGGGCTCCTGGGAGTCTGCTCAGGAGGAGCTCTGCGGGTCTGCTGCATGTCCATGGCAGTGGCTGCAGTGGCCGCTCACGCTTGGCGGGCGCTCGCCGTGTGCGCCTCAGCCACCCTGTGAGGCGCGTGTTACCATCGCCCCATCTTCCAGGCGGAGAAACTGAGGCTCAGGGGCTGAGTAACTTGGTGCTGGCTGACGGCTCGTCCGCGGCAGAGGCTGTTAGGCAGACTTACCCCATGCCCCTTCGCCTCGTCATCCGCCACCTCCAGCGTCAGGGACCCAGTGCCGCCCCCACGTCCCCTGTGTGGGTTTAAGCTTGGGCCCTGGGTCCTGCTGGCCTGGTGAGACTGTCCCCCTCGCGAGCCTCCGCTGGTCCCCCAGGGCCAGTCTGACCCACATCTCCCTAGGGCGCGGCGTGCGGCTGTACTACATCGGAGGGGAGGTCTTCGCAGAGTGCCTCAGCGACAGCGCCATCTTTGTGCAGTCTCCCAACTGTAACCAGCGCTACGGCTGGCACCCTGCCACTGTCTGCAAGATCCCCCCAGGTATGCGCCTGGGCCGCTGGGCGGGTTCTCCTTCCTCTTCTGCTCCTCCGCGTTGCCACCAGCTGCCTGGCGGTGCCTCGCTCGGGTCTTGTCCGCGTCTCACTGCCCTGCTGCGCTCTCCTTGACCCTGCGGGGGGCAGCCGCAGCCTCCGGCGGGTCTGCCTCTCATCCGTGCGTCCCTGCTTGTCGCCTTGTGCACACAGGTGCTCAGGCGCTGTGCTTTCCCCCTTCGCTCCACGAACTCGCACGGCATGTGGGCGCCGCGCCAGGTGCTTGAGGGAGACGGAGGGCTCCGGGAGGCCCTGCTGCTGTCCCCACAGGCCTTGCAGGCCAGCTGAGGGCACAAGACAAAGACACGAATGGGTTTAATACAAGGAAGGGTACTAAGTACCAGGCAAGCAGCACAGATAAGGTGCTCTTGGAGCCAGGGAGCAAAACTCATTGAACCATTGGGATGGATCAGGGAAGGCTTCATGGAGGAGGCACGCAGGCATTGCAGGCTGGTTGGCATTCGACACAGGGTGACCGGCGGGGGCGGGGGGGGGGGAGGGTGGGACCTTGAAGGGCATTCCAAGCAGAGGGAACAATATGGGCCAAAGCCCGGAGGTGACGGAGGGTAGAGCACATACGGTGGCACTGGCTGGAGATGCCGTGTGAGGGACAGGAAATGTTTAGAAAGCATGATGGGGCCAGGCCACAGAAGGCCGTGAGAAAGTTGTACTTTTACTCTGGGGAGCTCTTGCGGGTTTTCTGAGTGGAGCTGATGAATCCCACCTGTGCTCCAAGAAAGGGTGTCCGGCTGCACCCCAGAGGGTGGCGTGGAGAGGGCCATGGCCATGCAGCAACACGGGCAGAGACCGGCCCCGTCCGGGCCTCTGGACTTAAAAAACCAAGGCCCAGAGCCCTGGCCGAGCCCGCTTGTCCCCGGCACGCAGCGCCAGGCCGTGCTGCTGGCCGAACGCGGGCTGGGACCGGCGGGTACTGTGCGCGGCACGCGTTTCCTCGTCTCAGTAGCAGATGCTGTAGCGGAGCCGTGGGCTCTGGGCAGGGCCAGCCTAGGAAGGCAGAAGGTCTGAATGAACAGTGCTCTCGGTTTCCTGCGCATTGTGTGGTCGCGTTTACAGAGGACATCAATAGCTTTGCTCTCACTTAGCCCTCTCCAATTATCCTGGCTCCTCAGGCGAGGAGACGAGTTCAGAGAGGTTGAGCCACCTGCCCCAAGGCACACAGCTGGGCAGTGGCTGAGCCGGGATGAGCCACGGGGCCGTGTGGCCCCCGAGTCTAGTGCTCCTGCGCTTCTTGCTGCCCCAGGGTCACCACACTTCCCTTGGAGAAGATGAGAACCCGAAGCCCGGTTGTGTTCCTGGCATTGTGACCACTCCCGTCCCCAGCCCTTCCCCCACCTTTTTGGTGAGGGGGCCGTGGTGGGGTTTGTTAGCTCATAGACCATCAGAGCTGGGAGGACCTCAGAGGCTGGGCTTCCAAAGAGAAAGTGACTGGCCCAGAGTCACACGGCAAGATTAGGAGTCCAGTGTTGGCCCATTAATAAACGTCACCTTAGCTCACCTTCTGGGTATTCCCAGCATGTGCTGTTGTCTTTCTTTTTCTGACTGACACATTCCTGGCACCCGGGCGGTAGGACTTCAGGAAGATTTATTATAAACTTTATTTGGGCCTGTCTCTGGTTTTACTGCCTGGAGAGTTAGACACACGTCTTCACTTTGCTGCGAATGTCACCCTGACCCAGCCCTGTGCCCAAAGGCCAAAATGTGGCCCCAGTCTCGTGCTCCTTCCTGGTCCCAGGTGGCTTCACCAGGGAAGCCTGGGTGGAAGGTACCACAGGACCCTCTGCCGAGCATCCTGTTGGAGCGGCAGGCTGAGGAAGGAGCCTTTCCTCTGGCCTGCTTCCCCTCCGTCTGATGTCAAGGGCTCCTGCTCCCCAGGCGGTCAGCCATGCCTCCCACAGCCGTGGGCATTCTGGCTTGGGCACCTTCTCTCTCTGGTCCCTGGAGTCCTGCCTTGGCCCTCTTGCCCAGGGCAAGGCCCAGCTCTCCAAACCATCTCTCTCGTTGTTGATAGCCTACTTTAGAGTCTTCCTCTGTGTTCCCTGGCTCCAGGAGCTGGAGCTTACAGGCCAGTGTTTAATCCACCTGTGTGTGTCAGCCACACCTCTCCACTGAGGTGAGGACGGCTTAGGGCAGGGACCGAGGGGGCCTGTCCCTAGCATGGTGCTGAGTGTCGAGTGTGGGGCTAGCGCACGGAATAACTGTGTGCCACTTGAGCCGGGTGGGGTATGCCATTCTGGATGACCCAGGGGTGGCTTCAGCCAGGAGTGGGGCACTGGACACGTATGCCTCTGTCCCCACGAGTGCTGTTTTTGTTCTCTTGGCAGGGTGCAACCTGAAGATCTTCAACAACCAGGAGTTTGCCGCCCTCCTGGCTCAGTCCGTCAACCAGGGCTTCGAGGCGGTCTACCAGTTGACACGGATGTGTACCATCCGCATGAGCTTCGTCAAAGGCTGGGGAGCAGAATACAGGTCAGGTCTGGGTGCCACGTATCATGGGGACCCGAGTGCACATGACTCAAACAGCAGAGCAGGGGCCCCTCAGAGATGAGCCAGGCCACCCTCGCCCCAAAGAGCAGAGGCCAAGGATCAGTGGCCGTGGCCTGGCAGGCCGGGAGGGCCCGAGCCATACTGGATAAGGAAGAGCCAGGCACTTCGGTTTCTCAAACACCATAAACACACATGTTCTAGTTCTTCCTCACCACCACCCTGGGCGGGGACGCTGGCATCACCCCCGGTGCATGGATGAGGGGACCAAGGCCCAGGGAGGGAAAGTGACTTGCCTGAAGTCACATCGTTAGCGGAAAAGCTGAGCCTAGAACTGTGCCTCTTGGCTGCTTCCTCGTTGTTCATTTTGGGCAGATGGTTTTAGGACGACCCTCTCCAGGGAGTTAAGTCTTCATCCTGTTCTTCCCTCCTCTGGGGCTCCGCCCCTGGGTGACCCTGAGGCTCTCCGGTATTAAAATTGAGAGGCGGATGGGAGAAGATTTGGGTAGTCATAAAGGAACAGTTTACTTGCTAAGAAAGAGTTTTTTCAGAATTTCAGATATTGGTTTAAACATGGCACTGGTCGGGCCTACCTGGTCAGTGCTGTCGAATCTCTCAGAACATTCTGGTTTGGGTTTAGCGAATCTGGTCCCTTTTCTTTCCACACCTAGACAGGATGTGTGCAAGGGCCAGGGCCATGTCCCCCTCCTGCCCCCAGCTTCTGCGCCAGATGCAGAGGTGCCCACATGTCAGCTGGGGCCAGTGCTTTGCAAGTGACTCCCCGCTTCTCTTCATTTTTCCAGATGTTTGGAATCCATTTTGTTTTGTAGTCATTCTGCACCCAGGCCAAACCCATTTCAATATTGGCTCTGGGCCACCGTTTGTAATGAAATCCAGATGAGCATGACTTATGGAAAGTCAGATTCTCATTAGAGTATTTCGGCCCGTAAAGTCCTCTTCTCTTTACGGTATTTTAGCTGCTCTGCCCTGTGTCTGCCCCACAGGACCAGGGAACACAGCACCTTGGTCTGTGGGGGTCTCTCTGAAATCCAGGATGAGTGACCAACTGAGAACTTACAGCCCAGTTATGATGGCCTGAGGCGATGAGCCCAGGCCCAGCCCGAGAGAAATTTTAGCCCACCTTTTGGCCCTGGCTGAAATCAGTTACAGGTCCAGAGTAAAATGTTTTAAAATTAGTATTTTTCTTTTAGTGGGGAAGAGAAATACTTAGATGGACCCCATTGGAAAAGAGCCAGAGAGAGGTCCTTTTGCTTCTTCCTACACCCAGACTTCAGTCCAGAGGACTGCACTCAGGCACCAAGGGTCAGAGAGGCACCCCGGGGTCCACGAGGCCATCTAGAAACCTCCACCTGGGCCCAGCGTAGGCCAAGCAAGGCGGGCAGTGGCCTTGAGCGAGCAGCCCTCAAGCTGGCGCAGCACCATGGCCCTCCAGCTCCGAGTGCTGGGAAGAGGCCCCTCGGTGGCGGAAGCCTTTCCCTGGGGGCCCTGTGTTACCACTCGGGACATGCTGCCAACACGCCGGGTCCTGGGCGGCCCACCACGTCCCTGCCACCTGGCAGCCCCGCAGAGCAGCCTAACGGGCGGGTGCGGCCCCTTCCCAGAACAGTCTTGCCCTCCTTCTGCCTCTTGTGCCAGAGAGAGTAAGGTTTCGTCCCTCCTGTGAGATGGCCAAAAGCGGCGAGGGCCCCGGGCGCAGGCCTCCCGCCTCCAGCCAGTACCAGCGCCCCCGGCCGGGGCAGATAGTCTTTGCTCACTGCAGGCCGTTGGGAGCTCGCCTGCGGGCTGCGTCATCAGCCAGCCAGTGCTTTGGGGAAAAGAAACGTGTGGTGTGCCTTGGTTTTTTCCAGTAATTGTTCCATGGCTCGCTCTGCTCGTAAGATTTTCCAAAATAAGGCCATAGATGGGAATTATATCAGCACATTGGGAACTGATGGCATGTGGATTCTGTCGGCGCTTTGCAAACAACACCCATCAGACAGACACACGTCATCATGGCCTGCCGGGACTGGGCCTGGGGCTGGAGATGTGGCTGCCCATTCGCGGCAGATGGGACCCTGGGAGACCTTTGCTCAGGCTGGAAGTTCTTCACTGGTGGGGCCTGTCCCAGAAACAGGTGGGCAAGTGGGATACCCTGGAATTTGCCTCACATGTTTAGCCCTTGAAGGGCTATCTCCTTCCCCATGAGGAGAACCTGACTTACTCAAGGTTCTTCCTAGTTGGAGGAGTTCAGCCTGGCAGTCTCAGCCATTTATTGGGACCTCCTCTAGAGCTGGGTCTAGCAAGGCGCCACGGACCTATCTCTGGCTCTGGGAAGAAGACTTTCACCAAAGCAGGAAAAGGTATTCTGACTTGTAGGTGTGTCCTTCTCGACATTTTTGAAGTCTCCCACCCCACCCCTCTCCCTATATCTTGCAGGAGACAGACCGTGACCAGCACCCCCTGCTGGATCGAGCTGCACCTGAATGGGCCTTTGCAGTGGCTTGACAAGGTCCTCACCCAGATGGGCTCCCCAAGCATCCGCTGTTCCAGTGTGTCTTAGAGACGTTGGGTGTGAAGGGGGAGGGTGGGGGGAGGGCGGGCTTGGGGGGAAAAGCCCGCGTAAGAGGTGGAGAAAATTGGAACTCAACTCACCATTGTCAATGAAGAAGAAATTTTTCTCCCTCTAATCAAAGCGGCCCCAACCTGTTTTCCAAAACGCAAAAGCAAATCCAGAGATGGATTTTCTGAACAGCTGTGTCTGCCGAATCCATTTGCCCTTTGGCCCCCACCTGCCCCCTCCTCCCAGCCCCCTTCTCTTTTAATGACAGCAATCTGGGATGTCACTGTCCAACAGGAAATGGCCATCGGTTCCGGACTGGAGTGTGAAACTCACCTTGGGTGTTCTAGGTAGGGTGGAGCCTGCAGGGGTGGGAGGGGCGGGAGCGGACCTCGCGCCTAGCCCTCTGGCACTTGTAACAAACGCTTCAGCGGGGCATTCCTGAGCCCCAGCCTCCAGCAGGCCGTGCCGGGGTGACTTGGGGAGGGGAGGGGGGCTCGCCTGTCCCTCTCCTCTCGGAGCGTACTGAGAAGGGTGAGCCAGTGTGTTCAGAACATGCACACGGGGCCGGGGTGGGGGGGAAGTTGGTGGGACACCTCGTCTCGTAAACTTGTCCTTTCTCACTCTGGCGGTTGGGAGGTCCGCCGAGGCTCAGCGTGTACGCAGTGTATGGTTTCTCTTCTCGTGTCAATCTCAGAGATTGACGTGCAGTCACGTGAAGCAGGAGGCAGCCGCGGCATCAGCGGCGCCTGAGCTGAGGCTGCCCTCCGCTGTGTGGGTCTCCAGTCCTCTGGAAGAGCGCACTTGCTATTCTCATGCATCCGGCTCTCTTGGTTTACATAGTTGCATTAATTGAATGAGCTTTATCGTATGCTCATTTGAATGTTTATATTAAAAAAAAAAAAATCCCGGGTTGGCACATTGACTGGGAAACCAGCATGAGGGGCCCAGCAAGCTCTCTCTCAAGGTGAAGCTTTTCCAGGTTTTGTTGAGAAGACACCTGCCAGCACTTCTGGAAACTGAAATTAACAGAAGCAAATTCACCAGAAGGGAAAAATCTCAGGCCAACATAGACAAATGAAAAGGGCTATTAAATTTTTTTTTTTTTTACACCTTTGAAAATTGGAGGCTTGGTGCGCAGAGGTCGGCCATCTTTCCCCTGGGACGTACGATTATCTAGCTCGTGGCGGCGGATCCTCGGTGACAACTCTAGCAGTTGTGTTGTAGAAGAAGTACTGCTCCCGGTGGCAATTAGTGAGGAAACTGTTATAAATTATTTTAACTGGAAAAAAAGCCCTCCTTTTCGACTGGCCTTTTGCCGAATACAGCAGACAACATTGCCACTTGCAATTGGTACTCTATTCCTCGTTGCTGTTTTTGTATGAAATGACTTTATCCCATCTTTTTTGCATGGATTTCTACCAGGAAAAGGGATTTCCCATGGAAGTCCTGTCTTATTCCCGGTGAAGGGGAGAAAACGTCTACTGGCAGGTATGAATCTCAAATGTGACGGCATCTCTGCTGCCTTATGGAGACGCTGGGGGCTTCCCGGTGCCTCCCCGGCAGGATCCTAATGCCTCTGCAGCGCTAGCCTTCTGGTTTCGAGGTAGGAGAGCTGCTCTCCAGGCTCCCCGAGGACACAGGAAGAGAGGGGAGGAGCACCGTGCCAGACCTATGCTGGTCTTTTCGTGGGGCTGTGGACACAGAACCCAGAGACCCCACACAGCCGCTCTTCCCCCGAGACCGTCAGCTTCTGCAGGTCCGGAGTTGGCCTGCTGTGAAACGCTCTGCGCCCTGCTGCTGCCAGCAAGCCGTCTGAACCTCCCGGATGTGCACGCACGCCCCGGGCCAGGCCGGGGGCGCGGGGCGGGGGGGGGGGGGGGGGGGGGGGGGGGGGGGGGGGGGGGGGGGGGGGGGGGGGGGGGGGGGGGGGGGGGCGTGTTCCACTGTGGCCTCCGCTGGTGCCGTCGTGCCCTCCCCCAGAAGCCAGGACAGCGGCTTCTGAGGGCCTGCGTTCTCCACCTGCTTCCTCTCCTCCGAGGCCTTCCTCTGGCACCCAGCTGTCCTCCCGTTTCTTGGGGACCAGCTTCAGGTACAGCCCAGTCTGGGCCATCCGGTGGCTGTGCCTGGATGGTGTCTCGGCCCCCTTGATGCTCAGGGCTCAGGGCTCCTTTTAGGAGGCATGATGTTTCAGTTTTGTGTTTCTCCAAAAGCTTACTTGGCCCCTCTTTATAGACTAGACTCCTGGAGGAGGATGTGAGAGGAAGAGATTCAGAGGTGAGGACGTGGTGCCCTTCCCATCAGAGAGGCTGCAGCTGTGTTCTTGGGGGGGAGGGGGGGGCGCTGTGTCCTATTAGCATCCTTCAAGTCACAAAGCTGGTTTTCTTGGTTTGAAAATCCTGTTGTAGGAATGGCATTTACGCGTTAAAAAGAACTTTTTAAAGGACAATGAAGGGGCAAGAGAAAATAGGGCAGTCTAGGTGCGGTGGAGAGCAGTTTTAAGTGTCGTTGGCGGGGCTCCCTGCCCAGTCGCCTTCACCCTGGGGCTGGTGCTGCCCCTGACCCCGAGGAGCTAGCCCTGGGCCTGAGATCCTTGGCTGCGCCCTGCCCCCAGGAGCCAACTTCCCTTCCCTCCCCCCGCCCCAATTTTATTTAGTAACTTGGGTCCTTCCAGCACAAAGTGGGTAGCTGCCCCAGCGGCTTCGGGTTACGGCCTGTGCTGGACCATCATCTCAGTTGGCCACCTTCCTGGCGGGCTGTAGACGATCTGACATTTTGAGACAAGCCGAGAGTCAGGAGCGGGGACTTTGACTCTTCTCTTAGGAAGCACACGCAAGGGCAAGGCTGCTGGCAGACTTTCCCATCGTCCTTATGTTGTCTGTGTTGTATTTTTTTTTAAATCATTAATGTATTGGAATGAGCTGTAGCCCATAGCTTGTGCTTTAGTTTTTTTCTCCATCTTCTCTTGTTTTCCTAGAGTTTGGACCTATTCCAGGGCTAAGGGCTTTTACTCAAACCGCAGGAAAAGGCTTTAAGTAGCGTGTGCATGTCATGCATGCATATATGTAGTCTGGGGAGAAGGCAGATAGGGTTCAGCCTGGGTCCTGAGCTCACCTGAGGGCCCTCTCTGTCATCCTTAAAAGGAGGGAGGAAAAGGAATCTGGGACTGTTCCCAGGACGGTTTCCAAGGGGATTACCCGTAGCAAGAGCGGGCCTGAGTTGTTTAGTTCTGGACTCTGTGTGACTTTTTAAGTGGCAGAGTTGGCCCCAAGATCTACATGTGTCCCCACTTTACTAGAAGAAAACCGCAACACAGCTGCGTTGTACCATTTTTTGTGGCATGAATGTTCCCTCCTAGATCATCCTTTTAAGGAGCATCAACTACTTCCCCAGAGGGTGGGAAAGCAAAACACGTACACAAGAGGCTGGGGCTCCGACGGCAGGCAGTGGGGAAATGACATGCAGGCAACTTTCCAGAAACAGCTAGCCCATCAACTCGCCGATCGTGTAAACTGGATTGAGAAACGCTCTCAGTGATTCTGTAATTGATTTTTTTATGCTGATGTACACTCTAGCATTCTGGTGTTTTTATATTTATGTAATAATTTCTTAAAACCATTCAAGACAGAGAACTATTTAATTTTTTTTGAAGAAAGTTGGAAAGGTTTCCCAGCCACGGTCCTGGGGAGGAGAGGAGTCAGGGGCCCAGCGGCCATGCATCCAGAAGCAGCCGCCCCCCCCCCCCCCCCCCCCCAGGGGGCTGGCTAAGCATGTGGCAGCGTGTACAGACAGGCAGCTCAGAGTCACCTGCAGGCTCTCCCCCCCCCCCCCCGAGGGGGGCCTGAGCCCCCCCCCCCCCCTCCTTCACTCACCCCCCTCCTGCTGTTGCAACGAGGCTGTTCCGGACTCTCTATGGGGGTGTGTATTGGGGTGGGGGGGGGGAACAGAGTGTGGAGGATGCTGATGACCTTCACTTCTCAGCCAGCCTGACCTTTGAATACCTTTGTAAAAAGCATGTATGTATTTATAGTGTTTTAGATTTTTCTAACTTTTGTATCTTAAGAGCAGAGCACCTGTTTAAGCATTGTACCCCTATTGTTAAAGATCTATGTCCTCTCTCTCTTTCCCCTGTAAGTGCCCTTCTAATAAACTTTTCATTGGAAAGCTCCTGGCACAGGAGCTCAATCTCTTCCTGCGGGGTGGGGAGAAGATTTTAAAGGGAGCCCCGAGGGATTCCAGGGGCTTCAGCAATGTCTCCAGCACCCCCATTCTGCAACAGCCTCTTTCACTTACCCAGGGTACTCTGCAGGGACAGCCTGCCCTCCAGCGACACCAGGCACCTCCCCCTCGCTTTCCACGTCTAAGCACCAGTCCTATGTGCTGTGCCCGTGTGGACATTGGGCATCCAGTCGCTTGTCAAAGACCTTCAAGTACAGGAAAATGAGTGCCGCCACGTTCATCCTCCCAGAGGCGTGGAGGTAGTTTTAGATTCCTACAGAAGGAGGTTTTCACACTTTGTCAGTGCCTGTGAAAACTCCCAAGGAGAAAAAGACTATTTGGTTGAATCTTCACTGACCCCAGATAATGTGGATTAAGAAACAAGATTAAAATGAATAAACAATTTTTGTGAGGGGGGCGAGGATGGCATGGGGCTAGAGTAATCCTTTAACTGGGCCGTTTCTCTAGCATTTTCCTGCTAAGGAACTCCCCAAACACCTCCCCTAGCAGTTGGGAGGCCGATTTCACAGGGCGGCTCCTCGGGGCCTAGAGATTGGGCCCCCACCGCCTGCATCAAATTCCTACTTTCAGAATTATTAGTTCTACCGTCCTGTCCCGGTCTTCCCCAAAGATTTAGCCAGTATATTTCTCAGCAGATGACCCAAATCCCCATCTCTAACCCAACCTTGTTCCTTCAGATCCACAATTTTAAATTCCAGCTGCCTAGTAAATGGGATCCAAACCACAACAGCCCCAACCCAAGTTCTCTTCCACATCGCTCAAGCTGGCACTTTTTGGGGACTCCCCACTTTTATCAGCCTGCCCCCCCCCCCGTCCCTCTCCCCCATCCTCCAAGTCCCGAGCGGTTCTATGCATTTCTCTCCCATGCTCGCCATCCCGTTGACGAAGCCCCCCTTTCGGGAAGGCCCCACTCCCCGACTGTCCTGGCCCTCCTATGCAATCTTCTCTCTCTCTTGGGCCTGCGCCTACTCCTTCCGGGTCGGTGTTCCCAGACCACTGTATGCACTCTTGACATTCCTTCCTGAGTGATCTCACCTCCCCACATGATTTCAAGCCCCATTAATGCTAATGACTCCCAAGTCAGTATTTATAGCCCAGACATCAATCCCAAGTTTTAGACGTGTATCCAACAGCCTACTGGCGCGTGGACGTGCCACAGTACCTCGCACGATCGTAAAAGTGGGATTCGTCACTGCCCTCGTTAAACCACCTCCCTCTCCTCTGGCCTACACCCCAGAAGCCACAATCACCCCGCACTCCCTCACCCCCACAGCCACCCAGTCCTACTTGTCCACGCTCCCTGCCCTGTACTTCAGGTCCTTAGCACCCAGACAACCACACCAGCTCAACAGCTCCTGGCCCCCGCCTTCCCGGAAAGGCATCATCCACACTGCCCTGTGACCCGCATGACCTCAGACGCCCCCCCCCCCCCCGGGCCACAGCACAAGCACCAAAGCCTTTCTCAGGGACCCCTGGGCTCTCATCACGTGGCCGCTATCAGGCTGTCACAGCTGTTACGGTCTGCAACCCGGCAGCCGACAGGCGCGGCAGCTCCGTACAGACTCCCCTCCGTGCCGAGCCCTCTTCCCCAGTCCATGCTCGCCGCCCCTGGGCCTGCCTGACACCCCAGCAGGTCTCTGCGGCACTTTAACCAACGCTTTGGGACTAGGTCAGACATCTCCTCTAGAAAGTCTCTCACGGATGTATGGCCAGGGGGCCCAACTGTGTGGGGACCTTGTTCGCTTTCCCCTCTAGGCTCTGAGTTCCCAGTGAGCAACGTTTATATCTTCCTGTACCCCTGCCTTCGGGCCACCAATTTTTGCTGAATAAATGAATCCGTTACTGCCCATATCTAGCAGATTCTACCTTAGCAATATCTTTTACATTTGCTTCCACTGTGCTACCCTATATTAAGTCCTTACATATGCTCGAAGGAACGCCACTCATCAGTTCCGGATTACTGTTTATCTCAGGTATTCTGATGTTCTCCTAACATGTCCCCCCTCTAGTCTGGGGATGGCACACAGTGAAATTACCACCCTTCCATTTCTCTACTCACGGCAAAAACACCACGAATCCCAGTGCTGGGTCTGTTCTCAGCCTCAGAATCCTTCTCAACACAGCTCTCCTGGCAGGTGGGGCTAATCAATTAGTTTGGGCGACTACTGCTGCTAGATTTCGCGGCAATGTAATTATGGTTAGATGTCTTTTCCGCTCCAAACCCGTTGGGCTCCTTGATTACCTCCCAAGTAGGCACTGGCTCCACGAAGTAGTATTTCAAGGTTTTCTCCCAATTCCACTCCATCCTTATTTACCACTGTTTCTCCAGCTGGACTATGTGGGCTTTCCCAACATAACCCCTTGCTTTCTCTCCATACCTGTCCATGCCGCAACTTCCACTGAGAATTTGCTGCCTCCGCTCACCCATCTGCCCCAATTCATACCCTAGCCCTGGCTCAATTTAAGCATCACTTCCTCTACGTCAGTGGGTCTCAGAGTGTGGACCCTGGCCAGAGCATCAGTAAGCACCCGGGCCGGTCAAAACATACTTTCTCAGGCCCCGCTCAGGACCTAGTGAACCAGAAACTCCGGGGCGGGGCCCTACAGGTAACTCCAGCACGGACTCAGGTTTGAGAGCAGTGCTCCAAGCTGTGCTTTCTGCTCTCCCCAGCCTGCTCTGCTCTCCCCTTCCCACAGCAATTGAGGCTGGGCACAGCACTTCGCCTGCTGCCCAACATCCTACCTTTGTGGCCTCATCTTGCTTGCCCCCTACTGTCACCTGGGTTGGACGAGGTGCTTCCAGAGAGAACCTGCGGCCTTACCCAAGTCTGTGGTCTCTGCCACGCCTGGTGCAGCCTGGCGCCAAGAAGGTTCACAATCAGTGCTGGACCCTGAATCCAGTTTCAGCTCTCACCTGGGTAAAGGAATGTGTTACGGTTGCTCTTCCTCAACTCCAACCTGAAGCCTTCTAACTTCCCCACTGACGACATCCTGAGAGGTTTCCAGAGTGGCAGGATTTGGTGCAGACCGTGTCCTTGGGCTTCAGATGAAGAGGATGGTCTCCTAAACTGTGCCGTTTCCTACCCCAGACCTCACTTAGCCCACATTTTTGTAGCATTAAAGCCACCTGGTTGATAAGAGAAAAGGCAGAGGCAATGATTGGTCACCTCCTTCACAGGAGAGAACCAGGGAGGCTGGTCATGAACTGCTTTATGTGACTGTTTATGCCCCCCAGATTTGTGCTTGTGGGGAGAGAGGGTTTGGAACTATCAACAGTTACAGACATAACAGCATTTTAGAGGAAAAATTTTTCTTCCCAAACCTGTGTTCTAAAGATGCGGTAATAACTATGATGTCCAGGTTCTGAATCAATACTTTTCCAACAGGAAACAAGGTAGAACCACAAATCATTAAAAGCTGAAATGGGGCTCAGTGGTGTTCCCACAAAAGGCCCACGTGGTTACTATTACCTCTCTTCTTAATTCTTCACTGCACATCAGAGAAATACCTCAGAATCGAGCGAGATGCCTCCTAGTCTAGAATTTGGCTTTGGTGCTACAAACACACACACTAAACTCTGGATAAAGAGATCTACATTAAGAGCAAGACTCATGATATTAATAACAGGCCAGGTAGTGCCAAAAATATGAAACTGAGAATTTTTAAGACCTTTTCTGCAACAGCTTCTATGCCAGAGATGCAAGGATAGATCACTACACTAAACCCTAAGTGGAACCTAAGTCAGAACGTGAACTTCGCCCTGCACACTCGGCCTGCTTTTAGGAGACATACAAATTCCGGGAAAGTTCATCGTTAGGGTGTTCTCCCAACTGATCCTGCATGAAGGCAGTACACTTGACTGGATTTTTCACTTTCTCCAACTGAAGTCCTCCAGTAAGATTTGGTATTTAATGACGGAATGCCATACCTGAATTGTTTGACCGCTTTAAATTTGGGGTTGGGGGAGTGAAGGACTCTACCTCATTACACAATTCTCTGAAGCTCTGTCTCCATCAATCAGAACGTTCAATGAATCAGAACCTCTGACCACACTGGACACATGTTTGCTAAATTTAGCTTTGCATCAGCAAGCACTCAGAATAGTTCACAGAGCACTCAGCTTACCCTTAGACAGTGATTCTTCTAAGACTGCTTTTCCATGGCAGGCCAGCGCAGGGCCAGGGGTACTCCACGTGCTCTCTCGATGGCCATTGTTATGGGACTGGCCTAAGGTGAAAGAAATCCGACAGGCCACAGTGAAGATGTTTATTCCCCTCCTCTCCACAGTGGGGAACAAGAAGGTAGCCATATGTCCCATTTCACGAGTTACAGGGAGTCTGCAGTGATGGCCTGACATGCTCGATGGTCCTTGAACCACATCCCATATTATTCAGCCGTCCAAGTCTAGCGTCCCTGAATCTCTTGCTTCTCTGAATTAGATGTGGCCAAGTTCTATAAATAGAGAGAAAGCAAACTGGTTCTGTCAATCTTCTCATACTCTGGCAGGGTAACATATTTTAAAATTATAAAAATATCTATGTCTTCATCACTCTAAAATTATTACATAACACATGATTTTCTGAGGGGGAAAAAAAAGGTTTATTTTTGTCTCTCCCTACCTTCCAACTCGTGGAGCTTCAAACTTTGTCATCAGTTTCATCAAACTAGCATATGCAAATCGAAGCCAAAATTCAGGGCCTACTATGTGCCCAACTCTGTGTTACACAAATAGAGAAATGGAGGGGAAAAAACCCGAGTCTCACTTTAAATCTCAGACAGTCCATAGTAACTTGTGTAGGCACGTACATAGGTCACATTAGACTTTTTTTTTTTTTTTTGAGGAGAGGAGTGGGGAGGGGCAGAGGGAAAGAGAAAATCTTAAGCAGGACCCTCGCCCAGTGCAGAGCTCAACGCAGGGCTTGATCTCACAACCCTGTGATCATGACCTGAGCTGAAATCAAGAGTCAGACACAGGCGCCCGAGCCCCCCAGGCGCCCAGGTAGAATGCAACTTTTATGGCACTACCAGCTCACGCTCACTCTTCTTAACATGGGCCTTTAGGAGACAAGCCCTGGACACTTTATCCCCCGTATCCCCTGGAAGGGGCCAACAGCCCCAGAAAGCTGAGGTCTTTTTTAAGTTTTTGAGAGAGAGAGAGAGAGAGAGAGCAGGTGCATGCGTGTGCATACGTGCACAAGTGGGGGGAGGGGCAGAGGGAGAAGCTGACTCCCCGCCGAGCGGGGAGCCCGATGCGGGGCTCAATCCCAGGACCCTGGGATCATGACCTGAGCCGAAGGCAGACGCTTACCCGACTGAGCCACCCAGGCGCCCCAAAAGCTGAGGTCTTGAAAAGGTCAGTTGATGTTATATGTGGTAGATTCCAAAATTGTGAGTTGGACAAACTCCAATTACTATTTATGCCTAATGTCAAGTAAGGCTTCCCCCAACACATTCCCTACTAAGAAACAATAGAACCACACATTAGCAGACTTTATAAATAAATCATCTTTTAATCACCTGGCTTTGTTTAATCCACAAAATCACATTCACAGCTTTTTCTAGTCTGTCTTCCCTCCATGTGACCTGATATACTTTTTGGAACCCTTCAAGTTTTAAGAAGAACATTCTGCCTTTCATTTTGCAACCCCAGAGCCAACTTCCCTTGCATTCTTAATCAACAGCTAATGCAGTCACCTCAAAGAAACAACGATGGTATGGTGGTCAACTATAGTCTCAAAGATCTTCAGAATAGTTAAAAGAGGAGAGGAAAAAAAAGAGGGGGGGAAAAAGGTCACCAAGCCAGAGAACTGCCAATGTTGCCTTTGATGATGGCTCTTCCTGAATGCTCCAGTCACTGAAGCCTTCCCTCCTGGTGGCTGCCCTGGCCCAGGACCTGGAGCATTCCACTCCTCCTCCATTCCTTCCGCAGTGCTTAGAAGGCGGTGCTGGGGGGTCTGAAACTTGTTTCTGCTGGTGACCTAAGGATTTCCCAGTCCAGGCAAGGCCAGGAGCGGCTGTCAGCCTGTGTGCCAGCACCAGCCTGCTGGGGCACCACGCACCAGTCTAGAACCGTGGCCGTGGCTACCACAGTGAAGGTCAATGGCATGCATTACCAAGTGTCTACAAACACAGAAATAGGGATTTTTATTTACTGTAGTTCCCACCCTTCCTTTGGAGGTGGACCTTCCTGTGGGTGACCCCCCACTCCCAGCCCTGGAAGTCACACAGGCCCTCAGAGCTTCATCGCCTAACCTTTCACATCCTTTCCCCGCTTGCCCACCCTGCGGTGTGACCACGTTAGCAGTGATCTTTTGGGCATTCAGAGACAAAGGGGGGGAAACTACCTTGTTTTGAGGGTAAAGTGTGACGACACAGCTCTGATATGCTCTAAGGAAGACGAGTTTCCTCCTGGCAGGACTAATGTAAAAGCCTCCAGATACGATCACATACTGCCTCAATGGCCCAGAACAGGGAATTCCTGAAGTTTCTTTCTCTCTCTCAAACACAAACCCCCCACCCCACTCCCAAACAGCAACTTAGTAGATGAGTTTGTTTTATCCCTACCGGAGTAGGACACCTTGGCCTCCTCTAGCATTGTCTAAAAATTCACCCTCGTTTCTCAGCAGTTTCTAGCGTGAGCTGAGACACTCTTTCAGATGAAATGCCCAGAGGCGTTTTTAGCGCGAGACTAAGCCGAGGGCCACGGACTCTGGCCCCACCTACCCGGTGGCACAAATTAAATTTGCAGCAGCTTCCTTTCCTACCATCAAAAGCACCAAAGCTCAGGGTGCCAAGCTCCCTGAAAGCGGAAAATCCAGAAGCCCAAGGAAAGGTGGACCAGCTCCTGATCTGCAGTAATCGGGTGTGACCACAGAGGATACTCTGGAAAAGGTGGGCTGGGAATGGCGTGGTCCTTCTGCAACTGGGGCAAATCACACAGACCTCTGAGCCTTGTTTCACTCCCGTCCCTAGAGACAGTGTACTTGAAAAACTCTCACTCCTTGTCGTCATTATCCTCCTCGCTCCCTTACACTATACTGAGGGACAAAAGCCCTACTATCCCCTACGAGAAACTATAAGTAAGGTGGCCCTAGAACTAAGTCAGGTGGCCAACAGGATGATGGGAAGTTAAGCCAAACAGAACAGGGTGAAGCAGGGAAGTGTCTGAGGCTGTCAAACCCTAGCGCGAATAATTTAGTGTTCTTCATCAGATGAAAGGCCTTCAATTTCATCTCTGTCTCCCCCAATTGCCATCCAGAAGGCTTTGGCCACCTGTGGAGAGAAGCATGCAACACATTTTAGGCAAGAGCTACCCTGCAGCTTGTGTCATGAGTTAGTCAATATGCTGAACTGATCAAGGCCTAAAATTCTACCCCCTGCCCTCCAGTTCTCCCGCCCCATGTATCCAAACCCTTGAATACCCTGACCCAGGACTTCCACTTCTAGAATTTATACTAAAGATGAAATCAGAGTTACATACAAAGGTGGTGGATGTGTAAGGTTATGCACAGCTTCACTATTTATAGAAGCAAAAAATGCACATGACCTAAATGTCCGAAAGGGAAATGAATAAATTAGGACACATTCATACAATGAAATACCATAAACCACATACATTTCCTGCCAAGAACATGTGTTGTGCTGGTAATAACAAAACAAAACAAAATGACTAAGGGTTTTCCAGCCCAACAGTTAGGAAGGCAAACATCCTGAGTCTCAATGAAATTTCCATGTCACTCAACATACATTTGAAAAATCTTGGTTTGACTACAGCAATTATATTACTACTGTGTAAACATCCAATTCGTTCCAAGTTACTATCCAATGGAAAGTTCACACTGAAACAAGTCTAGAAGTCAACAAGTGTGATACATAATTCTAACAGCATCAGACCTTTTCATAGATACTCAATAAATACCTGACTGGTCGTCTCACCTTTTCTGCATGCAACTTTCTTTGCTCGTGAGGAAGCGTCGCAGCCTTGTCTAGGGAGAAAATAAATCTTAAGAAATTCATCTAATAGCACAGGAGAGTCTGGAGTGTATGGATGTTCTAACGCTAGAAGATGGGAGATGGATTTCAAAGACAAATGCTTATGGTGCAGTCATTACAGCTGTTAGGGAGTTTAAGTCTTCCCGATTTTCCACACGGGTATGATGTGAGTAAATTGGCAGGGATCTTACTGATTCCAGGTTAATGAGACACACTGAAAGAAACCAACAGAGGCAAAAGAAGAAGGGACAGTAAGAGGAAAGAGAGCGAAGAAAGAGGAAAACTTTCCCTGGGGAATTTCTACCAACAGAGGATGACACAGTCCCCCAGGCACCAAGTGTCTCCAGACAGCTGAGACCAGAGCAGGGAATCCAATCAGCCGTTACAAAACAAAATCCTACCACATAAAAGAGAGGAGCACCAAGAAGGGAACGTGTTAGACATGATGGAGCCAATTACCTTTCATTTCCTTTAACTTTGAAAACAGTCTTTCAAAATTCTCCAAATCTCCTCCGCCAGTAGTAAGACTGGCCAATTCTTGAATATCCAGATCTAACATGGGATCTGAAAAAAGGATTTGTCATGTTATTTGCCAGATATGACTTCTATGTGTGCTAAATACACAGTCCTAAGGCAATGGATCCTAGCTTTGACGGGAGTCATCACTGAATGAGTACTCCACGTGTGGGAAAGCTGCTCGGCTGCTAGCAGGCCTTCACGAAAGAAGAGTAACTTACTTGATCCTTACAACATTACACTGAGGCAAAGAATATGGTTTCATTTTAGAGATGAGAAACGTAGAGCTCTGAGTTCAAGTGATTCGCTCAAGGTCACAGCTAGTGTGAATGCAGATTCAGACTTAGGTGTTTCCAACTCTAAAGGCCACCCTCTCCACTGAGGTGCACCGATCAGCAACGGATGTCTGGAATTCATACCGTATTTTCCTGTACAACCAAATATTTTCATATCTATTACTGACAGCCACTATATAAGGTGGTTAGGACAGGTATCGATGTCTGAAATTTACACATGAAGGGGCCAGGTGTAAAAATGCACTCATCTAAAATTACAGCTACTCAGAAGTAGAGTCAATTCCTATTTTCTTACTACAAATCCTTTATTATTTCTACCACAGCCTCTTACCTCTTTATCACAATTTGTTTTTAATCAGAATTCTTACTCTCCACTCCATGCTGAACACCTCCAGGAAGTCTTCCCTAGCCAGCCCAGCTCACAAGTCTCCTTCCCTAGAATTCATCCCATACTTTTTATTTTAGACAAAGGGAGAGCGTGCACGTGAGCCGGGAGACAGGGAGAGGGCGAGGCGGGGAGAGAATCCTCAAGCAGACTCCCTGCCGAGCACAGAGCCCGATGGGGGGGCTCGATCCCACGAGCCCAAGATCCCGACCTGAGCCAAAATCAAGAGTTGGATGCTTAACTGACTGAGCCACCCAGAGGCCCCATGATTCCATTTCATTTTTGCAACAGTATTCTGAGGAAAAATTTTATTTTACAGAAAGGGAAACTAGGGCCCACAGAGGCTAAATAACTTACTCAAGATCATCTCACCACTACTGGAAGAACCATGATTTGAACCCAGTTGTCCAGGACTCCAAGTCCACGACTGTAAGCATTATACTGCAAGGCCTGTCTCTACAGTTTTAGGGTATAAGCCGCTTGAAGACAAGGACAGCTTCTAATTCTTTGCATCTACTACAATGCTATACAGATAATTTGGTGTTAAGAATGCATTTTAGCTCATAAATTTGCTTTGGTTCAGTGGACATTTCATGTATGCAGTTGATAGGGCTGGAGATAAAAATCTGTGATTTATCTGTGTATACATGGTAACTGAACTGGACAGAATCACTTCATGCTTCAATATACATTTGGCAGAGGAGTTTAGATGGAGCACTGAGGAATGGCAATCTTTAAAGGCTGGATAAAGGAGGGTCATCTACCAGAGAAAGAAAAGGAATAGCCAGAGAAGTCAGAAGAAAACCAGGAAAATTGTTGGGTGAGCAAGAAGAAATGTTTTAAAAAGGGACTGATTCATCATATTGAATGCTGCCAAGAGGTCAAGATGAGGACTGGGAAATGTCTATCAACTTCGGTGGCCTGGAGGTCGGTGGTGAACTGCTTTAGTGGCAAGTGGGGCAAAAGCTAGGTGGGAGTGGGCTGAAGAGTAATGGGAGGTCAGGGATGGAAAGAAGTTCAATAAAGAGAAGAGGGAGACATGGGGTTGACAAGTGTTTTACCCTTGTTGGTTTGGTTTTGCCTTTTTTTTTTTAATTTTGAAATAATTTTAGTATTACAAAAAAGGTGCAAAAACAGTAGGGTTCCACCTTCATCCCCTACCGTTAACCTCTTATCTAACCACAGTACAATGAACACACATCAAGAAGTTAGGAAGTGCTATTAACTAAACTACAGACTTCATTCCAACTTTGTCAGTTTTCTCACTAACATCCTGTTCCAGAAGCTTACACAGAATTCGGCTGCCAGATCTCTGTCTGCTTCTTCAACGTGTGACCATTCCTTAGTCTTTCCTCGTCTGTCATGGCTTTGACACTTTTGAAGAGTACTCGTCGGTTATTCTG
The DNA here is from genome assembly GCF_002201575.2 of Neomonachus schauinslandi. Lineage (NCBI taxonomy): Eukaryota > Metazoa > Chordata > Mammalia > Carnivora > Phocidae > Neomonachus > Neomonachus schauinslandi. The sequence goes on from NC_058411.1 coordinate 105,439,826, forward strand.
TAGACTGTCCCTCAATATGGGTTTGTCAGATGTTTTCCTAGGAGACTGAGGTTACGCACCCCTGGCACGGAGACCACAAGCATGATGAGCCCTTCCGGTGCCCTTATCAGGGGGCACGTGATGTCAGTGCGCCTTATTGCTGGTGAGCTTCACCACCACTGAAAGGCTACCTGCTGGGTTTCTCCAGGGCAAAGTTACTATCTTCCTTTTTGTACTAAGTAAATATCTTGGGAGAGCTACTTTAGATGATGCAGATGTCATGTTTCTTCTCAAACTTTCATCTACTAATTTTCACATCCATCAGTGGATCCTGATGACAACTATTATTACTGTGCTGTGTGGCTGCCAAGGATTTTTCTTTCCCTCACTCCTTCTACGTGTATTAATTAGAATTCTTCTGTAAGGAAGAGCAGCCCTTTCTTCCCCAGTTATTTCTTCTGTTCGCCTGGAGTCACAGATATTTTGTTCTATGGGTTGCAGCCCAATACTAAATTCATTCTCGCTGGTCAAACTGCTCCAGCGTTGGCCACTGGAAGCTCTCTGCAAGGTTGGTTTGGTGCCCCTTCAACATGCCCCCGTCCCTTCCTTACTTTCTGGCCCCATGAGATGGCTCTAGGTTCATCATCCTGAGTTTTTCCTGCCCTGGCCCTAGAATCAATCACTTCCTCCAAGTAGCCCTGGATCCTTTTATTGGCAAATGGTATTTAAAAACCAAGATCTAAATGCTAAGGGTGTTCAACTGCTATTGGGAGTGTGGGTGCTTCCAGGCCCTCTCAGTGGAAATAGGTAGGAAATATATATATACGCATGCATACTAACATGTACACAAACATCTCCATTTATTGCTCTAACTATAAGTACGTCATCACGCTAATACCTTGAGCTCTAGCCCAGTACCAAGGGTTCAGCCCAGCCTTCTCCTTTCCTTACATGGCTTCTTTCTCAGGGAGAAACCTAGCTCTCATTCTCTATACTTTATTTTTTCAACCCTGATATACACAAAATATACATAATTTCAGAATTTCTAAACCATACCCCTATGACAATCAAATGTATTAAGCAGAGTTCACTATTCCTGTTCAGTTGTTTCTGTTTGGGGCCTCCTGGTATCTAGTCAGAATGCTGTTTCCCCAAGTTATTTAGGTTAGTTCTTGCTTTCCTCCCTCCTTCAGTGTGGTTACTGGTTTGTTTTCATGGCAGAGACTTCAGCAGGTCTAAAGCCAGTAAGAGGGACCCAAGTGAGAAGACAAGGTTGAATATACTAGAGAGAAAAGAGATTATATGTAATTTTTCCTTCTTAATATGTGTCTGTTACCAAACACTTAAGTTTTCTACATGGACTCTCTTCTAATCAGCAATAAAGTTTTGAAAACCCTGCACATGGGTCCTCTGTGACATAAAGAGAAAGCAGAGATGTCAGTAATTCCCCAACAAAAGGACATTTACAGTTACTGTCAACTACATTTCTTGGCTTTTGGACATCAGAATGGATTCTAGTCTCAGTTCTGGGACCTTCTTGTTAGATGCCCTTGGACAAGTTATTAAACTGCTCTGGGCCTCGGCTTCATCTCCATAAAATAAGTTCTCTGCCAAACTTCATTACCAAACACGAGAAAGTAGATATAAAAGAATTTTCAAAGGATGTGAAAGGGCTTATAAAGCTGTATTATTCTTGTTACCATCAACTCTACCAACTGTTAAATACTATGAAAAAAACTGGAATATGGAGATATAAAGCTGTCTCACCACCTGGTTCTGTCTGTCTCAGTTAAGATGATCTGAATCAAGATCCTACACTAAGAGAATCGGAGAGAAAATAGTACCCACATTGCTTATGTGGTTATTCTCCCTCCTTTTCTGATAGCGGTCTCTAAGGCTCACATTCGCTTGGGGTACACTATCAATTTTCTTCCTTTGTTCATGTGTAAAGTCAATTTCTCCCTAGATGATTTATGCCCCGTACCTCTTCCAAGTTCCACAGAGCTGTCTCCTGGCAGCTAAAGGAGGAACTTACCCACGATGCTATCAGCCTGAGCATCTGTTGTGTTAGATGCACCACCCCGATGGTCCAAGAGAGCTTCAGTCCTAGCTGCTGCTGGCAAACGGGGCCGCTGTTGAGGAAAATACACACAAGTAATAATTTAATAGTAGGCTATTTTGGAACTAAAGCCAAAAAGATTCACACTTCCACTCCCTGGTTGGCTTTAGAGAAGCAGTAATAGGAGCTAGAGACAAGGAGAGATGGAAGAAGGATCAATGTCACATAAAAAAAAGAGGCTACAAATTCACTAACTCAGGGTTATTTTCCCTTGAGGAAAAACTAGAAAGTGTTATGATTCTGCTGTTGGCTATTAAAACATGTCTTTTGTTTGCTTTAAGAGCCATGTTTTATTCAAAATGTGAAAATGAACATAAGCATATCACAAAGAGCTCAAGACTGATGAGAAAGATGCCTGGGAAGACAATATGGCACTGTGTAATTTGCTCTTGGTTCCAACATGCTGACCAAGGTACACTTGAACCAAAATCCTTGAGGACAGAAGGTCAAAGTCTGACTACGAAGCCCACTGAGGGCAGGGGCCCTGCGTCAGATGGGTACAGAGCCTTGGACATAGGAAGTACTAACAAAGAACCATCGATTTTATTTTATGAAGATCGGGAGGCAACTTCATGTCTCAAGGAAATCCTAGCACATTTTTTAAAGCACTCTAGCAAAAACAAAACAAAACAAAACAAAACCCATGGAACAGCCCAAATTGCAAACATCTTGAAAGGGCTTACTGCTTTAATGCTGAACTAGCCTTCTCTCAACAGGTACCAGGCACAAGAGGACTGTTTTAGATTCTCTTTTTATCCTTGGTTTACTATTGTCTGCTGCCTCTTAAATGGAAAGGAAAAAATGACAAACGGTATAAAGACTCATAATGACAAGGAGAAATTAAAACCAAAGCATTGAAAGGATCCAGGAAGAATCTTTACCTCTGAGGGACACGTCTCTGCTGACCCAATGCTATGGTTTGCTCCAGCCAATGAGCTAAGAAGGCTAAAGCCTTGGTTCCTATCTGAAAAGAAAACAATACAATCACTGAAATTTGTTATTTACATTTTAAAATGTTAAAATGACTGTGATGAAGAAACAATGGCTATTTCCTCATTATAAAAGTTTTAACTATAGAAACTGTTACTGTTAGACAACATCAGGAATTTATATATCTTACTCATACTTACATTTGCTTTATAATTACTATTTGAAAATACGAATTTTTTTGAATAAAAACTTCTTAAAAAATAAAAAAAAAAGTCACTCACAATTACCACATTCTCTCAAATCTGAATAATGTAAAAACTCACAGACACGGGTCAAATATAATGGCAGGGCCGTTACAACAAACAAGACCACTCAGTGGTTCTTTTGCAAAGGTTAACAACACTCATGTTTCTTTTCTTCTTTTTTTTTTTAACTTTATTTATTTGAGAGAGAGAGCGCAAGAGAGAGAACACAAGTGGTGGAGAGGGCAGAGGGAGAGGGACAAGCAGACTCCCCACTGAGCAGGGAGCCCGACGTGGGGCTCAATCCCAGGACCCTGGGATCATGACCGGAGCCGAAGACAGACACTCAACGGACTGAGCCACCCAGGTGCCCCTACAGCATTCATGTTTCAATAGTCACTATGAACCAGTATTCTGGTGTTTTAAACAGTATTTTAAATGTCCAGAAACATTTTTTAAAAATCAACACAAAGGCATCATTATCAGGGGAAAAGGAACATGCATGATTTTTTTAAACAAAGCTTTAATTTTGTGATGGATGAACCATTTGCAGTGAAGGCCCTCTCAATGTTTGTACTTAGAATGGAAGACAAATCTGGAGCAGAACATCTAGAACTGATGACAGTACAAGCATCAGTCCTGATCACTGGGTTCCTCAGAACCACCTGGAACACCTACTAAAACTGCCCTGGTATTCAAGGACCCTATCTCAGACTCACTGAGCCAGAATCTCTGGGGCAGATGCCAAGGAAGCTGAACTTTCCTTTTAGTTTTTATCTTTTTTCAAGTTGATTTATTTATTTTTAGTAATCTCTACACCCCGTGCGAGGCTCAAACTCACAAACCCAAGATCGAGAGTCAACCCCCGAGATTAAGAATGGCATGCTCATCAAACAAAAAGAAATAAAAGGCATCCAAATCAGCAAAGAAATCAAACTTTCACTCTTCAAGATGACATGATACTTTACATAGAAAACCTGAAAGACTCCACAAAAAATTGCTCTAACTGATACAGGAATTATATATATAAGCAAAGTCACAGGATATAAAATCAATGCACAGAAGTCAGTCGCATTTCTATACATTAACAATGAAGCAGAGGAAAGAGAAATTAAGGAATCGATCCCATTTACAATTGTAACTAAAACCATAAGATACCTAGGAATAAACCTAACCAAAGAGGTAAAGGAACTATACTTAGCAAACTATAGAACACTTATGAAAGAAATTGAGGAAGACATAAAGAAATGGAAAAACATTCCATGCTCATGGGTTGGAAGAACTAATATTGTTAAAATGTCTATGCTACCTAGAGCAGTCTACACATTCAATGCAATCCCTATCAAAATACATCAGCATTTTTCACAGAGCTGGAACAAACAATCCTAAAATTTGTATGGAATCAGAAAAGACCCTGAATAGCCAAAGTAACACTGAAAAAGAAAAGCAAAGCTGGAGGCATCACAATTCCGGACTTCAAGCTGTATTACAAAGCTGTCATCATCAAGACAGCATGGTACGGACATAAAAACAGACACAGATCAATAGAACAGAATAGAGAACCCAGAAATGGACCCTTAACTCTATGGTCAACTAATCTTCGACAAAGCAGGAAAGAATAGCCAATGGAAAACAGACCGTCTCTTTAACAAAATGGTGTTGGGAAAATTGGACAGCCACCTGCAGAAGAATGAAACTGGACCATTTCCTCACACCATACACAAAAAGAGACTCAAAATGGATGAAAGACCTAAATGTGAGACAGGAATCCATCAAAATCCTTGAGGAGAACACTGGCAGCAACCTCTTTGATCTCAGCCGCAGCAACTTCTTGCTAGACGCGTCTCCAGAGGCAAGGGAAACAAAAGCAAAGTCAAGCAAATATTGGGACTTCATCAGGATAAAAAGCTTTTGCAAGCAAAGGAACAGTCAACAAAACTAAAAGACAACCGACAGAATGGGAGAAGATATTTGCAAATGACTAATCAGATAAAGGGCTGGTATTCAAAATCTATAAAGAACTTATCAAACTCAACCCCCAAATAAATAATCAAATCAAGAAATGGGCAGAAGACATGAACAAACATTTCTCCAAAGAAGACATTCAAATGTCCAACAGACACATGAAAAAAATGCTCAACATCACTCGGCACCAGGGAAATACAAATCAAAACCAGAATGAGGTAACACCTCATACTGGTCAGAATGGCTAAAATTAACAAGTCAGGAAACAACAGATGTTGGTGAGGATGTGGAGAAAGGGGAACTCTCTTACACTGTTGATGGGAATGCAAACTGGTGCAGCCACTCTGGAAAACAGTATGGAGGTTCCTCAAAAAGTTAAAAATAGAGGATAGAAACATAGTGATTCGAAGGGGCACATACACACCCCAATGTTTATAGCAACAATGTCCACAATAGCCAAAATATGGAAAGAGCCCAGATGTCCATCAACCAATGAATGGATAGAGAAGATGTGGTATACGATGGAATATTACTCAGCCATCAAAAAGAATGAAATCTTGCCATTTGCAATGACGTGGATGAAACTAAAGGATATTATGCTAAGCGAAATAAGTCAGAGAGGGACAAATACCATATTATTTTACTCATGTGGAATTTAAGAAACAAAACAGATGAACATAGGGGAAGGGAAGGAAAAATAAAATAAGATAAAAAGAGAGGAAGGCAAACCATAAAGGACTCTGCACTATAGGGAACAAAACTGAGGGTTGCTGGAGGGGAGGTGAGTGGGGGATGACGTAACTGGATGATGGGCATTAAGGAGAGCACGTGATGTAATGAGCACTGGGTGTTATATGCAACTGATAAATCACTGAACTCTACCTCTGAAATGAATAATATACTATATGTTAATTGAATTTAAATAAAAATTTTTAAAAAACCACTTCTAACTTCACTAAAGATGGTATTAGTTGGGGGGTGAAAAAAAAGTAGCATGCTCTTCTGACTGAGCCAGCCAGGTGCCCTGGAAGCTGAACTTTTAGCAAGTATTCCAGGATAATCTGAGGATCAGGTAAATTTGAAAAAAAAAAAAAAAAAATCACTGCCTTAGAGTAGAATGTGAAACCCGCACTCCAAGAGTCTAATGGTATACAAGTCAAAGAACTTCTCTCTCAAAAAGACAACTTCCTTCCCCTTGTCTTTCCTCTCTCCCTCTCTTCCCTGAACCCATCCTCAGGTCTTTAAACCACCTATAATTTCCTGCGTCCTCTCCCCGTCAGGTAAAACCTGTTGTCGCACAGTCACACAGAGGTCGTGAAAGAAGAGAAACCCTTGCGGTCTCTGTCCTTCGAGATTTGTCTTCTAACACAGGGACGAAGCCCTGACCGTGGCATACCAGGCAGAGGCCCGCAGCTTTCCCCAGCCTGACCTCTCACCACGCGGGCAGCTGCACGTGCCAACAACCCCTGCTTTTCTCACACCATACCCCAACGGTGGCAGCAGGGCCTATGGGGCCCCTGTACCCCCGGGGCCCCTTTCACCTCCTTATCCAATTGGCTCACTCTGCCAGGAACGTTCCAGGCCAAATACTCGGGTGCGCCCATCCCAGCACCAAGCACTAAGGTGTCACAAGTAGGCAGTGGAGGCTCAGGGGCCAAGAGAGGTAGATCCACGTGGGGTCTCACACTGACGGCTGGCTGTACGGAGCCTCTGGATGTTTATTTAAACATCGGCATAATTCCTTCTTTTTGGCCAATGTGCTAATCTTAAAGCTGTTGTACGTAGTTCAATACTCCGACAGGGATTTTCCATGTCATGAGAGCTCTTATAGTCTACCTGAGGCTCTCTGCACGAAGGGCATTATCCAAGTCACAGAGTACTGCTGTAAGAGAGCCCGCACTTCTGTTACTGGAAAAACGTTGGGCTTGGGGTAATTTTCAAATCCAATTCACAAATATCTCCATATTCCAATTCCACGGCTTATGTTTTTCCCGTTGGGCATTACCTAAACTTGGCAGGCCAGGTTGCAATCCGGGAAGAATAATGCAATATTGTGTCAATTTAGACAAGTCATTAGATCAAAACCGTCTATTTAAAATTCCTCACTTCCAGCCACTATAATTGGCTGCTTCCAAGGAGGGGTCTGGAATGGACAGGAGTTAGGGGAGCTAGACTGAGCACTGCAGATTATGAACCTCTGTATGCCTTTGGACTTTGGTTCCATGTTCATGTGTTTACCTACTCAAAGAGATCTTTTTTTAACGTAATGATTATATGCTATGTGTATTTTATCACAATAAAAAAAGTGAATGCCCCACTTCTAATAATGAATAAGATGATGAAAAAGTCTGAATAGTGGGAAGAGAACTGAGCTACAGGTCAGAAAGCCTGGATTTCACTCCTGGCTCTGCCTACCAGTGTGACCCTGGGCAAATTCATCAATCTTTCTGCATCTCAATTTTCTGCTCTATAAAATAAGAGGGGTACTATTTGTGGTTGTTCAGGTCCTTTTTGCTCTAGAAGTCTGTGATTTTATGAAAAGACACTCTTTCACCTCGCTTACAGTAACTTTGATCTGCTGGGCTTTTTTTAATTACTAAATAAAAAACAAGAATCTTAAATTTCCTAATCCTTTTAAGGTTCACAGGTGACTACGAGTTTATAATCAGGTTTCAGGCTAATATAATAAGCTAGAAGGACTTTTGCTCAGAATTTTCTTATAAACAATGGAGAAACGTAGTCAAACTGTCCACTATGTTCCACTGCTTATTAAGGAGGTTAGAAACATAGCAATTTTCACAATTAGAAAAACAATTCATTTTTGTTCATCCACAGCAGCTTGCTTGCACATTCATGTGGCTCAAAAAAACTTGGATGATAGTTTATACACCTACGGTTTTAAAGAAACTCTCAATCCTGCCTAGTTTAAAACGTGTTCAGCAAAATTCTGCCCATGTGCGCCCACTGTAAAACTATTCTTCTCATAGGAAAGGACTACATAAATCTTTTTTTTTTGCCAGACTTTTCTCCCCAGGACTCAGGGCATGGAAATATCATCCCTATTAAGAAGAATTTATTCCTTTAGCAGGTAGCTATCGAAATTGGCGTTACCATCTCTGGTTTTATTGATGCTACAAAATACTAGACGAGGAAGGAATAAATTAATCTACCTACTGAACTGATTCTTCTGAATCTTCAGAGCTCCAGAAAAGGGAAGTTGTTAAGTGGTATAAAATAAATTATTCTGGAAGGCACAGCTAAGTACATTAAACTCTGGTCCTAAAAACATCTAATTCAGTTTCAGACTACTAAATTGGCACCTGTGGAATACTAGATTTTCAAAAGTATGGTATCATGAAAAAATCTGCTGGTGCCGGTCATTAGCACAGAATTCTTCCAGAAGTGTCAGAAACAAAGCTACAGCACTAGAATAAAGATTTGAAGTGCTTTGGGGTGGAGCTTCTATTTATATATTTATCTTTTAATAAGAGGTTTCCAGAAAATTTCATATATATGACACTGTTTGGATAACTTTTCATAAATCTAAAAGCACAGTATTATTATACAAAACATAAAATGTACTTCACACAGCAATTGTGTGAACATTACATGAGACACTTGGAGAACTGAAAACCTGGGCCAAAAGGGAAATTTCAGCATAGTACTAAATATACGAAGAATGCTGCAAAATCTGCTGACAGCTTGATGTGACTCAGACAGAGGCTGCATGCATTAGCTGAACAGAGGAGTGTTTACTTCAAATGTATAAACATGGCTACAATATTAAGAACCTCCAGGCCACACCCCCAAAATGTCTTAGATGACCCAGTAAATATTTTCTGTCTTCATATTCAGCTTTTCTTTCTTTTTTTTTTTTTAAAGATTTTATTTATTTATTAGAGAGAGAATGAGAGACAGACAGCATGAGAGGGAGGAGGGTCAGAGGGAGAAGCAGACTCCCTGCGGAGCAGGGAGCCCGATGTGGGACTCGATCCCAGGACTCCAGGATCATGACCTGAGCCGAAGGCAGTCGCTTAACCGACTGAGCCACCCAGGCGCCCTCAGCTTTTATTTCTTTAAAGCAGCAATTATTTGGCATCATCTTTTAAGAAGTTCAAGTGTTCCCCATATTTCAGTTTTCTTTACATCCCTTTTTTCTCCCCACAAAATATTTTCTTTCCCACCATGTGATACACATGACCAAACTTACACCACAACTAAGACAGTTCAATTTACACAGAGAAACTGTGTCTATTTTCTGAATGATATTTTTAAGTCACACCATACAATTTGCATAAAAACTTATTTTAAGCACGTACTCCATCAGAAACGATTTCACTACTATTTGGGAAATAAGTCTACACATTTTTAACATATTCCACTTCTGCTTGACATACTGAAAGGAACCTTTTTGAAATCAAAAAGAATTATTCTCTTTTAAGAAACTATTGCTTGAAAAGACAAAACCGTGATGCACCGTAGCCGACAGTAGCCCTGGCTCTGAATCCACGAAAGTGACTCTGTGCTCTCCCTGTGACACCTGGGGCAGCTGCTCCCAAGTCAAGAACGGTTTCTGCCCATGCTTGACGATATAACAAACATGACCACAAAGTCACCAGACTACGCTTTTTCCTGATTGTAAATGAAATGTTCATTGTAGAAAATGTGGGAAAATAGAGAAAAGTATAAAGAAGAAAACGAAATCATGAAAGATGCCAATCAATCCTTTGGCATATGTCCTCCTGGTCTTTTTTTCTATGCATGCATACACACAAATTCTTAATAAACTGAACTAAACAGCAGAATGAGTGCTATCTTTTCCAAAGTTCTAAAGGAAAGCTTCACATAATTCTAATAATGGCTCCACTGTAGTCGTATCTCCAGAGCCTAAAGCACACTCTTAAAAAATCCTCAAAGGAATGTTTAGAATTAAGTCTTTTTGATTTTGATGGTTTTTTTCATTCAGAACTAAGTGTGAGGAATAATAAGAGCAAGGAAACAAGATGTTACCATAAAGAAAAAGATGACTTTTCTTATGTGGTTCGTAACCAGCTCTAAAAATTCCAAAGGAAAACTACCAAAAATGTTTTGCAAGTTGGCCGCAGAAGGAGGCCCTGCCTCCAGGGTGACAAACCTGAAGAGATCCTCTACCTTTCATTTGCTTATGGACAATTTGGGGGGGTGATTTTTTTAAAAACGGAGTCTAATCACTCGACTCATTTATTCCCTTCCATTTTCTCTAATTGTTCACAATTCCCTCTTCTCCTTGTTCTCTTACAACACAATCTCTTCCATCAAATCATGCCTTCAACACACACACACACACACACACACACACACACACACACACACACACACGAATAGAGATCTATTTATTTTATTTTTGACCACAACATTCACAGACAAGTGTAAGGGATTATTCAAATCATTCCTTCAAAAGTTCCACAATATTAGGCATGGGACAAAAAGAGGAGCAACTCAGTGTGACTCAAGGAACGCAGTTCCACAGAATGTGAAGCTGGTATAATTCTACCCTACCCTAGAGATGAGGAAACTGGCATCCAGAGACATGATGCCATTTTCTCAAGATGACCAAGGCAGAGACAAACCCCACTAAAACCCTCTTCATTAACCATTCTTCCTCTTGTTAATTTGATGGTGTTTTATTTTCTGTTAACATTAAATTTAATGACTAAATTTTTATTTAATCATTTTTACTCTCTCTTCAAAAAAAAAAAAAATATACTAAAGGCATTAGCCATCTACTTTCTCAGGAGAGTAGGCTAGATAATCAGGCAGCCAGATAAACCTTGTGTTTTTGGTACTTATTTCTCGCCACTGCTCTGCACATCAGTTCCAACTGGTCCTTAAACTAGAATCTGGGATTTCTACTTTGGTATCTTGTTACCAAGTAAATTCAGGGGGACATACATTAATGGATGAATAATTCTTTTCATTTATAATGGGAACATAGAAAACTATTAAACAAAAGAATTGTTGTTTCCATTATTAAAATTCCACTTACTCCTTACCCACCTGCATCATTAGAGATTAAACTATAATAGATAAACTGAAAATAAATTCTCAGAGCTTTTGAAATCCAATCTCTACAATTATTGTTTACCACTGGGGGATCAAAGTCACAACTCTAATATTTGTTCAGTGTAATCCCTCCTTCACTGATTAGTGACAGTAAAAGATCACAAAATCTCCCTTCCTTGCCCTTCACTCAGTGGTGGTATTTGTTGTAAAAAGACCACTGAACACCCGAGAGCCACAAGTCCAGGCTAAACCCCCCCATGGCCCTCATCAGTGCTGAGACAAAGTCCGGGATGGGGGCCTCGGGGTAACACTAAACTGAAACTTGACACAAGGACACTGTGTATAATGCTACCTTCTTATGTGAAACAGTAAGCAATAACTTCATCTGAAAAACAAAACAACTCATTAGTCTTCTACTAACCATCTTCTTTTCCCTGCCCTTAAAACCAAGTCTTATTTAACAAGTGCCTCCCAAGTTCCAGGCACAGCACTGAGTATGATACCCAGATCTTCCAGTGATAACAAAGTACTCTGCCACCAGGCCTTTTGATGTATCAGACAAATGGAAAGAGAAGGCAATCTCACTAGAGACCAGAAAAGGGGTAGGAGGGGTCAACTTTTTTTTTTCCTTCAAGATTTTATTTATTTATTTGACTTGAGAGAGAGAGACAGAGACAGAGAGGAGGAGCAGAGGGAGAGAGAGAGAGTTTCAAGCAGACTCCACGCTGCGCATGGAGCCCAACATGGGGCTCGATCCCACAACCCTGAGATCATGGCCAGCGCTGAAACCAAGTCAGATGCTTAAAGGACTGAGCCACCCAGGTGAGGAGGGGACAACTTTTAAAATCTGTCACATTTGGCATAAAGTACAGACCCTCAGGTTTTCCTTTCCTGGTGGTCATAAGGGGATATTATCAAATTATAAACAAAAGACCCACATGGTAGGCCCCTACAGCCATGAGCCCAGCTCTGACAGGGACTGAGGGTAACTCAAGTAGGCAGCTGAGATTTTTTTCCACATCCCTTTTCTTGAGCCAGAGCCAGGCTTTCAGGTTGAGGAAATGTGAGGCAAGACAGTACAGGAAAGGTTACGCAGTGAGCCAAGCTGATGTGGAAAGAGAGATCTAAAAAAGCACAGCCCAACTGCAAAGGCAGTCCTAACCACTTCATTTCCTGGACCATTGCAAGTCACACCTTTAATGCATATGGTGGAAACTCTGACGTCCCTAGAAGTTTGACCTTTTACAATGAATACAGTGGTATCTGGGGATTCCCTCTAAGGAAGAGCTTACAATATAGCCTTCAGCTCACTGTTTCTCAACCGTTTTCATCATGGCCCCTAAGGGGAAAACTTCCGTTTCCTTCTCTACTCATAACCAACACTTCGGACACCAGTCGTGTGGGTTTTTCCACACCACACAACTCTCCAATCCTCACAGAACACCAAACGGGTGTCCTACAATTTATAATTCTGACCCTAACGGCCTAGAGTCAGTGCAGACCCCTCAGGTTAAGGGCTCAACCTCACAAGGCTGCCCTCCTTTCCCACCAGCTTCAGACACCAACTGCAAGTCTCAGATTGTCACCTGTACTCCAACTGGCTGCAAATTGGGAGTTCCCACGACCCCTCCCTCAAGTTCAATAATTTGCTAGAATGGCTCACAGAATGACAGAAAACAGTTTACTTACTAAATTACCAATTTACAATACAAAAATATAACTCAGGAACAGCCAAATGGAAGAGAGGCCTGGGGTAACATGTAAGGGTGTGTTATCTTCCTAGCGCCTCGAGGTATTCACCAACCTGGAAGGTTGCTTAGGGTTTTCAGGGAGGTTCCATTACACAGGAATGGCTGATTAAATCTTGGGCTGTTGGTGCCTAATTCAACCTTCAGCCCCAGGGGTCAGGGGGTGGGGCTAAAGGGTCCAACCCTCCCTCATCACAAGGTTGGTTCCCTTAAAACCAGCCCCCATCTTTAGGGGCTTTCCAAAGTTCATTTCATTAACATAAACTCAGGTGTGGTTGAAAGGGGCTTGTTCTTGAATATCAAAAGATGCTCCCTTCACCTTTATAGCTCTGGAGCTGTTTCAGGAGCCAGGACAAAAACCAAACATTAATTGATTATATTACCTTAGGAGTTATGTGCCAAGAACTAGGGACAAAGATGCACTCTACTCAGGGCCTTTTTAGACATTTTTTTCCTAACCATGACACACCCTCCCTATTGAAATATTAATAACACAGATATACTGTATATATGTTTACATATTATATATATATATATATATATCTGTGCTTTATACATAAAATGAGTAATTTTCTTTCCTCCCCCCCCAAGAATCAATTTTCACCCCTTTGGGGGCAACAATGCCCCATTAAGAATGCATACCTTAGTTTATGAAACAAGACAATGGTAGAACCAAGAATATAAAACTAGATTACTATGAGATAACCCAGAAGTTAGGTCTTATATTAGGAAGACTTTCAAATCTCTTTCTAGAATAATAATTTGCCTACAATTTTAGTAGTATAATTCTACCTGTTTGCTTTTACAATATGAAATTAAGTAACAAAAACACATTAACTGAGCTTCTTCTGTCTACATATAAGAGTTTTAACTCAAATTGAAGAGAATAATCTCTTGAGATGCTAAATAATTTAAAATACACTATTTTTCACTCACAAGTAATGTGTATTTATTACATTAACTATCTGGAGCTTTAAACTTTGGGTTAAGTGCAGAACAATGGAATAGAGGTAGTATCAACACCATTTCAGACAGTCTTTCAAAAGGGATTTATTTTAAATCCAACAATATAACAATTGTAAATATCTATGCACCAACATTGGAGCACCTAAATACATAAAGCAAATATTAACAGACATAAAGGGAGAAACTAACAGTACTACAATAATAGAGGGGGACTTTAGCACCCTGGTTACATTAATGGGTAGATCATCCAGGCAGAAAATCAATAAAGAAATGGTGTCTTTGAAAGACACATTAGACCAGATGGATTTAACAGATATATATAAAACACTCCATCCAAAAATGACAGAATACATTCTTTTCAAGTTCACATGGAACATTCTCTAGGATAGATCATATGTTAGGCCACAAAACAAGTCTCAATAAACTTTTTTTTTTTTTTAAGATTTTATTTATTTGACGAGAGAGAGACAGCAAGAGAGGGAACACAAGCAGGGGGAGTGGGAGAGGGAGAAGCAGGCTTCCTGCGGAGCTGAGGGAGCCTGATGCGGGGCTGCAGGGAGCCCGATGCGGGGCTCTATCTCAGGACCCTGGGATCATGACCTGAGCCAAAGGCAGATGCTTAATGACTGAGCCACCCAGGCACCCAAGTCTCAGTAAACTTAAGATTGAATATCATGTATCTTTTCTGACCACAACAATATGAAACTAGAAATCGATTACAAGAAAAAAAAGACACTGGAAAAAAATCACAAACATGTAGAAGCTAAAAAACATGCTTACTAAACAACCAAAGGGTCAATGAAGAAATAATCAAAGAGGAAATTAAAAGAATACATGGAGACAAATAAAAATGAAAACACAATGGTCCAAAATCTTTGGGATGCAGCGAAAGCATCCCTCTAAGCAAAATTTCCCTTAGAGAAATTTATAGCAATACAGGCCTACCTCAAGAAACAAGAGAAATCTCAATCTAACCTTACACACAAAGGAACTAGGAAAAAAAGAACAAATTAAGCCCAAAGGTAGGAGAAGGAAGGAAATAATAAAGATCAGTGCAGGAATAAATGAATTAGGATTCTAAAAAAACAATAGAAAAAAAAAAATCTATGAAACTGAGAGCTGGTTCTTTGAAAAGATTAAAAAAAAATTGATAAGCCAGACTTACCAAGAAAAAAAGAGAGGAGACCCATATAAATAAAATCAGAAATGAAAGGGGAAATAACAACTAACACCACAGAAACACAAAGGATTATTAAAAGACTACTATGAAAAATTATATGCCAACAAACTGGACAACCTAGAAAAAGGGATAAATTCCTAGAAATATACAATCTTCCAAAACTGAATCAGGAAGAAATAGAAAATTTGAACAAACCAATTACTTAGTAGAAATGAAACTGAATGGGTAATCAAAAAAACTCCCAACAAAGAAAAGTCCAGGACCAGATGGATTAACAGGCGAGTTCTACCAAACATTTAAAGTTAATACCTATTCTCCTCAAACTATTCCAAAAAATAGAAGGGGAAGGAAAGCTTCCGAATACAGAATACATTCTACAAGGCAAGCATTACCCTGATACCAAAACCAGACAAAGACACCACAAAAATAGAGAACTACAGGCCAATATCCCTGATGAATATAGATGCAAAAATCCTCAACAAAATATTAGCAAACTGAATTCAACAATACATTAAAAGGATCATTTACCACAATGAAGTGGGATTTACCCCAGGGATGCAAGTTCAATATCTGTAAATCAATCAATGTGATTGACATATACATTAACTAAATGAAAAATAAAAATCATATGATCATCTCAACAGATGCAGAAAAAGCATTTGACAAAATTCAACATCATTCATGATAAAAACTCTCAACAAAGTGGATATAGAGAGAACATACCTCGACATAATAAAGGCTGTATGTGAAAAACCCATAGCTAACATCCTACTCAATGGTGAAAAACTGAGAGCTTTTCCTCTAAGATCAGGAACAAGACAAGGATATCCATACACATCACTTTTATTCAATATACTTCTAGAAGTCCTAGCCACAGCAAACAGACAAGAAATAAAAGGCATCCAAATTGGCAAGGAAGAAGTTAAACTGTCACTATCTGCAGATGACATGATCCCATACACAGAAAACCCTAAAGACTCCACTAATAAAACTATCAGAAGTAATAAATGAATCCAGTAAAGTTGCAGGATACAAAATTAATATACAGAAGTTGGTTGCACTTCTCTACACTAAAACAAGTAGCAGACACAGAAATTAAGAAAGAAATTCTATTTATACTTGCACCAAACAAACAAACCTAGGAATAAACTTAACCAAGGAGGTAAAAGGCTTATACTCTGAAAACTATAAAACACTGATGAAAGAAATTAAAGACAACACAAAGAAATGGAAAGATGCTCCATGCCCATGGACTGTAAGAATTAATATTGTTAAAATGTCCATACTACCCAAAGCTACCTATAGATTCAGTACAATCCCTATCAAATTACCATCAGCATTTGTCACAGAACTAGAACAAAATAATCCTAAAATTTATATGGAACCACAAAAGACCCCAAACATCCAAAGAAATCTTGAGAAAGAACAACGCTGTAGGTATCACAACCTCAGATTTCAAGATATACAACAAAGCTGTAGTAATCAAAACAATATGGTACTGGCACAAAAATAAACCCATAGATCAATAGGAAAAAACAGAGAGCCCAGAAATAAAGCCAGGCTCATATGGCCAATTAATCTGCAACAAAGGAGGCAAGACTATACAACAGGGAAAAGACAGTTTCTTCAATAAACGGTGTTGGGAAAACTGGACAGCTACATAAAAAGGAATGAAACTGGACCATTTTTTTCAACCATACACAAAAATAAACTCAAAATGGATTAATGACCTAACTGTGAGACCTGAAGCCATAAAACTCCCAGAAGAAAACATAGGCAGTAATCTCTTTGACATTAGCCTTAGCAACATTTTTCTAGATGGGTCTCTTCAGACAAGGGGAAAAAAAGCAAAAATAAACTACTGGGACTACACCAAAATAAAAAGCTTTTGCACAGTAAAGGAAACCACCAAAAAAGAAAAAGGGCAACCTACTAACTGGCAGAAGGTATCTGCAAATGACCTATCTGTAAGGAGTTAATATCCCAAATATGTAATTTATACAACTCAACATCAAAAAAAACCCAAATTATCTGATTGAAAATGGGCAGACATTTTTGCAAGCCAACAGATGCATGAAAAGATGCTCAATATCACCAATGCACTAATCAGAGAAATGCAAATCAAAACCACAATGAAATATCACCTTACATCTGTCAGACTGGCTAGAATCAAAAAGACAAAAAAGTGTTGGCTAGGATGTGGAGAAAAGGGAACCCTCGTGTACTGCTGGTGAGAATGTAAACTGGTGCAGCCACTGTGGAAAACAGTATGGAGGTTCCTCAAAAAATTAAAAGTAAAAATACTGTATGATCCAGTAATTCCATTACTGGGTACTTACCCAAAGAATATAAAAGCACTAATTTGAAAAGGCACATGCACCCCTATGTCTACTGCAGCATTACTTACAATAACCAAGATATGGAAGCAACCCAAGTGTCCACTGACAGATGAATGGATAAAGAAAACATATGTAAACACAGTGGAATACTTCTCGGCCATAAAAAAGAATAAGATCTTGCCATTTGTGACAACATGAACGGACCTAGAAGGTATTATGCTGAGTGAAACAAGTGAGAAAGAAAGAGACAAACACCATATGATTTCACTTAAATGTGGAATCTAAAAAACAAAACAAAACAAACAAAAAGCAAAAACAGACTTGTAAGTAGAGAACAGACTGATGGTCGTGGGGGTATAAGGGCTGGGGGAAATGGGTGAAGAGGAGTGGGAGGTACAGGCTTCCAGTCACGGAATGAATAATCGTAGGGATATGAGGCACAGCACAGAGAACAGTCAGTGGTCTTGCAATAGTATTACATGGTGACAGATGGGAGCCACACCTGTGATGAGCACAGCATGAAGTACAGACTTGTTGAATCACTGTGTTGTACACCTAAGACTGATAACATTGTGTGTCAACTATATTTCAATAAAAACATAAAATTTAAAATAAATTAAAACTCTAAAATTAAATTAAATTAAAAGGACTTTTTTTGAAAGGATTTATTTTAAATGCAATAAGCAAAAAAGTCCAAATCTCGGATATGATCACTACTTCCAGTCTGTCTTATTAAAATCTTACTCATGCCAGAACACCTAGGCTGAGGGGGCTCTGTAGGGAATGAACTCATCTGGCTCTGCCAATAATTTCCTATGCAGCATGGTAAATTATTTAACCACTCTGCATTCATTTCTCTAACCAGCCAATAATGTAAATCAACACACTGTAATGGAAAAACACACAATAACCCTGGTCAGGAGATCTGCCGTCTGGTCCTACCTTAGCTACTGACTCACTGTGTGAGTATGGCCAAGTCACCCTTCCTCCCTGAGCCCTCACTTTCCCCATCTGTAAAAGGAAGATGTCCCACCAGAAGCATGCATGGAGATTCTACGTCTTAAGCGTAGAATCACTTGGCTTCACTTGGCTAATCCACATACACTATCATACCAAATAAACAATGCCCTTTATTAAATTCTACCAAATTCAAGAACATGAGTCAATCCACCCAGTTTAAGACTTGGTAGAAAACAATACTGCATAGAAAAACATGATTGCTCTCCAAGATATGAGCCTTAAAAGTTCAGGCAAAGTACCTTCCCCACATGAATTAGGTACAACTGCCATTCATGAGAATTCACTGCAGCCCCTTTGGAACATAATCTATTTTCTGCTTGGATCATCTCTTAGTGTAATGTACTCTATAAACGAGCTCCTGCCACGCTCAATAATGCTTTCATTTTGTCTGAAATCTAAGTTATAATAGCCTGGGATTTGGGAAATCAAGTCTGTATCCACCCTATACATATCCTATACTACAGATGCCAGTTAAATCCCTGCTCAGCTTTGGTTTTTCCAAACTGACTACTTTGGACTACTTTACTCTCCATTCTTCCCATCCCCTTCATTACTTCAGTAGCCCTGAGGGAAATTTTTTTCAATTCCGTTGGAACTTTCTTCACCTCCTACGAAGACTAGGAAGAAGAGTGATCAAAAGGAAAGCCAGTAACAGCAAGAAACAGGGAAAATACATCATCATCCAGAGAGAAAACTGTCACCATTATTCTCAGCTCTATGACAAGGTAAAGTGAGTGTCCTTTCCCCCCACACTACCAGCATAAAAAGATTCTCTATCTGCTAGTAAGTAACAAAACAGTTCTTTGATTTCTCTATGCAGTGAATTGCTTCTAGGACTATTTCACAAAGTACTGAAGTACCTGCTATTTGAAGCATTTAACCAAAAAGGATGGATGGTCATCTGGCAAAGACGCTATCAACGCCATTCCTATATGGAGAGAAGAGACTAGCTCAAAAGTTCCTTACAGTTTTTAATCCAATGTAGTTGAGAGATTTGTCATCCTATCAACCAACTGGTAATACAGACAATAAAGTAACTGTCACTGGGAGCCAGGCAAGTATCCTGAGAGGGAGTGTGTAGCATTTGATATGCACTCCCATACCCATGGTGGGCCTCAGCTGAGAATCAATGGATTAAATTACTCCTAAAATCTCCCTAAATATAAAAGCCTACTGATATTTTCACAAAGACTATGGCAGGTGTCTAAAAACTTCGCTACCATCATCCAACAGACACCCCCCCCACACCATTCTCCCCTCATTTCTTCATAATTTTAATTACTGGCTCACTGTCATTTTCTCCAATACTATTTCTGCCTGAATTCCTAGCAAGTTCAATAGACATAGAGATGATCCTTCCAAGAATCTCTCAGTTCACTAAATTTCTTTTACCGATGCTGTCCTCTACTCTACTTCGGCCATGCATTCCCGGGCATGCCCTAAGACTTTATCATTACCAATAGCTATAACTGGGTAGGAAAGGGAAAGAGAAAATCAGTGGGGAGAGGGTCAGTAAAAAGGTGATAGTTTTGAGGTCCCAGTGGAGTTGAAAAATAGTTGGATTGAGGCACTATAGGAAGGGAGTGTGCTGGAAAATGAGGTAGCATTCAGAGAATGGGATGGATGAAACTGAGATTATGGAAAGGCTGTAGTCATCGGTGTCACCACTGAGACCCCACATTGCTAAATCCAGAGGTCAATTCTCAGTTCTCATCTTACTTCACCTATTAGCAGCATTTGGCATAGCTGACCATTCCTTCCATCTTAATAACACTCTGCTTGATCCTAGGACTCTTGGTTTTTCTACCTTGCTGGTCATTCTTTGTCAGTCTCCTTTGCTGGTTCCTTCTCTTCTCCTGATATTGGAATGTCCCTGGGCTGAGTCCTTGGTCCACTTTATTTACTGCACTTACTCCTTTGGTGATCTCATCCAGGCTCATGGTTTTAAATGCCATGCATGTGCCTCTCTTCTCAAACTCCACACATCTATCCAACGAGCTACTTGACATCTCCACTTGGAAGTCTAGTGCCATCTCAAAGTTAACAGGTCCAAAGCTGAGTTACTCATATGTCACCTTGCCCCTCAAAGTCTGCTTCATCTGCAGCTTCTTCATTGTGATTGATGGCAACCTACCCTTCAAATTGCTCAGGTCCAGATCCTGGAATCCTTGACTGCTCTCTTTCTCTCATATCTCATATCCAAACCATCAGGAAATCATGCTAGCTCCACCTCAAAATATATCCAGAATTTGACCTGTTCTTACGTCTTCCATTGCTACCACTCTCTCTCACCTGGAGTATTGCAATGGCCTCCTAAGAGATCTTTCTGGCTCCTCCTCACCTCCATCACCTATTCTTCACCTAGCAGCCAGAGTGATCCTTTTAGACCTAAAGTCAGATCACGTCACTCTTCTACTCAATGACCTGCAACAGCTCCCAGCTGACTTGAAGTAAATATGAAGGTTACTCTGATGGCTTACAAAGCCTTAAATAATCTGGTTCTCCACTTTCTCTGCCCTTCTCTCCTTAGCCACTGTGTGTTCCTGGATATGCTTCAAACACATCAGGTATGCTTTCCCCTTAGGGCCTTTGCTGTAGCTAGCTATTCCCTACGCCCGCTCTGCTCTTCTCCTGGATAGCCACATGGTGAAGCAATTCATCTCCTTCCTCACATCTCGAGCTCTCAAGGAGACCAACCCTGACCACCCGATTTAATACTGCAGTCTATCTGGCATTCTCAACAGCCCCCCCAAACCTGCTTTATTATTTCTTTCCGTATCACTTAACATCTTCTTACCATACTGTGCAATTTATTAATTGTGTTGTCTACTGGGAGGGAGACTATCTATTGTGTTGTCTATTGGTGGGAGACTACTGCCTCCCACCAGAATGAAAACTCCACAAGGACAGAAATTTTTGTTCATTTTCTTCACTGATGTATTCCAAGCATGCAGAACAGTGCCTGGCACATGGTAAGTACTAAATAAAATTTTTTTTAATGCATGAATAAACACTTGAAACTGGATTTAAATTGTGGACCAGAGAGAGAAGTGAGGTCGACAGAAGAAAAACTCAAATGGCCCAGATACACCTAGGGTCTCAATTACGCTCCTAGACAATTAGCTACTTAAAAAGGCTGTATTATTGTGTCTTCTTCAATTTCTTTCATAAGTGTTCTGTAGTTCCTAGAGTATAGATCCTTTACCTCTTTGGTTAGGTTTATTCCGAGGTATCTTATGGTTTTTGGTGCTATTGTAAATGGAATCGTTTCTCTAATTTCTCTTTCTACAGTTGAAATGGTTGAAAGATCTCAATGTGAGACAGGAATCCATCAAAATCCTAGAGGAGAACACAGGCAATAACCTCTTTGACATCGGCCACAGCAACTTCTTTCAAGGTACATCTCCAAAAGCTAGTGAAACAAAAGCAAAAATGAACTTTTGGGACTTCATCAAGATAAAAAGCTTCTGCACAGCAAAGGAAACAATCAACAAAACAAGGAGGCAACCCACAGAATGGGAGAAGATATTTGCAAATGACACTACAGATAAAGGGCTGGTATCCAAGATCTATAACAAATTTCTCAAACTCAACACCCAAAAAATGAATAATCAAGTCAAAAAATGGGTAGAAGACATAAACAGACACTTCTCTGAAGAAGACATACAAATGGCTAACAGACACATGAAAAAATGTTCATCATCATTAGCCATCAGGGAAATTCAAATTAAAACCACATTGAGATACCACCTTACACCAGTTAGAATGGCAAAAATGAACAGAGAAAGAAATAAGTGTTGGAGAAGTTGTGGAGAAAGGGGAACCCTCTTACACTGTTGGTGGGAACGCAAGTTGGTAGAGCCACTTTGGAAAACAGTGTGCAGGTTCCTCAAAAAATTAGAAATAGAGCTACCCTATGACCCAGCAATTGCACTACTGGGTATTTACCCCAAAGACACAGATGTAGTGAAAAGAAGGGCCATATGCACCCCAATGTTCATAGCAGCAATGTCCACGATAGCCAAACTGTGGAAAGAGCCAAGATGCCCTTCAACAGATGAATGGATAAAGAAGATGTGGTCCACATATACAATGGAATATTACTCAGCCATCAGAAAGGATGAATACCCAACTTTTACATCCACATGGATGGGACTGGAGGAGATTACGCTAAGTGAAATAAGTCAAGCAGAGAAAGTCAATTGTCATATGGTTTCACTTATTTGTGGAACATAAGGAGCAGCATGAAGGACATTAGGAGAAGGAAGGGAAAAATGAAGGGGGGGGAAATCGGAGGGAGAGATGAACCATGAGAGACTACGGACTCTGAGAAACAAACTGAGGGTTTTAGAGGGGAGGGGGGTGGGGGGATGGGTTAGCCTGGTGATGGGTATTAAAGAGGGCGCGTACTGCATGGAGCACTGGGTGTTATACGCAAACAATGACTCATGGATCACCACATCAAAAACTAATGATATATTGTATGGTGACTAACGTAATAAAATAAAATTAAAAAAAAAAAAAGACACCCTTAAAAAAAAAAAAAGGCTGTATTATTTCTTTCAGATCTGCAGGTGGATTATGTAATGCAAACACTGGTGACTTCACCATAATACTAGCCCCTACCAGAAACAGGCGCCGAGGATGGATAAAAGGCCCTGCCCACAATTTTTGCCTTTGCCTCTAGGTGACTCTACACTGGGCAGTCCTGTCTTTTGCCTCCAGCTTTGTAAGTCAGAGGAGTGACTTGCAAACACCACACAATTTAGGAATGGGAGAAAGCAAGTCCGTCAGGGCTAATACCAATTTCAGAATGCCTGATATACTCCCGTGGATTAGGCACAGACTCTTACAAGTTAGAACTAGATGACAATCATTTATGTCAGTAGTTTCAGCCAGGGCTGCATATTTGAAATCCTAAGGCACTTACAATATACTGCAGCTGCCCCTCCCCTCTGAGAGAAATGCTCCGGGTAAGGTCACGTAGCTGTGAGTGACAGCGTTAGGACTGGAAATTGTCACTTGGTTCTTCAGAAAAACAGCAGTAAAGGAGACATTTCATTACAACATAATAATGTGCAAGGCCACATATTACAGCAGTTAAATGCTATTCTTTTTATTAAAGTCATGGCATCTATGTTCACGAACGAGAAATTTTCTTTACTGGCCCCTATCTTCAAGGGCACGAGATCTAAAATCTTGTGTAAACATTTATTCCTTCACTAAAATAACTGGATGAACTTCCAGTAAAAAAAAAAAAAAGAAAGAAAGAAAGAAAGAAAAAAGAATACCTCTAATATCCTTCTTTGTCAACCAACTTTTTGATTTAAACAATTTTTTGGTTTAAAAAACTCAGAGCAGTGACGGCTGCACAACAATGTGAATGTACTCAATGCCTTAATGGTTAACAGAGTACATTTTATGCTACGTGTATTTAACCTCCATTTTTTAAAAGAAGAGAAAAACAAAAGAAGAAAAAGAGAAAGGAGTGAGGGTGAAAGAGAAGAAGATCTAGAGGAGGAGATGCCCCAAAACCAAATTTAACCAGTTTGAGCACCTGCTGGCAGACATTCAAGAAAAGCCTGCTGGGAGGAAGGAGCACTTCCCCAGGTCCTCAGACCACCAGCAAAGCAAGGCTCTGCAAAGAGCACGGGAAGTAGGTCACTCTGGAAGAGTAACATGACCCAGCCCATATCCACACAGAGCTTGGTCTCTAATCTAAGATGTGGGGCTACCCAAGGACGTCCTTGACGCTGCCTAAGACCTGGGTTGTATCCAAATGTCAAAGTATTTCCACATCTAGGGCTCCTCCTAGAGAGAAGATAGTTAAGTTTCCTTCATAGCACATAGTTCAGGATCCTCTTAAACATTTAATTAAGCTAATGGCAGTATTTTGGGTTTCTGTTAATCGCAAATCAGTGTCCCAACACTGAAGAAAAAAGAAGAAGGTTAGAGACGCTCAGGGCAAAGAGTCAGGAGATACCCACAGTACGCCTCCTTGCTCTGCAATTCTCTTAAGAACACTGTTTAGTGTCTAAAACAAGTAGAACAGCATTTTTTCAGAAAACACCTTTGATCATAATTCCAAAGTAATAAAGTGTGTTCAGTCCTGCCTCTAAATGTATAGCCATAAATGTAAATTGCAAGGCAGTGCTTCCTGAATGTATGAACTGACAGGGTGGCGGGGGGCGGAGGGGGCAGATTTTTCAAAAAGCGATTGAAGCCAAATAAGCTTCTCTGAAAAAAGTTCTCATAAATTTCACAGGCACCACTGAATAGAATTTTATTCCAAATTAATCCAGTTTATGTACCATACCTTAAACATATTTTTACAGTGAAGATCATGTACAGCAATGCCCATAATAAATGCTCAACAAGGATTTGCTCAATGAATGAATGAGAGGGACCAAGCCTCAATCTGAGTTTGTTTTGGTAACAGGGAGATGACAACATAGGCTAAAATCTAAATCTAGCAGGGCCTTATTTTAACTGCTACTGTAAAAGAATAAAATCTATCTTTGCAATTCAATGCAACAGACACATTAGACTCCCCCTAGAAAGAATAAAGTGGGGGAGAGGAAGGACAGAAGGGAAGAAAAGGGGAAGGAGTAGCTTACAACACCAGAAGGAGCTTCCCCAAGGATGACATGGGTCAGATCTCAGGCAAGCAGAAGAGCCCCAATCTCACTTAACACTCAAGGGCCAACCAAAAACTGAGATGAGTATTCTACTTCTATAAAACTGATCTTCCACTTGACTCTTTTATCTCAGGGGGGAGATGGGGTAAGCTCAGTGTAAACAGGACTTTTCTCATTCCTTTCTGTAGTGTTTCACCTACCACGGCGTACTTGTTGAGATAGCCAAGTGCTACAAGACAGAAAAAGACCACACAATTGGCAATTCCTAAAGGACTATGTTGTGGGATGAACTGTATCCCCCACCAAATTCACAGGTAGAAGTTCTAACTCCCAATACCTCAGCATGTTACCTTATTTGGAAATAGAATGATACCTTATTTGCAGGTATAATTAGTTAAGATGAAGTCACACTGAAGTAGGGTGGGCCCTTAATTCAATATGACTACTGTCCTTTTTTTTTTTTTTTAAAGATTTTATTTATTTATTTGTCAGAGAGAGGGAGAGCACAAGCAGGGGGAGCGGCAGGCAGAGGGAGAAGCAGGCTCCCCGCTGAGCAAGGAGCCCAATGCAGGATTCAATCCCAGGATCCTGGGATCATGACCTGAGCCACCCAGGTGCCCCAGTATGACTATTGTCCTTATACAAAAAAGAAATGTGAACAGACAGGCACATGGGGAGAAGGCCATGTGAAGACTGGAGGTATGCTATCACGAGCCAAAGAACTGCCGGAAGCCAGAAGAGAGAACTAAACAGATCCCTCCCTGGCACCTTCAGAGGGAGCACGGCCCTGCGGACACCTTGATTTCACACACCTGACTTCTAGAGCTTGGAGACAATAACTACCACTTGTCCTTCTAAGCTCCCAGTGTGCAGTACTTTGCTCTCGCAGCCTCATTAAACTGATACCAATAGTAAGGGGCTAACGTGCACCAACCAGCCCACCCCCTTCTCGCTGCATCTCAACTCTGGCTTCCCGTCCCATGGCCACTTGCCACCATGTCAGCTCAGGCCCCGCTACCTCACTCTCGGGCTGCTGCCTGGTCTCCCTGACTTTAGATCTACCTCCACCTGCTTCAACCGCCAAACTCACCTGCACACCACCATGACATTAACCTTTGAAAGATGCTAACTTCTTTGCATCACTCTCTAGGTATAGCTCTAGTGACTCACCAATTCCGATCAGAAAAAGTCGATTCTCCTGCCTAGCATTCAGGCCTCTCTCTTCTAAGCTAGCTCCAACTGCTAAAGTGACCCTGGGACACACCACCATTATTCTTGATGCCATGCTTCCTCCCCTGCTTGTCACTCTCCCCCTTCAACTATCCAAATCTTGACCATCCCATGGACACTACAGCCAAGACCTGCTTTCACCTTGATGTTCTTTCTATATACTCATGCCCGCAGCAACGACCACATCTCTGACCTCTAGGTGTTTACTACTTGCATCTGTCTTTCTGCACTCATCAAAGACTGCCTTGCATGGTTACCTAGCATGTTAAAAGGGCACACTTTGATTCCATAGCTGGACTATGAGCTCCTTAGGGATAGGGTTCATGTTTTACAATTCTAGGGGTATTTCTCAAAGCCAAAGACAATGCTAGGTTTATTTTTTCTTAAAGATTTTATTTATTTCAGAGAGAGACAGAGAGTACAAGCATGAGCAGTGGGCGGGGGAGGGGGGGTTGGATAGAGGGAGAAGCAGACTCCTCACTGAGTAGAGAGCCCAATGCAGGACTCAGTCCCAGGACCCCAGGATCATGACCCAAGACGAAGGCAGATGCTTAACTGACTGAGCCATCCAGGCGCCCCATGACAATGCTAGGCTTATTATAAGCAAGCACTAAGTTCCTAAATTCTTACTGAATTAACTATTAAACATACATTATAAATTCTTAGAAATGTTACTTTTGGCTCTTCCTTCAGCTAGGAACTTAAAATTGAACAAATCTATAGATTTTATATCAGCCTAATGGTTCCACAGATATACAAATAATTTAAAACCTACAAGGAATGGGAAAAAAAAATTCTTAGGATTTTTAGTCCCAAGTTACTTACCATTCTTCATCACTACATTGGACCACACATTTGCATTCAAGGCTTGAACGATTCGCTTTACTCCTGTAGATTCTGGGAAGTCATCTAATCAGAGAGGGGAAACAGATATATTATACACACATTTATACACATATACATATATATATGTATGTATATCCCCCAAGCCATACTTTTAAATAACTGTGGCTTAGTTATCTTACGTATTTAGTTGGTACTTCACATTGTAACTTACTTAGTAAAGAAAAAAATACAGAGCTCAGAGCTCTTAAGTATATCCTAGCAAGTAAAACAAGGAAATAAATGCACTTTATAAAAGGTTTCTATGATAAAGTCATCTCTATCACCTCACCGACGGAATCTACTCATACTCTCCTGAAAATGTTAGTTCCTATTAATTACACAATCCTGGCATAGCATTGGAAACACCAATTCTGGCTATTTATGGAGAATGAGTTTCCCAAAGGCAAGAATGGTCCTCTTGGTATGCCATAAAATGCTGTAAATGCCCTACTTTCTTCTGGGAATCATAAAATAACAATAATTGTTTAAAACAGGTATTCAGAGAACAATTTCTTGATTAGAGGAAGATAGTTTAAGAGAAGTAAAATTACTATAACCATAGGTGTAGAGACAGGCAAGGGTCATTAAAAATAAAAACCAACAACTTAGTTTGGCTGGGTTAGTATTGGTACTATTTTGCTTCTGGAATTTAACTGATACTACTCAAAATAACAGGGCAGTAATCCCAGTTAGCATACTAATAAGCTGACATTCTTAGTTTGTAGATATGTATACGATGGAAATGAGTGTTATGACTGGATATGGTAAATGACGGCAGAAGTAGCTTTCACGTGGCTGAAGGAGAAAGTCTCCTAAGAGCTTACGGAGCACAATCCACATAGAACCTGTGTCTAGGGGCTGGCCGGGCACAGAATTAGAAGTCAGAAAATCTGAATGGAACTCAGGCTCGCTCTCTCTTTTTTTTTTTTTTAGTATTTTATTTATCTTACAGAGAGAGAGAGAGAGAGCTCGAAGAAGCAGGGGGAGCAGCAGAGGGAGAGGGAGAACTCAGGCTCTATTACTTGTTAGCTATTTGATCAAGGGCAAATCATGTAGGCTATTCTCAAAGAAAAGTGGGGCTGACGCCACTCTGCACACACCTCTCCAGAGGAAAGAGGCGCTGGAACTGCCGATTTGCTGATGAAACCGCCCCCTCCAGGTGGGACTCACCGCCTAACACGGTGCCCAAGGGACAGCAGACACTCAGTACTGACTGAGGTGTGGATGGATCATCTGAAGAATATCAACCTACCAACCTAACAGAAATATGGCACGGATTAAACTGGAAATACAAAGATGAGTTTTATCACCATCAATGTTTAAATGAAGAAATAAAAGGCATGTTTACCTGAACTATGAGTGATTCGGTTCTTAAAAGGATAACTAACACTTCAGATGACAGAACCAGAAACCAAAAATATGGTCTGAAATAAAGAGCTAGCACCAGTAAGATGAAATCTAATCCAAACAAGCAGAAAGTCTCATACTGGTGTTAGGATACATGCATACAAAGCTTACAGTTTGTTTTTAAGAATTCTGGGGAGGATTTCATTACTTCATCTAAAGATATGTCAAAATCTATTTTAATATTAAGCGGAATTAATGCAAGAACATTGTTCAGACAAGGAGCACGGAGATGTGTAGTGGTGTAAGGGAGAAGAAACTACAAAATAAAAACAGATTTAAATAAATGACTCAAATGTGCACTCTGCAGGACAACAGGAAGAAGATAAAATTCTAGTGTCAGAAATAAGCAGTTATGTACATGCTCACATACACAAAACAAGGCCCAAGTTTAGGGGACCTGAAAGATATGGGCAGAGAAATTGTACTTGTTAATTTTCAATTATTATTAAAAATGTACAGGGAGAAAAATCAGCCTTTTTATCCTCTTCTTCTCTGGCAGGGTTTTATTCCCAAAGGTAACATTTTGGAAAAATTCTAAATAAGCCAGAATATAAAAAGAGATTTCTTAATTCCTTTCTTAAAAAAAAAAAAAAAAAAAAAATTAGGTTTCATAGAACGATTACTTACACCCTATCTACGTACTTCAATTCAGATTGGTTGTCTCTTAGAATGCCTTTTGCAACAACTGGCATCCTCTCAACGCCACGTCCCTACCGGTCCCCTCACTACAAGCCCAGTGCCTTTCCCATTGCTTCCTCATGGAGCAAGTGACATGTGAACAGTTACGATGCCACCACAATCTGGGAATTTCTTTTTTTTTTTTTTTTTTTAAAGATTTTATTTATTTATTTTGACAGAGAGAGAGAGACAGCGAGAGAGGGAACACAAGCAGGGGGGAATGGAAGAGGGAGAATTAGGCTTCCCGCGGAGCAGGGAGCCCGATGCAGGGCTCGATCCCAGGACCCTGGGATCATGACCTGAGCCGAAGGCAGACGCTTAACGACTGAGCCACCCAGGCGCCCCCAATCTGGGAATTTCTAAACAGAAATAATCTCTCCCATCTCTGAAATACCACAGCACCAATATATTTTTTTAAATATTTATGACATTCCACTCGGCAATTCAATTGTTCATGTATGTATTTCTCTCTTGTACTGGACTATAAGGTTTTGGTGGCCCAAAACCTGTCTTCTCTTGGTAGGTCCCACGGCACCTAGCACTGGTGTATACGGAAGGAAAGAAGCTGAGAAGAGGAGTGGAGGAAGAAACAGAAGGTCCAGAGTATCACAGAAGGCAGTTAAGTGAAGAGCTACCCGGGGGTGGGGGGCATTCTGGGTCTATTTTTTGTTCCACATGTCCAGAGGACATAAAAATAGGGCTGATATGCCCCTTAAGGTTCCTGGGAATTCAGCCTCAGGATGTGAGAAATTCAAAATAAGGAACATAAACCTTAACTATTTAGTGTATAGATCAAACCCTCTTTTTTTGGCAGCAGACAAAGGATAAGAGATTGAGGAAACAACTAAGATTTAAGGTAGAAATCTTCTACCTTTATCTATAAGAAAAACAATATTTGAAAAGTCCTAACGTGTGGTAAAGCCAAAAAAAATGGATTAATAGTAAGACCACACCAACGGGTTTTGCACAAATCTCTTCAAACAGATGAGGAAAAAATTTTTTTTGAATTTCACTTGGATTCTTCTTCCCTGGATTAAAATACTCCTTCATATCTGAACCCAAACGCCATGTTTCTCCTGACACATAAATACTTACCATCCTCCTCAGGCAACTCTTCTGGACTAAGTTCTACCAATTCAAAACCATGTTTGATACACCATTCTTGAGCTTTTTGTCGGTTTACACCTAATGTGCAAAAGAATCTTCATAAGTAAAAAATTTTTAAAACAGAATATTGCTGCAATACTCTCCATAAATCTCAGTGTTACCCTTAATGTAAGTTATTCTAAAGGCATCCAAAATAAATATAAAGAAAATGACTTCTCAAACCCAAAGTGTCCATTCTTAAAAAAATAAAGTGTAAATATTGCAAGATTCCAAAGAGAAATAGCTAAAAATACTTCTGTAAAGTAATATAATCACAGAAGACGTACTGTTCTAAGTTAAGAAAACAAAAGTATATTCTGTTTACCAAGGGACAGCAATTGTGTATACCCACCATGATCCCGTCGGCATGCCTTACCATTTTCACACACTCTGTCACAGACCAGGATCATGACCTCAGGTAACCATGCTTCTGCCAATGGAAGCCATGAGGAAACACCATCAAGACCAGATTTCTAGAGGGAGGAAAAACAAACATACAAACAACCAGAAGAAGAGACCGTAAGAGAACTCATGGAAAAGGCTGGGGGAGGGGGGATAGGAAGAAAGTACCAAGTAATTTCTTACTCAAGGTCCCTGGCGAACCAAATCTTACTTGTGTGCTGTCGAAGTAAACCACAAATGCTTGGACAGACTCCGCGATTTCTGCAGTGATGAGAAATTTGTTTGGCACCACACACAGATTGATATCTGCTGAATAGTATTTATTATCAATGGTCCAGGGATAAAACCTCACAGCATCATCAGCAGTCACTTCCACAATAAGATCTTCTGTTCCCAGGATATCTAAACAAAGGACACAATGTTACCATGGAAAGTGCAGCACCGACACACACTGGTCAAGTCTCTCAAAAAGATACCAGACTGGGGTGCCTGGGTGGCTCAGCCGGTTGGGCTTCTGACTCTGGTTTCAGCTCAGGTCATTATCACATGGGTCATGGGGTCGAGTCCCACATCAGGCTCCACACTCAGCGGGGAGTCTGCTTGAAGGTTCTCTCCCTCTGCCCCTCCTACCACTCACTCTCTCGCTCTTTCTCTCAAATTAATGGGTAAATCTTAAAAAAAAAAAAAAAAAAAAGATTACCAGATTAATATGGTGCTTCACCTACTTCTCTTTGTTAAGGATTTCAAAAGGTCTCCCATTTATCAGGGTATTTTCTTTTCAATCATTTGACTGTAAAAGTAATGATAACATAATTTAACTCATTGGCTTTTGTTTTTTTAAGAACACAAAAACGACTGTGACTAGATTAGATAGAAGACAAAACAGTCATGTAACCAAACACCCAGAAAAGAGCAAGAAGAAGAGAACGAATAACAGCTTACATTTATTTTATTGCTTACATACTTCATGTGAGATGGAAGCTTACAAGAATCTTCAAGAATCTGTAACTATTCTGTCCTTGTTGCAAGCTACAAGGAAGGTAGCAGTAAGGCAAAGCCATTAATAAAATAAAAGCTACACATCTTCCTTGGGCCAAATGCTTATACATTAATTCAACTAATGATATAAAAGAATGGATACTGAAAATGACCCCAATTCCATTTATATTCAGCCTTGTTCAGATTCTTTGAAAGCCAACTCCAATTTTTGTTTGAGAAGACACTTTTGGCATAATTTAAATACATAACAGCCAAGCAAATTTAATTATTTAGAATATGCCTAAATCTTTCAGAAACCCATGTGCAGCATGGCTATAACTAACAAAATTCTTACAGTAAAAGCCAAGTCAATGAAGAACAAATAGAGATGAGGTCACGGAACCACCGAAGCAGTCTGCTTCCATAATGCCATAAAATATTCAGAAGTGGAAAAACATTAGAAATTGTTCTAACCTAAACTCCCATCTCTCACATCCATACCCACAACCTCCGTTTTCCACAGATGTGGAAAGTAAGCTTAGAGAAGTAAAATAACATGCCACTAAAACTGGGTTATTGTAAGAATATATGGCAAAATGGCCACAAACTCCTTTTCGACACAAACGAAGATGAACATAGAAAATATCCCTCCAAATCACAATTAGCAGGACACAGAAAACTAGAAGCTAAACTTTCGATTCCAGAACACTCCCATAGTTTTTGCTCAATAAAAAGATATGGGGAAATTACTTAGTCCAAAAGACTGCTAGGAATAATGTATAATAACATATAAAGTGTGTATGTGACATATGCATGCTTTTCATTGGTGAACTTTGATCATGTGGTTACTAGGAGGAACCAGTCTGAAAACAAACCCCTTTTTTAAATTAAAATAGAAAACTAAATTTAAAATAGATTTAAGATTACATTTGACATACCGTGCATTGTGAAACTAACTTTCTTAAAATTTTTCACCACAACCACAATTGTTACTTTTAATTACCATGAGATCTGTGCCCATATTTGAAAATCTGAGTTTATCTTGTCTCTTTAAGAAATCAGCAGTTCTTGCTGCTTAATTTCTACCTAAAGTAATCTTTTACTAATTATCAATCAATTCCATAGCAACCAGCTACAGTGTCCTTCATGGAGCATTATGACAAGTTCAGGTAGGAAATAAGCAGGAAGAACAGATAAAGTATGACAACAAAAGATTCTGTTTTCATGTAAATGTCTCATAGGAAAAAGAAAAAAAACCCTCCTAGATCAAAGTCTATGTTGCATTCAAAGCTAGTCTTCCAAACTTCAAGCAGGTGGCATAGCAATATGCCGATAAAAGCACATATGGTAGAAGGCAAACTAAACCAAGGGAAGTAGCAAAAAATGTATAAACCGATTTTTTTTTTTAAGGGTAGGAGGAGCCACCAGATGAAGTCAGTTTTCTTCATTCATGGGTAATTTTTTAAAATAACAAATTAAATGTTTTTTTTAAAAGTGGGGAAGCACAAGCACAAAGGGTAAAATGTGTTAAGGGGCAAAGTACAGGGAGCATGGGACAAGGACTCCTACCATCATCACAACCAGTTCTTGATATTTCCTAAATTGGTGGTATTGTTAAAAACTGGAAGAAAATTTCAGTTATGCTTTTTTGAAATACTGTCTTCAACGAACATGAAAAAATAAAGTCCATGAAGGTGTCATCTACTTACTAGCTGCAATTTAGGATATTTAGATCCATTAAGGGTGGTTGGTTTTATTAATCAATGTGTAGAATACAAGACAACAAACCAATGTGTGTTACTCAGAGCTCTTAAAAATTTTATATTGTCTCTGATTTTCAAATGAGGAAGATATTTACTGAACACACAGAAAGAAGCAATTTCTCTTTTCTCTACACCTAGATGAGAACAGAACCAGTAAGCTGGGAAAACGAATTCCACCTTTTGGTATTTTTGTAGCTGCGCGCGTGTTTTTTTTCTTACTCCTTCTGCTGCCTAGAATAACTTGATAGCTCAATTTACTTATCAGATTCTTTTATTTTTAAAATTTTATGTCTAATCAGAGACTTTCGGCAAGGCTGTATATGGACTTTATTATCACATCTGTGCCATCTCACAACTAGAGAAGAGTGAATGGTCTCATTCTTCTTGTCATCAATATCATAATGTACATTTTAATTTAAAAAATGTAAATGTCTACACTAAATATAGCTTTTCTCGCTCATCTTTTCTATTTGGTTTCAAACGTCTAACACATTTATTCTTTTCCAGATTAAAATAAAATTGCTCAAATGCTTATGCACATGACTAAGAGTTTCTGGAGATCAGCCAGGATTGTTTACTCATTTCACAGATGGGAACACTGAGGGCCAAAAAAAAAGAAGCCACTTGCCTGAAGGAGAAGAGCCTAAAATGAAATTCAGGTCACCAGCATTTTTTCCTTCTACACTAGTGCTCGTGATGTTTAGCATCTGAGCTAGATTACACTCAAGTGTCCAATGGTCACAAGCCAAAACTAACCTATGGGCCTACAGTAGCCCCTGCTCTTTTAGGAAAATCAAAAATAACAGCCAGAATAAGGGCACCAGAATATACGAGCCAAAACACAATTAACCCATTCAAAAACTGTGTATGGGTTGGGGGTATTTATATGTCCCAAGCTGAGTCATAGTGATCCTGTACGGGTTTTTTGCCAGACTTCCTAGAAAACCCTACAATGTTCTTTTGCCCTTCTTTGCCCTTTCCTAAGCTGACTTTTGATGTAGTCAAAATGATGCACAAGTAAAATCAAGAGCAGCTTCTCCCTCCTCCTGGTGGATGTTGGCCTGTCTCATTCCACTGTTGGCAGCCAGGTGGTGGAGCTGCAATACATCATTTTCTAAGAGACAAATACTAGATGATTAATTGCCAGTCTGTTACCACAAACTTGGTCTCACAGCTTAAAATAGTTAATCTGTAACGTTTTCAGATGAGAAGTTAAATGTCAACCCAGTTCCAGTAGCAAGTATAAACCTTTCCCCCGGTTTTTAAGTGCAAGTATAAAGCTCTTTCCCTGTTTGAGAAACTGTTATACATAGCCATCAATTCTCCAGCAACTCCTATTTATTTCTCACTTCTTTCATGAACTTATTTCCCCGAGAGTCCCACATGGCAAGTGAGTGACAAGAACAATTCAAGAGAGGGGCGCCTGGGTGGCTCAGTCGTTGAGCGTCTGCCTTCGGCTCAGGTCATGATCCCAGGGTCCTGGGATCGAGCCCACATTGGGCTCCCTGCTCTGCAGGAAGCCCGCTTCTCCCTCTCCCACTCCCCCTGCTTGTGTTCCCGCTCTCACTGTGTCTCTCTCTGTCAAATAAATAAATAAAATCTTTAAAAAGAAAAAAAAAAAAAGAACAATTCAAGAGAGCTGAAGAAAGCTGCATGCCAAGGAAGCATGTCAGTTCAGCAACCCAACCACTCCTCTGTCCTCACACCCGCTTCATGCTTCTTCTGTCGTTGTAATGTTGCCTCCCTCACAGAGTGTAAAACTGGTAAGCAATCACATGGAAGGAGGCATTAGCTTTCTTTAGTTCAGAATCAGTAAGAGGTGATACTCTCCTTGGCATGAATTAGGAAGCAAACTGAAGTTCCAAGGTGAATTCCCAGAACACTGAAAATATCCATTTTCAATCTCTCTCTCTCACACACACACACACACACAATACCCTTACCTTACCCCTCACCTATCCACTCCAACCAAAAAAGACAAAACAAGTCCATTCTATTGTGGTGTGTATGTGTGTGTGCGGGTGTGTGTGTGTGTGTGTGTGTTTTAAGTAGGCTCCACGGGCCCAGTGTAGGGCTTGAACTCACAACCGTGAGATCAAGACCTGAGCTGAGATCAAGAGTCGGCCGCTTAACTGACTGAGGCGGCCCAGGCGCCCCCAAAAAAGTCCATTCTAAATGAAGTGCATTGATACTACTTTGGATTATTCCTATCTTCTTCAGTCATAGAATTAAGGACACTTTTGATACCAGCAGAATTAATGTTCCCCTAACTAATCATGTCATTCTTTGTGAAGAGAAGTTGTCCAGTGGTTAAATCATATTTTCTGTGCCCAGAGGGAAATGAGAGCTGCCACTCCGAATCAAGATGATCCTTCCTTCCGGAGATCAGTACTCGCCCTGTTTTATTCTTTCTCACTGAACTGAAGCTGCCTTTACAGTGAGGTTATCATCACCTCCCACCCCAGATACAAGGGTCTTCCACAGTATCCAGTCTTCTGGGGACCTCCACTCTGTGCTGGCAGTACTAACCGCAACAAAAAAGGCCATAAAACAGAGACAGCTCATACCTGGGATCAGACAGACCTGCATCTGAACGCTGGCCCTCTTTGAGAACGACAAATTAACCTCTCTGTGTCTCATTTCCTCAGTGGTAAAAGGGGACGGACACACACACACACACACACACACACACACACACACTTCTCAAATGGCTTCTTGCAGATTAAATGAAATAGTGTGTGAGAAGGCGCAGGCAGGCACTGGACACAGAGTAGCCCTCAATAACGTCCCTTTCCTCCTCCCCAGGTCAAGTTTTTGCCTAGGGACAAGAGGCTAAGTCAGAGATGCACTGAGGGGAGCTGGTAAGAGAAAGTGGAATTAGGAAATCGCTACCTCCTTAAGCTGCTCTGGCCCCTCCCTTCCCAAAACAGGCCTTCTCAAATGTTTCTTTTCCATTGTTAAGGCACAGACTGAAACAGAAGAGAGAGCAATTAGGAGAATTACAGGAGGCAGTAGAGTCTGACCTCAGCTGAAGGGGAAAGGAGGCATTATGAAAGAAAAGAAATGAGTAAAATGTGATTTAGGAAAAAAATATGAAAGCCAGAGTTTTCCTTACCCAGCAAGGAAAGGCAGAGAGGGACCTTTAAAAATCATAATGGGTCCACACTGTTGCAACTCGTTAGAATTTTAGAGTCACGAGTTCATGAGAATGCCCTCCAAGGTGGGTGCTGCCAAGTACTCTGCAGTCGTTATGAACTAGCAGATTATTCCCCAAGTACCACGGGCAGATCTGACTGCGGTGACGGAAAGGGCCACCACAGGGCCACCACAGCTGAAAGGTTCAAACTGCAACCTTAGGGTCGGGGCTTTACACAGACGAATGTGGGGAAATTCTTATCCGCGATTCTCTGAGCGAGCGTCCTGCAGCCTCCGGGTGCACGCTATGCAGTGTCCGCTGCAGCGTGAAGGAGCGCTGGCTGGCGGGGGCCGTATTCAGTGGCTGACGGCAGAATCGCCGGGTCAGGGCAACACAGCACGGCTTGAACAAGAGTACAGCGATTCTGGTCTGCTTACAACGCTTAATTACCTTTTCCTCTCACACTCCTCTCTGGTCGCCCTGGAAATTCACATCTCCTCCTGCACTGGGGCTTTTTATATCACAGTGGGAAAGTTTTAAAGTTGCAGCAGAGGAAACATAACTCAGTCCTCCTCCTTTTCCTGAAGTTTACTTTCTCCCCGTAACCATTTGGAATAGGTCACCACAGCTTCATCTAAAAATAACTGGGGG
This sequence comes from Neomonachus schauinslandi, assembly GCF_002201575.2. Classification (NCBI taxonomy): domain Eukaryota; kingdom Metazoa; phylum Chordata; class Mammalia; order Carnivora; family Phocidae; genus Neomonachus; species Neomonachus schauinslandi. Next base: position 105,477,270 of record NC_058411.1, read on the forward strand.
TGGAGGAGGTGGGGGGCGGGGCGAATACTACATGGTCTGTGTTTGCCCTCAGAAGACCTCACAACGCAGTGCGACAAACGTGCACAAAAGACCAGGAAGAAGCTGGCAGGAAGGGGAGAGAGCGTGTATGGAGAAGTGTTTCATGAGGGCCAAGGAGGAATCACCAGCCTCTAAGTCTTACGGGCTACACCCAAAGACCATCTTATCAACCCCAGCGGCACGGCCCACGGACAATTCCTACCTAGAGATACGGCAGAGGGACTTCTTTGAATTCTATTACTATCATTCATTCAAAATCACAGTTCTAGATATACATCTAAAGCTGCGGTTCTTTATGGGGGGGTAGGACGGGTGATTATGCCCCTCCAGGGGACATGTCAACATCTGGAGACATTTTTGGTTGTCACAAGTCGGGAGATGCTACTGGCAGCTAGTGGGCAGAGGCTAAGAATGTTGCTAAACATCCTACAATGCACAGGACAGCACCTACACGACAAAGGATTACCCGGCCCAAAATGTCAACAGTGCTAAGGCTCAGAAACCCTGACCTTGTGGAACTTAATGGAACTGACTTAGCTGTATTTACGAAACAAAATACAAGTTCTGGAATGCAAAGTTGGTTTTATTCTTTCTCACAGAACTGAAACTAGCCAGGCATTACAACCTCCTCAAATCTCTCTCTGATAAAATCTGTCTCAAGTGTCTTAGTTATTTTAACCATAAAAATTATTTGGCAATTAACCTTAGATGCTTTGAAAGTAATTTATGAATGGTGGTTTTCTGGAAAAAAAGAATACATAAGCCTAAACCGGACCATTATGAAATGAAAATACTTTTCACATTCAAATGTTAATTTTTCAAACCTCACAAAAAATATCAATGTCTGCTCAGGATGACAACAGTATCTGCAGCAGATGCTAATTTACTCTGAAAGAAGGTAAGCATGTCTGAGATGAATTTTCCAAAACAGAGTAAGTTTAATGAAGAACAACTACTCTGTAGCTCCTGTGTTCAAATACTGAAAATAAGCCTGATCCATTGGAGAACACCATAAAGCTAATACAACCAATGTCCCGGGGCTTAAAAGTTCCTTCAAGAAGGGTAAAATGATTGGGCAACACATGATCAAAGGATCATGGGAAAAGAACACAATGACAGAGTGGATGCCATTAAAATTCAAAACGTTTGCATTTCCAAAGATACCATCAAGAAAACCAAAAGACAAGTCATAGAACGGGAGAAAATATATGTGAATTATATACGTGACCTATATCCAGAATATATAAAGTACTCTTACAACTCATTAATAAGACGACAAAAAAACCCAACTTAAAAATGGGCAAAGATCTGAATGGACATTTCACCAAAGTAGATATATGAATGGACAATATGCCCATGGAATGATTCTCAACATTATCAGTCATTAGGGAAATGCAAATCAAAACCATAGTGACATACTACTTCACACCCATTAGATTGGCTATAATTGAAAATACAAACAATAACAAGTGCTGTAGAAGATGAGGAGAAACTGGAACCCCCATAGATTGCTGATGGGAACATAAAATGGTACAGCCACTCTGGAAAACAGTTTGGCAGTTTCTTAAAATAGCACAGCAGTTGCTCTGAATTTCCATAACTGCATTACTCGTAATAGGCAAAATGTGTAAACAACTCAATGTCTATCCATTGATGAATGAAGTGTGGTACGTCCATATAATGGAATATGAAGTACATGCTATAATACGGATGAATCTCAAAAATGTTAAGCTAAGTAAAAGAAGGCAGACACAAGAGACTACCTATTACAGGATTCCTTTTAAATAAAATGTCCACAAAAGGCAAATCTGTGAAGACAAAGTACATAAGTGGTTGCCTAGAACTGGGGGGTGGGAATGCGGAGTGACTGCAAATAGGCACAAGGTTTCCTTCTAGAATGATAGAAATGTTCTGCACCAAAACTAAGTGGATTTTATGATATTTAAATTATATTCCAATAAAGCTGCTAAAAAAATCATGGAAGCTGGAAGATAATGTCCTCATTTTACTGAGGAGGTAGGTGACTGAGGCACATGATGTTTTAGAGACAGAACAATGATGGCAAAGGTAAAAATACTGTAAATTATTTGTGGGAAGAAAGTTAACTTGCTTAAAGTCAAAATAGCCAGGAAAAGGGTAGAACTCAGTGCTCAATTCACAAAAAGTCTTCCCCCCGCCCCAAAACCCCTGAACAACCCCAGTGGAATTCAGACAGAATGGCAATTTTCTTAGCTCAGCTGTTTATTACCAAATGATCACACATTTCCCTGCTCTGAGCATACAGATTTGGATTTTGATCCAAGGTTGATAATACTTTTCCCCATCTCCACGTAGAATCAGCCTTCAGGTCAGTGTGGAAAATTAAACCCTAAATAGGTGATTTGTTACTGAACCTACAACATCACACAGGCTCTCCGGGTTTCACAACTGTCCTCTTTGTCTTAACCTACGTCAATCTTGCTTTCTGGGTGAGTAATTATTAAAGATGTGTTTGTGGTATCTGTGTGCACCAGCTCCAACACAAATACAATGTCATGTCCAGATTATCATTCCTCCCGGACATATTCAAAACGATTTTCATACCTTAACCTTTTAAAAAATGGTTCTATATCAGATTTCATTATTTATGAAGCATCACTATTTGCTGAGGAAATACACGGGGCAAGTTGTTTAAACCAAATGACCACTACATACTTTCTAGATGTTTTTACTTTTGCTGAAGCAACAACAAGCAGCTGAATGGCCCAGAAGTAAAGGTCTGAGTCTGGGGCGCCTGGGTGGCTCAGTTGGTTAAGCGACTGCCTTTGGCTCAGGTCATGATCCTGGAGTCCCTGGATCGAGTCCCTGGATCGAGTCCCTGGATCGAGTCCCGCATCGGCAGGGAGCCTGCTTCTCCCTCTGACCCTCCCCCCTCTCATGTACTCATTCTCTCTCTCTCAAATAAATAAATAAAATCTTTAAAAAAAAAAAAAAGGTCTGAGTCTGGATGCACTTAGAATTGTCCAGGACGATACAAGGCTCTCTGTATCATACATGGTTCTGTGCAAGGTGGGTTAATGCATAATACTTTCCCACTGGTGTGTCTCCGTGTACTCTCCACCCTCTTTATTGGAATGCCATTTGTTGGGAAGGCAAACACCTTATAATCATTTCCCTCATCAACAATAACCTCACCCAAAAAGTCAAATTCTCTAGTCCACAAAGAAACGAACTGGACACCAATAAAGGTGTCCTAATTTAATTATTTAACCTATCATAGTTCATCTACTAAAGCTCTAACTACCATGAAGGAAAAAGTATACACTTAATTTAAGCCATAAAAGTTCTCATCTTAGTAGCAAAATATTTTACTGTAATTTCTCCTATCCCTCCCTCCACCATGGATACATGTAGTTCTGGCTGTCAAGAAATTCATGTTTCATATATATAAAAGAACTACACTTGAATCTTGGCTCCCCAGTGTTTATGGGCTCAACAACCTTGGAAGATCACAACTTCGTTAAGCTTGGATTTCTCTCACTCACACACACGTGTATGCTCACACTAGAAGGATAACATGGGCACATTCTGTAAGCTCCTTTGGGTCTGGAGAGAATATGAACTTGTATTTAATCTTTTTCCTCCGTAGGTTGAAGACTTAACATCCCTCTTTTATTCAAGATAAAAATCTTAAGTCCTCTTTTACTGTTAATTGAAAATTTAAAAATATATTATCATAGCTAAAAACAATCCTCTATCCCACTACCAGCTGAAATCACTGCTTTAGTCTGACCACTTATTGTGTCATTCTGTGATGACAACCTTAAACTGTTCGTGGAAGATCTGGTTAGCCCAATCATTCTTCCTTTGAGAAAATAAAGCCTTGGAAATACACAATCAAATCAAAGGCAGAGTCGTCCTACCACAACAAAATAAACAACTTTGCTTAAGCAAAAATTATAACTTATTCCCAGAGTAAAAGGCTCTACTCAGAATACTAAAGCAGCTACAGAAAATACAAATTTAAAAAATCCAAGCTTTTATCCTCTTCCCTGTTGGACAATGTGGGTCAGCTAAGCTGTACGATAAGCCCCTACCTTTGAAATAAGAATGTTCTCCTTAGTAAATTACTTTATGATCCTTCTGTAAGGACAGGGGTCTGATAGGCCAAGAAACAAACACCCGGTCTTGAAGAAGAATGAGCATTTCCCAAAGAAACAATGTCATAAGTGATGGCTGGTTTTGCTTGTGTAATTCCCCAAAGCCTAGTTACCCATCATATATAATTGAGCTACCTGGTTTTGCAGTTTTAAGGACTAAGGACTAGAGCACTGTTTCCATGGCTAAGTGCATCTGAATTCCAAACACAAAAAGTCAAATTCTCCAATCCAAAAGTGGAGTGTCTACTACAACTTTAAAATGTGACATGGATGGATCTAGAGGCTATTAGGCTATGGGAAATTAGTCAGAGAAAGACAAATACTGTATGATTTCACTTCTATGTGGAATCTAAAAACCAAAACAACAAAAACAGAAACAGACTCATAAATATGAGAACAAATTGGTGGTTGCCAGAGGGGAGGGGTTTGGGGAGATAGGCGAAATAGGTGAAGGAGATTAAGAAGCACAAACTTCCAGTTTTCAAATAAATGTCACAGGGACAGAAAGTACAGCATAGGGAATATAGTCAGTAATATTGCAATAATTTTTTATGGTGACAGATGGTAACTACACCATTGTGGTGAGCATTTTGTAATGCTTATAACTGTCAAATCATGAGGTCGTATACCTGAAACTAATATATGTGAACTATATTTCAATTAAAAAGAAATCCTCAATCCTGGGAAAATCAAGATAGTTGTCCTAAAGGGAGACCCAAATCTCAGCTGGGCATAGTCTTCCCATCTAAAATGAGGGAAAGAATTTTCACCTCCCCCTAGTCCAGGGAGGTTTCTCTAGGACCAGGTCCCTACTTAACTGCAAATCCCTGGGAGAAAAGCAGAGGAAAACAATGCTGTACTGATTTTCCAGTTGCCGGGGGAGCTGTGGAAACCAGGTGACCAGGACCTGGGGCCTGAGCCTTAGTTAAATCCTGGAAAAATGTAGAAAGTCCTATGTGGACTTGCTAAATTCAAATTAGTGAGAAGTTTTAGCTCTGTTCCAAGCATTATTCTCCTAAGAAAGCAAAGGACCACAGGCTAAATTCTCTTATCCCTTCAGCCTTCAAAGAGAACCCCCTTAGCTCAGCTGCCGCCTCTCTGGTGCCTTTCCCGTTTTCAGTTCCCCTATCTTGAGTTAACTGAGAGCAGGACTGGTTAAGAGGCAGTTCCTAAAGCCAGACTGCCTGGGTTGAAAACCTGGTTCAGCTATTTGGCCTTTAGCAGATTACTTAATTTCTCTGTGTTGCAATTTCTTTGCAAAATGAGAAGAATGATCGTAACAATAGCATTCAAACGTTCTAACAGTTAAGCAGGTTAGTACACGTTAGTACACATGCTCAGAATACAGGTTGTCAAACTTTTTCAATAAAGGGCCAGACAGGAAATATTTTAGGCTGTGGGCCATATGGTCTGTGGTCCAACTATTCAACTCTGCGAAGTAGCTACAGACAAAATATAAACAAATGGTCACGGCTGTATGCCAATAAAACTTTATACAAAAACAGGACCAGGAACCAAAGACTGGAACGAGCCCAGAAGTGCATCAACAGGTAAATAAATTGTGGCACATCCTTACCATGGAATACTGCTCAGCAGTCAAAAGGCATTATTGACACACACACTGTAGATGAATCTCTAGGGAATTATGCTGAGCGGAAGGGGGGGGGGGGAACCCAATCCCCAAAAGTTAAATCTACTCTATGGTTCCAATTGTGTAACATTTTTAAAAAATTTTTTAGAGATTTTACTTATTTATTTGACAGAGAGATGGAGAGCACAAGTAGGCAGAGAGGCAGGCAAAGGGAGAGGTAGGCTCTTTGCTGAGCAGGGAGCCTGATGCGGGGCTCGATCCCAGAACCTTGGGATCACAACCTGAGCTGAAGGCAGATGCTTAACAGACTGAGCCACCCAGGCACCCCTGTATAACATTTTTGAAATGGTAACATTTTGGAAATGGAGGACAGTAGTGGTTGCCAGGGTTAGGGATAAAGACTGGGGGCATAACCTGGACGAGAGGTGGGTGTGGTTATAAAAGAGCAACACAAGGTATCCCTGTGGTATTCAGTATCTTGACTGTGGTGGTAGATACACAAACCACAGGTGACAAAATTGTGTAGAATACATACACACACACAAATGAGTAAAAGTCAAACTGGGGAAATCTGAGTAAGATTGGTGGATTATATTAATGTAAACAGGCTGAATGTGATATTATACTACAAAAAAAAAGGGGGGCAGTTTTAAAAAAAAAAATGCACACACAAAAATTAAGAATGCCAGAGGTAAGAAGCACCATATAATCTAACATAAAAATAAGTAACATGGTAACATAGAATTTTACATCTAGAAGGGATGGTAGAGATGGTCTTGAACAACTTTCTATTTTTAATGTTAATCCTGCATAGGAGTGACCAATATATAATATGCCTCTACTTTGAGTACACTCAATTGAGAAAATAAAAATCCAGATACTGTTCAAAACTATTGGGCATACATAATGCTCTTTTTAAAATACAGGTCCTCTGGACAAAGATATTTTTTTTCTTCACTCAGAATTAAGACTCCAATCCTCCTAAATGGAAATGCAAAACCCTCTATTTAAAACACCCTATTTTAAAACCCTCTTTTAGGGGTTAATCTTCCTTATGATTTCTTACACCAATGCCACCATCTTAAATTTAAATAGTTCTGATTGCTAAGGAATTCCAACACATTTCATTCATGTTTTCCATGCATACCAATCCTGAATGTTAACATATGCTCCAACACCTAGTACTTGAGCACTTTGGGCAAGCCACCTGGTATTTCCAAGCCACAATTTCTTCATTTATAAAATGGAGATAACCTGACTTCATGACTTCACAGGGATACAAGAACCAAATTAAAAGACGTGAGAACACGTTTGAGAAGAGTACTGATATACATACAAATGTTTGCTATGATTGTAAGATCTCCAAATTCCCACATTTCACTGAAAGAAATAATTTTGCTCCAAATGTTCAGATGTAGAACCTGAATGGCTTACAGTTGCTGAGTTGGCATTACACACTTCAACATCATCAAGCAAGTCTCCAGGGACTTTTCTATATACAGCTCCTTCTAGGAGTAGAAAAAAGTCTTGAGTCCTCAAAAAATTAAAAATTACCGTAAGATCCAGTAATTCCACTACTGGATATTTAACGAAAGAAAACAAAAATGCTAATTCAAAAAGATACATGCATCCCTATGTTTATCGCAGCATTAACAACAAAAGCCAAACTATGGAAGCTGCCCAAGTGTCCACTGATAGATGAGTAGGTAAAGAAGATGCAGTGAATTTATATACAATGGAATATTATTCATCCATAAAAATGAATGCAATCTTGCCATTTGTGATAATATGGATGGATCTAGAGGGTCTAATGCTAAGTGAAATAAGTCAAAGAAAGACAAATACTATATGATTTCATTCATATATAGTATTTAAGAAACAAAACAATAAAGAAAAAAAGATAAACCAAAAAATAGACTCTTAACTTATAAAGAACAAACAGATGGTTACCAGAGGGAAGTGTGTGAGGGGATGGGTCACATAGGTGAAGGGGATTAAGAGTACACTTATCTTTTTTTTTTTTTTTTTTTAAAGATTTTATTTGAGAGAGTGTTCCAGCACGAGAAGGGGGAGGGGTGGAGGGCGAGGGAGAGAGAATCCTTAAGCAGACTCTGGGCTGAGCCCGAGGAAGAGGCTCAGTCTCACGACCCTGAAACCACGACCTGAGCCAAAATCAAGAGTCAGATGCTTAACCGACTGAGCCACCCAGGTGCCCCAAGAGTACACTTATCTTCATGAGTACTGAGTAATGTACAGAATTATTAAATCACCATACTGTATCCCTGAAATTAATATAAATATGGTATGTTAACTATACTGGAGTTAAAATAAGTAAAAAAAATAAAGTCCCTTCTATGAAAGTAGAGTAAAATGTTACAACTTAGGTATTTACATTTTAATACTTTCACTAGTGGCGCACACACTTTTACTACATCCCTCTTAAGGGCAGGAATAGCACCTTATCATTTTAGCTACACTAACTGGCACAGAGACCAGCTCTGTGCTTAATATCAGAATACTCTTTTCCAGAATGAAAGTGAAATCTTCATATGAATATATATGAGGTGGAAAGAGGTCTAGCCCTGGAATACAGTCACTTGCTCTCATACCACATACAGCCTTTCCTGAGGCCCTCCAGCGTCCTGAGCCTTCATTTCCCTTTAAAAGTCTACAGTGTAATTGTGTAAGACTGATGAATCCCAGACCTGTACCCCTGAAACAAATAATACATTATATGCTAATAAAAAAAAGAAAAAAGAAAGTCTACAATGTAAGTCTGTAATGCCCTTTTATCTGATGTCAGACACCCACCCAGAATACCGAAAATAAGGCCTTTGAGTGACAAAATGAAAAAGTTTTTCACAAAATCCATGCATGCACTTTATCCATAGCAGAGGCCTGTTGATTTTTAGTTCATGTGTATTTATAACAAACTTGGTTATTATGAAATATTTCCCACTGGGTAAAAGCAGTTAAAACAGATCAGATGCTGAAAGAAACTGGAGAAACCTTAAAGTTCCTCTTCCTGATGAATGAAATGAAACCAAACCCTCCCAAAAAAGATCAGATTCAATTCAAAATCATACTGTGGCCTAATATCACGGAACACTTGACAAACATCGTTCATTATGGTCATCTTTATCTCTTACATCAAAATTAGACTCAATTCATGATTAATTTAATGCAATCTTTAATTATAATAAAACAGAACGAATGCTCAGCAAATACTGCAGTCTAGTGCTACCTACCCTTTCCCTATCAATAACCTGGGAAGAAAGGATAAAGCCCTCTGTTACAGTTCACTTCTCCTTACAAGTAATGTCTTCACTAACTGCTCTTATTTTTTCCCTACACAGCATTAATGGAATCACAAAGGTAAAGGCCACCTAATTTTAATAAACACAAAAGTTGGCTTTTGATGTATCTAAGAGGGATTTTACATATAGAAACAAAGTAGATTATTTTACAGAATTAATTTTACCATAAGGATGCTAATGTACTTTAAAGAAATACAGTGTTACTATTTGCCAACTATAGGTCATCAGCTCCTTCAAGGAAGTGACCATGTCTGACAATTCTGATCCTTAAATCGCACAGGGGGAGTACCACAGCCATCAGAATACTTAACAAATATTTCTGAGACTGGCTTTGAAAGGACTTTTATATATCAGTAATGGAAATCCAAATGCATGTAATTATTTTATAAAGTTAAATACACCAAGGATTTTAAGAATCTTGAGCAAATTTTATGTTCACTAGAGGAAATATATGATGGAAAGTAATTTATATTACATCATAAATTCTGTAATGTTAAATGAAAAATATCAGGATAAAAATTATACATAAGGGCGCCTGGCTGGTTCAGTCAGTTAAGCGTCCGACTCTTGATTTCAGCTCAGGTCATGATCTAAGGGTCGTGAGATCAAACCCCTCCACACCCAGGGCTCTGTGCTGAGCATGGAGCCTGCTTATGATTCTCTCTCTCCCCCCCCCCCACAAAAAAATATATATATACACACAAAACAGTATATGTAAAATTTAAATATAAATTATTTTATACATTTTATAAATGTGTTAATCATACTTGCATATATTTATACATTTAAAAATAAAAATATTTTAAATTTTTATATACAAAATATAAAAACAATGAATAAAACAAAAATTATATATAAAATAGTGGGCTAAAAATTAGGTGTGAAATGTAATTACAATTTTTTTTTAACATAAGTACTGGGAAAAAGACTGAAGGAAATGCACAGAAATGTTCACAGTATTTGTGTTTGGGTGATGAGACCATGGCTGACATTCTCTTTTCTTGATATGCTAAATATTACTTAATGCACTACTTTTACAATGAAACAATCTTTTAAAAAGAAAAGAAAGGGAATAAATGGGAAGGAGCACTACTAAGGGGTAAGAAAAAGGCATAGAGCAGTTACTTTATTTAGTAAGTGCTATAATTAAATTTCTACCCTGGCAAAGAACTTTTTAAGTGCTCACAAATGATTACTAAGTTTATAGAATATTTGTGTTGGAGGGATGTCCTAATTCTGTCATTTGACAGGTACAGAAAAAATATATATAGCTGTGCGATGCTTTACAGTTTACAAAGTGTTTTCAAAATGTCACCTGTCCCTCAAATAGTCCTGAGATAGGCTCATATGCCCCATTTTTAGGACCAGGAAACTGGGGGTTAGAGAGATAATACGCTTTAATAATAATGACTACCATTTATCGAATGTTGACTCTATGCCAGCCTCTGGGTTAAGCACAACAATCCTGTGAAAATCATCACCATCTCACAGATAAGAAAACTGAAGGGTGGAGGTTAAGTGTGTTTACTATCACACAGCTGAGAGTCACTGCTCTGACTCAATGCCATGCATTTAAAACAGGTGTCTGGGGTTACAATCAACTTCACAGAATCCTTTACCGAAAGAGCTGAGCCTAGGACCCAGTCCCATGCTCTATCTACTATACTGGTCTCACGTAAGGTTTCTTTTAAGAGTTATAGTTTGACAGCCACCATGAAGGTCCAGAAGCCAAGAGACTGGGCCCAGAAACACACAAAATCTAATGTTGCCCGAGAGCTTACGCCTCAGGAGGAAAGCAAGGCAGAGAACCGGAGTGGAGGGGACAGGCTAACTCATGTACATCAAGGGAGAGCCAAAAGGAAACCTAGTCTCCACCTCAGGAGCAGGGACCGCAACAAGCTTTCTGCACCTTACACCCGGGTAACTCGGTACAATGTCCAGAGCGCCTTTGGGTTCATCCCCAAGGAGCCCGCAACAACCCACCAGCTGGGCGGGGCAGGGATGAGTCCTACTTTGCAGAAAAAGCTGGAAGAAAAGCAACAGCGCGCCGGGAGGGCAGACAAGCAATGAGTGTGAGAGCTAGGGGGAAGACAGCTGCGGGGCCTGGACACCCGGACCGGGTCTGAGCGGCACCCGAGGAGCCTGTGGCCCCCGCCCAACAGAGGAAAAGCCCAGGGCCCGTGGCGGCGACAAAGGCCGAGAGGGAAACCGCGGTTCTGAGGCCACCGCCCGCCCAGATTCGGGTGTTTTGGACGTCGGCCCAGGAGCCCCGCTACTCACGCTGGACCAGCCGGTCTCCGGAGAAGGTGGAAGAACAGCTGGTGACAAGCGCACAGGGGACGCCCGCAGCCATAGCTGCGCCCGCGAGCCAGTTCCGTCCCAGAGCCGCTTCCGCCTTGGGCTGCACCACGGCCGCCGGCGCGCGGGGGAGACGCGCAAGGAAGGGCGCGTTGACGGGAGGAACCGGCTACCCTGACTCCTCCCACACCCCCTCTCCGCCCCCGACGTAGAATAGGCCGGGCTGCGCGTGGGGTTGCCATGGGGACGAGCGCTCTCCGCCCCTGGCTTCGGCGCCTGGAGACCGCTCCTCCTCCGGGAGGTAGCCCTCCCCGGCCCTAGCCATGGCACAGGAGACTGAAAACTACGACCCCATCGGAACCATCCTAATCCAGGTGGGACATGGGCCGTTCCGGGCCCTGCCCAGCTAAGACACTTCCGAGCGAGGCCCAGCAGCGCCGATCCACTCGCGCCCACCTTTTAGGAGCGCCGCCCCCAGACTGCCACCAGCGTGAGGAGGGCACTGCCCCTCCGAGAACTCCCAAATATGCCCACCCAGACCTCGGCCACGAGCCTAACACGCCCCCCGTGCCTTACCCTGGAGGTTGCGCCCCAGAAGCTCGACCGTTCTGCCTCTGGTAAAACTCCAAAACCATACACCTCACCCCAGAACCTTAACTTCCGAAAATCCATCTTACACTGAGGCACCATTTTAAAATGTTATGTTCTGAAAAATTTGAACCCGTGATATGGGGGAAATACAAGTCAGACACTTTGGGGAAATGATAAGAAATCTGGGGAGAAGTTGAAATATATAAACCACTTTTCTTAAGCACCTAAATTTTTTGGATCTCAAAGTACCTTGCAAATAATTAAGTTTGGGGGATGTAATATACAGCACGGTGACTGTAGTTAGTAATACTGTACTGTTACATTTGAAAGTTGCTAAGAGAATACATCCTAAAAGTCCTCATCATAAAAAAATTATAACTATGTATGGTTATGGATGTTAACTTGTGCTCATTTTTGCAGTTTATACAAATATTGAATAATTATGTTGTATACCTGAAATATAATGTTATATGTCGATTATATCTCAAATAAATAAATGAATTAAATAAAAGTCCCTTGCTTGGGAACACACACAGGAAAATATATTAAAGATAACTTGGATTGCCTATCAAGTTAAAATTTTGAATATAGAAATGTGCCCAAAAAACTCAGGGAAATGACTCAAAAAAAAAAGTCTTAACTTCAGTATAACTCAGTTTGTGACCATTATACTTAGATTTTTCCCACAAAAATTTTGTTCTTTCACATTTACATATGGTAGTTTTAAAACATTTCTGCATAAATCATCACTTTTAACTTGTATTTAGCTCCATTTATCTAAGGCTTGAAGTAATTTGCCTAAATTCACTCTATTCGGACTCTCACTCAGATCTGCAATGGATTTTCCTGCCAGGAGATTGGTCTCTTACCTCCCATCTAGGAGAGACTTCTTTAAATGCATCTTTTTTTTTTTTTTTTAAGATTTTATTTATTTATTTGTCTGAGAGAGAGAGAGGGAGAACAAGCAGGAGGGGAGCAGCAGGCAGAGGGAGAAGCAGGCTCCCTGCTGAGCAAGGAGCCCCATTTGGGACTCAATGCTAGGACCCTGGGATCATAACCCGAGCCGAAGGCAGACGCTTAACCGACTGAGCCACGCAGGGGCCCCTTAAATGCATCTTTTCCAAAATACAAATGCCTAAACTCACCAATTTCATAGAGTTCCCCACTATGAATAATACCCAAATCTTCTTACCTCACGTTCTGTTATCCTGTCACTAGCACCCTAATGAATTTAGCAAACTGCAAAATCTGAGGGACCAGTCCCCATAAAACTGGCCTCATTTCTACTCCAGCCTAAGTTCAGAAGTCCCCAGAATCAACTTCACTCCAGGCCTGCTATCTACAAATTTGGGGGCCCTGACCACCTTCACACTGGCTAATTTGCTAGAGCAACACAGAATTCAGCAAAGTGCTATGCTTACAATTAGTGTTATAACATCAAAAGGATACAAATTAAAGCCAGCCAAGGAAAGGCATGCATAGGGCAGCATCCAAAAGGAATCCAGATGGAGCTTCCAGTCATCCTCTCCCCATGGAGTCATTGATGGTTTTATCTCCTTCCCAGCCATGATGTGTAACAATATACACGGAGTATTGCCAACTAGGGAAGCTCGCCTAAGACTTCGATGTCCAGAGCTTTTACTGGGACTCAATCACACACTGCTCATGTTCTGACCTTTCATATCTGACCATTCCCAGAGGTCACACTAATGCCTTTAGTCCCTAGTTCCTCTAGAGGTTGGAACAGATACGGTGTGGCTCAAGGCCCCCAGCATAAATTACATTGTTAGACTGTCTGGTGACCAAAGCCCCCAAGCAAAGACACCTATCAAGCAGGACACTCCAGGGCCCTAGAGATCACCTCCTGATATCCAAGGGCAAAGGTCAGAACTCTCATTGGGAAAGGTTGATTCTTTACTACTTATACCCCCTCTAAATCCAGGACCCATGTTTATAGGCTCCAAATAATTAGAACACTAATGGAGACTCCTACCCAGAAACAGCAAGTTTTCCCCCACAGTATACTTCGTGTTGACTGCAGAAACAATTAGGTTACTCCTTAGTTTTCTCTATTTCTTCAGACCTGGAACATCTCTAAAAAAGAGACTGGAATCTGGGGAGAATTCTCACACCTAATTTCATGCTTTTCCTTGAGAGAATTCTTTTCCCAGGGCTGCTCCCCTTGTGGTTTGGAATAGTGTAGAATAGGGTATCGACTGAAAAGCCAGAAGGCTTTTCACTTCAGAGTAGGATCCAAAGCTAGCTGTTTGATCAACCTAGGATACAACATTACCGTATCAATGTCTGTTGTCATTGGGTTATAACAGGGAACAGGAGAGCTAAGAACAGTCATATCCATGCTGATCAACACCCCCATATGCTAAAAAGGGTTATTCTGTACACAGTAATTGGAGGGCCATGTAGAGAAAGCAAGCCTACGTGTCAACCTGATTATTGATGCTGATCTCTAGATACAGTAGAACATTCTCCCTGGTAATATGGAGAATATATATAACAAGGAAATGAGGAAGACTTTCCCTACTTTCTCACCAAGTCCGGAGTATTTATGAGCATACAGCACTACTCTCCGGCACACAGCATGGATTCCACTGCTGCCTGGGGTGATGATTTATGTCCTTCAAACATGCTACCGATAAGCAGTACATCTAGTGGAAAGCACTTTGTGGGGAGTCAGAATACTGAGGTCTGACCTTGGCAATGACATTCTCCCAGGTGGGTAACTTTAGGCTAATCATTTCACCTCTCTGGGCCTAAGTTTTCTCTTCTGTAGGATACATAGCTTGAATTAGTCCACCTTGGACTCTAAATTGACCCAATTCCCCAAAGCTACATAATTTCTTTTTATCATAAAGTGACCTTCCTTTATTATCAGCCTAGACAACCAAATTGTTTCTATCAATTTATATGTAAGTGTGATATATAATTATATATTATAAATTTATATGTATTATATATAATATTTATACATATATATGCAAAGTTGCCAGAAAACAGAGGTACTTCAAATCTCTACCTACTTCACCCTAAATCAGGCCTGTGTTTCAATCAGATACATTAAGCAACTTTAGACCAGTGAGTCTCAAAGAGTGGCCTCAGGACCAGTATCTTCAGCACCGGCTGAGAACTCGTGAGAAATGCAAATTCTCAGATCTCATTCCAGACCTACTAAATCAGGAGTTCTGGGGGTAGGAGCCCAGCGATCTGTTCTTATAGCCCTTGAAGATAACTCTGATGCATGCTCAATTCTGAGACCGTCTACCTTAGATAGTACTGTAAAATATAAACTGTAATATGATTTTCAAGAAAAATCCCAATAATCAAAGCTAACAGTATTTTCTGGGTATTGTGCATAGTTCTAAGTGCCGTGCATATTTTGATTCATTTAATCCCCTACAACAAAGCTATCTGATAAGGACTATTATTATTTCACATTATGGAAAAGAAACAGATCAAAGATGAGTATTGTGGGTAGACCCGTATACGTAGAAAATGCAAGCAATCTTCTCAAACCCTTTCAGTCTGTCAACCTGATATAAAAAAGAAAGTCTTCCCTTGCCCCTTTTTGCTCCTCTCAATATTTAAATCCTGCCTTTTCCACTGAATTTTCACCAACATTTAGCTTTGTAGATTTATAAATACGTGTTTGTATATTTGTAGATATTATGCACATACTGGTTAATGGTTAAACATGAAGGCTCTGGATTCAGACTGCCTGGATTCGAATAGTTCCACCAATTAACCAGCTATCCTACCTGGCACAGGGTACTTAACCACTTTAAACCTCAGATTCCCTCAAGTAAAAATAAAGATGATAATATGAACTCCCTCTTAGGAGTCTTGTAAGGGTCAAAATATTGGGTAACATAATGTGTAACACTCAATAGATGTGAGTTGTTATTAGATCTGGTCTCTTATCTTTTAATATTACTTAGTTTTCTGTTCATTTCTTTGTCTTTTTAAGAGTAACCTACTTTTTACTGGAAGAAAAGGAAAAAATTAATTTTAGCCTATCTTTTTTAACCAGGCTCAGTCCTGGGGCGCCTGGGTGGCTCAGTCAGTTAAGTGTCTGCCTTTGGCTCAGGTCATAATCCCAGGGTCCTGGGATCAAGCCCTGCATCAGGCTCCCTGCTCAGCCAGGAGGCTGCTTCTCCCTCTCCCTCTGCCCTGCACCCCCCCCCCACTTGTGATATCTCTCTCTCTCTCTCTGTGTCAAATAAATAAATAAAATATATATATATAAAAAAACCAGGCCTACTCCATTCTTAACTAAAACTTTATGGGTGATGCTATAGGGCAAATAAGGTATGCTTTGTTTCCCTGTTAAAAGTGGATCTTTTGGATATCCCATTTTACCTAGCACAGGATTAGGTCCATTAATCCTGGATGACTGGATAATGATCTACTCATTAATTCAGTCTCCAATAATGTTCATCCTATTCAAAACTGAAGGGAGCTGGACTAACATGCACTATTATTTAGAAAGAACAATAGATGATACAAATTGATAATATTTTGATAAAATATCTAAAATACTTGAGAAAAAATCTTTAAATACAAATAATCAGTGTTCTAATTATAAACTCATTGTGTGACTTATTATGAAAACATGTGCTTTGTATGTCTAGATTTCCCAGGACAGTTCTGTGAATATTCTGTTCCACTGTCTCATCACGTACCAAAGCCCATGTTCTCATTTTTGGTTCAGGACATGTGATTACTATCTCTACACAGAGTTCTACTAGGAGGCCTTTTGTTAAATACTTCTTTCACTTTTAAGTCTATCATTCAGGCCTTTTATGGTTTCAGCAGGATCTTTCCTCCACTGATCAGAACAGTGGGGTTCTAACTATAGTGATAATAATCATCATTGTAATTGAAATAGTAGCCAACTTTATTGACAGTGAGACACTCTGTGGTAACTCTGCTAGGCAGGTATCATATTTAGCCCCAGTTTACAGAGGAAGAAACTAAGGTACAAAGAACTAAAGTAACTTGCCCAAGGGGAGAGACCTTGTGTGTGTTGCTCCTGAAACAAGTTATGGCGTGTTTGTCAAACAGTCTTGAAGAAGTGGGGTCGTGAGTCCGGGAGGTTTCCTTAGTGCTTTCTTTTCTTTCTTTTTTAGAGATTTTATTTATTTATTTGACAGAGAGAGACACAGCAAGAGAGGGAACACAAGCAGGGGGAGTAGGAGAGGGAGAAGCAGGCTTCCCGCGGAGCAGGAAGCCTGATGTGGAGCTCCATCCCAGGACTCTGGGATCATGACCTGAGCCGAAGGCAGACGCTTAACCAACTGAGCCATCCAGGCGCTCCGGTGCTTCTTTTACTAATAACTCTTACAAGCTTTGTGTTTCTACTTTAATAATGATCATGTGATATCTTTTTAATACATCTTTTAAAATGCTTGCTTGACCCAACTCTTAAACAAATGTTTGTGCAACAAGGATAATCTAGTCTTGCAATCGAAATTAGCTTTTTAAATAGTATTGGAAATCCTATTTCCAAAATCCAACCATTTTATGTTAACACCAACCCTGGAAATATTGGAACTAATCAATGCTTGATATCATTGCTATCTTCCTTATCTACTCCTCCGTCTGGTTTGCCAGGAGCATACAACATAAAATGAAGGGGCAAGTAGGCAAAGTTCACACTTTGAGAATGAGTCAGCCAAACTCTATCTTTAGCAGAGATGAATAAAATGCAATTATGGAACTGCTTTTGACAACATGGAATCTGGTTGCATGGCTACACTTCTAAATTCTAGAGCAAATCTTCACTGCATTAAATCTTTCAAGGGCCTCTTATTAAGCAGCCCTGTCCCCAAACTGTCAAAATAATAATCCTCCTCCAACTAGGAAATATATGGAAAGCAATGCATTTGATAATCACAGAGATGATGAGGGACATGTAAAATTTCAATATGGTAGACTGGATCTATTTGAAGAAAGAACAGAGATTTAGAACTTAATCTTTGCTCCTACCCAAGTCTGATGACACATTTCCTACAATACTCGTCTCTATTGTAATTACTATACAAACAGATGGGTGGTTATTGAGAGGGGAGAAGAAAATATCTGGCAAGAAAATAAACTCTTGAGGAAGATTAAGAGAGCAATTCAAATCAATGAACATTTATTAAGTGCCAGTTATGTGCAAAGAGTTTCACTGGGCTTGACAATTCAGAAGAAGAGAATTAACATTTGTTCAGTGTCCTCCTATGTGGCTGGCCCTGTACGAAACACTTTCTGTACTTGAATTCATTTTATTCTTGCCACTATTCCAACAGGTAGCTGTTTAGCCCCCTTTGATAAAAGCACCAAAGACTCTCAAAAACTAAGTAAATGTGTCAAGCTCCGTAGAGGAAGCAATAGGATTCTAATTCATATCTTCCTGGTTCCAAAGCCTACACTCGTTCATTTTCACACACACATTGCCTTATTTTTACTCAACAATTCTATGAGGTAGAATTTTTTTTTTTTTTTTGTGGTAAAGAAATCAGAAAAAACATGATGGTGTGCATGGACATCATGCGACCAGTGATAGAGCAAGGAATTATGTCCATTTGCCTTTTACTGGGCCCATACTATGTGCTAGACCGATTTCATATTATCTCATGACTCTGAGTAGAAGTGTAATTGCCCACACAGAGCAGATGAAGAAAGCAGCCCTTTGGTTCCATGATAAATAATCCAGGACAGTTTCACTCCCCCCAGCTGTTGACAGGCATAATTACAGAATGATATGTGAAGTTACAAATACTACAAATACTAGAGCTACAAGAAGGAAATGTAGTGCCTTCTAAGGAAGAACCAGGAAATGTGGGTCTGGAAAGTGGGGCTTGTCCTTGAACTGACTCTCTGTACTTTGCAAATGCCTTTAGACAATAGATGGTAAATCAGCTTGCAGCAGTAACTTGGACAAAATAATCGAAAGAAGTACCTCTTCATCCTTAGGGCCTACACGCAAACAGTAGGTGTGTTCCGATTTCAATCTGTGAGCCCTGAAGGCTTTCTGTGACAATTTGTGCAGAGTACAAATGACCAGATGTGTCTACCAGACTGTGATGCCCATCAGTGAAAAGATGCAAATTCTGATCTTTTGAATACTTGGCTCCATGGGAATTTTCCAAAGTAATCGATAACACAGGCTGGATCAATGTATATGTCCAGTTATACTAACAGAGAAAAGGTAACTGTTTCAAAATGCCTTTAGCAACCCAGTCTGCAGATTGTTATTGGTGTGACTATTGCTGAAACAGGTGTTGGGTTCATAAATTTGCATAACAAAATGTTTTCCTTGTGGCAGCAACCCATACAATAATTGGTGCCATCTGTATTTATCTATTGAAGTTTGGTTTCTGATATGAATGCAAAGAATCTTGTGGTGTCTAATCTCATAGCACCCAATTTATTGAGGGTGGTGGACATTGGAGAGGCGTTCATCATTCCCAAGGAAAATACAGATTGAAGGAAAATGTTGAAGTGATGACGTATGTTGCTATTCCTTCACCGATCATTTTAATTTCTGACTATGTGAAACAGAATCAAGGCCACACGCCTACAGAACTGCTTCTTCAGAGTAGTACGTGGGGAAGATCCAGCCAGAATGGAAAACCAAGGGGCTCTGTCAACCTATTTACAATTCCCTTTTGAAAGGCTCTGCTTGCTTGCTTGCTTGCTGAGAGAGAGAGAGAGAGAAAGAGAGAACAGGGCAGGGCAGAGAGAGGGGAAGAGAGAGAAATTTCAGCAGACTCCATGCTAAGCATGGAGCCCAACATGGGGCTCGATCTCACGACCCTGAGATCACGACCTGAGCCGAAACCACGATTTGGACACGTAACCGACGGAGCCACTGAGGCACCCCTGAAAGGCTCTGCTTTCACTAAAACCTCTCATTTTCTGTTTTCTTACCTCTTAACCAGTGAGTAGAAATCCGAGTTTGGCGCAAACTTCATATCAGCTCATACTTTATACTAGCTGAGAAGCAGAAGCAATTTGAGTTGTAGTTTTATCTTGGACTTGTTTCTAATGAGGGGAAGGAAAAATACAAAATTGTATGAAAGCTTAGTTTTTTAAAATCTGAAAGACAATAATGCAACATTCTAATAAAGAATATCTTAGAACCATGAAGACAGTCCTTTTCAGTGAATATCATAAAATCTATTTGATTGTCTCTAGCAATTCAAGCAAATTGCATATCTTTAAAATAAATGTTTCAGGTGAACTCTGTATGTATTCTTTCAATATTTTATATTTTTTATACCTACAGGTCCATGAAGACCTTTATCAGTTAAAGGAGAAATTAACAAATTTCCCATTTGAGGAAAAAGGAGAGGCTCTAAACATTCAGAATCTTGAAACTGCAATCAAAAGGACTGAAATGGGGTTAAGAGTAAGTAGAGCTTTAGATATTAAATAAAGTGCTGGAAGGAGACAAAGATTCCTCTAGAAGAAAAGGACTATGGTTCTCACAGGACCCTGTGTAATTCTATAACAAAGATGGACTTAGGTTGGTCAGCAGCTTTCTCATTCTGTTCCTTTTATTAAAATCGTGATTATTAACTGATTGGTTGGCATCCTGTCACATTCCACAAAGAATTTAAGGTGTTGGGAATGTAAGATTATGCAGTGACAACCCCTAATGTGTGGCTTGATAAAAAGAATTAAGAATTTTTAAAATAACCATTAGTCCAAAAATATGCCTGACAAAAAAATGATTCAAAGCAATACACTGCAGAGAGTTTCTATCAGATTCACTGGGGTGCTGAAGAATAAGAGTTTATTTTTCCCTAAATAGCTTAAGTATTTTTAGATTAGTAATTTTTGTGATATTGTGATCCAGTAGGTAGAGCTGAAGAGATGTACCAATTTTGGAAGAGAGAAATAAAGTACACAGGGACTTCATCATTACAGATGGGTTGAAGAGCAGATAATTTTTAGACCAGAATAATATTTATTTATAAAACAAGGATCTAGGGGCGCCTGGGTGGCTCAGTTGGTTAAGCGTCTGACTCTTGATTTCAGCTCAGGTCCTGATCTCAGGGTTGTGGGATCAAGCCCCATGTCAGGCTCCGTGCTCAGCGGGGAGTCTGCTTGAGATTCTCTCCCTCCCTCTCTCTCTACCCCTCCCCCCTGCTCTCTCTTTCTCTCTCAAATACAAGGATCTATTAGCACATGGGTCCAAATAAGGACCATCTCCATCTTCGAGACCTCGAACTGTCACTGTCCCTGCTCTGGCCTCAGACTTTCACTCTCCCACATTGTCAGCTTCACAGCCCAGCTCCTCAGGCTGTGAGAGATGGCGCGTGTTTTGTTGCCTCGTCAAACTGGCCCACCATTGTCCTAGATTACCTGACAGTGAGAGGGCTGCACCCAGCTGGAGTCTTTGGGTTGGCCATTTTAAATAATCTGTTACCTAAAGGCCACATTCTTGCCCCGGATGCTTGAAATCCCTATAAAGGAAAGACATTACTCCATATCCATCCTGCCTAGTAAGCTTACCTGGCTAAGCGATTTACTGACTATTGTGCATAGTTTAATTTGTGAAGAGTGCTACAGGTCATTCAAGCTCTGAGCCTCAATTGTTTATTATGCTTTTTGGGATAGTTAAAGTCATTTAGCCTCGAGATGCCCAATGATAGTTTAGGCATGCAATAAACGCATAGCATGCTGTGTCTTTTGGCTTAATTACACAATTCAAAGCGTTATCCTAATGAAATAAAGTAAATTAGCTGAGTATCTTAAGTCCACTATAATGGCCTAAACTTTAACTTTTCTGTAACAGATTCACATTGAGAACTATTTAAATGTTGTAAACCATCATGTGTTAACGACTCCTATTGATGACGATAATTTATATTCTTCTCACGCCTCCAAGTGGTAAGTAAAAGAGCCATTTTGGGGTCCAAAATAAGTACAATAAAAAAATAACTTTTCCCACTCAGGTCAGATGACCATAAAGATAAAATCTTCTTGGCTTTGTTCATATCCATGCTATGAATTTCAGTAGTTTTGTATAAGAAGTTAGTGGCAGCATTTGAACTTTAATGAAGTTTATTCCAGGTTACTCTTCTTGCCTTCTAATACTTGACACCATGACAATTACTTCAGAGTCCTAGTTTTGGTGTTACTATTTTTTTTTAGTAAAAGGTATCCAAAATTCAACTCCTAAAGGAAATATCTGTAAGTTATGATAGCTGAAAAGAACAAACTATGAGGCAATTATAGCCTCAGAGAACCAAGCAGAAAGGTTCAGGCAAAGACCTTTCTTCTACAGTTCTTCTCCCTTGCCAAGGAGTGTCCTTGCCCCTTATTAGGCTCTGGAAGAGTGAAGGAAGACTTCACTATTCACTGGGGCATGGAGCTGGCTACCAGAAGTAGTTCTTGGATCCTTTCTCTCCTATTCAAGACAATATTAAGATCACTGGCCTCCCACCAGGAAGGTAGGAGCCTGGCAAGTTTGTAGAGCCTTGCAAGCCTGGGGGAGTATCTCCATCATGGCTGTGAATGTATGCTGCTAAAGTAGCACATGCAACTTGAAAATGAAATGATAGGAGCCAGGTCGAAAACTGGAGAAAAATCCAAACGGGTCCTGCCTAGTAAGCTTACCTGGCTAAGCGACTTTAAAGTAAGCAGGCAGGTCCTGGGAGTCACAGGAAGTGGCTCAGGGAGGAAGCTAAGCAGCAGCAGGAGATGGAAATGGAAAACAGGAGAGTCAGGAGATCAGGGACTGTTGTCTGTGACCGGTGTATTTCCGGGTCGATAGTCACACCGGACTCTGCACTTGCAGGGGTTCCCAAGAGACTATCATGAATAGACTTGGCCTCAGAGTCTACGTTCTGTTGGGAGTTTTCTATGCAAAGCTGTTTGCACAACCTAGAATTCCTGCAGGTTCTTATGCTTGGGGGCAGTGTGACTGACCAATGCATTGCATTTTTCTTCTGAGGTTCCATGACAAAAGTCCTTCTAATACCCAAGTAAGAAGGTGGTTTTCATTATTGATGGCAGGACTCACTGAGGGACAGGTTGCTTATCTCAACATTGCTCAGGAGGCCAGAGGAGGAGACTTAGATTATCAAAGTCTTGAGTTGGAATAAGCTGGACCTGGTCTTTTATCCCACATGGCTGTTAGTTTAAAAATTGGGGCATGAAGATGTCCATCGACAGATGAATGGATAAAGAAGATGTGGTGTATATGTATATATATATATATATATATATATATATATATATATATATACACACACACACACACACACAATGGAATATTATGCAGCCATCAAAAGGAATGAGATCTTGCCATTTGCAATGACATGGATGGAACTGGAGGATGTTATGCTGAGTGAAATAAGTCAAACAGAGAAAGACATGTATCATATGACCTCACTGATATGAGGAATTCTTAATCTCAGGAAACAAACTGAGGGTTGCTGGAGTGGGGAGTGGGGTGGGAGGGATGGGGTGACTGGGTGATAGACACTGGGGAGGGTATGTGCTCTGGTAAGCACTGTGAATTGTGCAAGACTGTTGAATCTCAGATCTGTACCTCTGAAACAAATAATGCAATATATGTTAAGAAAAAAAAAAGAAGAAGAAGATAGCAGGAGGGGAAGAATGAAGGGGGGGAAATCGGAGGGGGAGACGAACCATGAGAGACGATGGACTCTGAAAAACAAACTGAGGGTTCTAGAGGGGAGGGGGCTGGAAGGATGGGTTAGCCTGGTGATGGGTATTAAAGAGGGCACGTTCTGCATGGAGCACTGGGTGTTATGCACAATGAATCATGGAACACTACATCTAAAACTAATGATGTAATGTATGGTGATTAACATAACAATAAAAAAATTTTTTAAAAATTGGGGCATGCATCCATAACATGTATTTATTTATAAATTGTATACTTATCCTAGGGAGTGAACACATTATAAAATACGCAGACAAAGAAACATTTAAATAATGAGACAAAGATTAAACAGTTTAAAATATTTTACTTTATTAACAGCACGAAACTGTCTTTTGCTAAAAAAGGTTATTAATTATAATGTTCTGGTTGCTTTATCTTATTAATCACGATGGCTTTATACTGGCTGTAGCTAATAACCCGAAACACACTCTATGCTTCATGGAGATTCAGCATGGATGCTGGTTGAATGGGAATCCATAGTTCAGTTAGTCTTCTGGATAATTTTTAAGTTGGTGGTTGGGGGTGGAGATTTCGTGGACTCTTCATGAGTTTGATTGGTTTATCATCATTTTTGCTCTCTAGCGTGGCTGAAGAAAAGCTCAGGCTATGAGTAAGTGTCCATTCTGGCATTTTATTTTTCACTGATGCCCATTTTCACTGGCTTCAAAATACAGTCTCTTTTTTTGCAGGAATCTTTTTAAGACACCTGTCCATTTTCTCAGGCTTGAGTGAAAATTAATGAATAGAATCCATGAACTCACTCTACGAGTAAACTCCAGAACATTCTAACACTGTCAAAAAACATCACACAGACCTCACTGTTCATGCCCTTGTGGTTTGGAGTCTCCACTCCCAGGAGGCCTCCAGAACCGCAGGGGACATGACCACAGGAGGGATCCAGGGACAAGCTGAATATTAAATAGTAGCACAAAGTAACTTCTTATTTTTATTTCTTCTTTTACATATTTCTTATTTGGTGTAAATAGAAGTTCTTATACTCTCCTCTCCCACCAATGGCATTCTTTTACGGATCGCCTAAGATGTGGGCATCCTGTTTGAGAGACCACAGGTCTAGAATGACGGTTCTTAAACTTTGGTTTGCAATCCTCCTTTGCCAGCCCCCGGGTGGTCTGGAATTGGCATTTTAACAAAGAGTCTTGGTTATTCCTAATGCAGATAATTTGTGCTTAGAATCCCCGGGACAAGCATAACTCCCTGGAATCAGTATTCTTTTGGCCACATAGAGGGTCTGCCTCTGTATGATCAAGAGCCTGGTCCTGGAAATTCAGCTCCCCCATTGCTATGAAGGGTTGGAGTAAGCCTCTTGCACTAGGAATGAGCCACAAGTGGGACCTGGCAGTCAGGCCACTGCCACTGTCTGCTTATACCGTGAGTATGCTGGAGTGTCAGAGGCCAGAAGTCCAGAGAAGCAGCTCTGAGAGGGGTGCTATATAATAAGGACGGTGGATCCCCATTGCTCCCTTGACAGCAAGCACAGTTGCTATGGTAGACTGAGAATCAACATTGTTCAGAGATATGGGGCTTCATTCCATCTATGGCAACCCAGGAAATCAGGAGAGTTCATGCCAAATGAATTCCAATACTGTCCCTGGATATACCTTAAAAAATGATTTAGAACAGGCCAGATACAATCATCATCTTCATTTTCATCATTATTGTGAATTTCATCATTGTCACCAACAGCTTCATAACACTTGACAGTTTGCAAAGGACTTTATTTTACCCTATGAGGCAGATATTTAACCTTTCCTTTTAAAGATGTGCATCCTGAGGGTCACAGCAGGCCCGGGTCGCACTGGTCGTTGGTGGTGAGACCCAGACTCAAGTCCAGTCACCTGTGTGCGATCGAGCGCTCTCCAGCACCATGGCCGCCTGAAAACCAAGAAGTCTAATTTTCACAAAAGATGGTTTTCTTTTCAGCAAGAAGGGAAAATCTGGTCATTTTGTCCAGTAGAAACAAAAACCAGGAGGGACACAGAGTGATAACAACTGATGCCAGCAAATGCAAGATTTTCCCCGCCGTCATGCAGAAAACAACAATGAGAAGATTATCAAGAGTGGTCTATTTTCTCCAAAGAGCTCAAAGAGCTTTTGTATTGTTTTCAAAATATGTTCCATTACTATCCCACTTTGGCAGTGATTCTTCTATGTCAAAGTGTCTTTCTTCCTCTCACATGATTGGCTTTCATGGATTTTATTGCTCATAATATGTGCTCACACTGCTCTTAACGACCATGCTTTGTTATTGACACTGGGAGGGTGACGACCATCTGTACCCACACGATCAGAACTGCACGGAAATCTTCATTTTGTATTCTGTTGTGCCAGTGTTTGAGAAAGGGGAGCACGAACAAAGCAAATAGATAATAGTGAGCATCAGTGAGAGGGAAAGAAGAGGTTTGTATTGCATGGTGAATGTCCATCAGAAGGTACATTTTCCTCAGTTGATGAAGCATCCCAGAGCCCAACCATTGTGGGCTGTTACATGGCGGTACATGAATCCCACTTGTGTAGACTGTGACTATATCCTAGTCACAGGGAGAGGTGAAGCACAGGGAATAAGATGGGAACGCCTGGTGGTCTGTGTGAAGGGTTTGTGGAGGTTAACTGTTCTTTCCATTTCTCTGTGGGTTTGAAGTTTTTTTAAACCAAAAATAAATTTTTTAAGAAAGCAGTATAAAATGAAAAACAAACTGGGAAAACATCTGCAACAGATAGGACACAAAAATTTCTAATAGTCTTTTAAAAAAGAGCTCCTGCCAATACAAAACAAAAACCAAAAACTTGACATAGAAGGACATCAACAGACTACTCACAGAGATAGAAATGCAGATAAGCAGTAAATATGTGAAAAATGTTTAATCTCATGGGGAAGCCAGAGAAATGCAGTGTAAACAATATATTATTATATTTTCTTTACAAATTAGCACAACAGATCATTTAAACCATCCTCATACTCAGGGCTGATGAGGTGGCAGTAGGAGGGAATACTTTGATTCTACCACTGAAGGAATAAGTTGGACCAAAGTCCTTAAAGGCAATTTTTCAACAGGTGTGAGAAGCTTTTTACAATTGTCATTTTTTAATTTAGCTGTTGTACTTCTAGGAACTTCTAGGAAATAAGAGAGACACATGGATCTCTGTATAAGTTTGTTCACTTCAGTGTTCTATTTTATAGCAATAAATGTGGAAATACCTTCAATGTTAACAGTTAAAGCATGATTCAGTCTATAGCACATCTATGTGTGCATTGCATAGCTAGCTATTAAAACTGATACTGTCCGAGGGGTGCCTGGGTGGCTCAGTCGGTTCAGTGTCTGCCTTTGGTTCAGGTCATGATCCCGGGGTCCTGGGATCGAGCCCTGCCTCAGGCTTCCTGTTCAGTGGGGAGTCTGCTTTTCCCTCTCCCTCTGCTCCTCCTCTACCCTCCTCCCCTGCTTGTGTGCTCTGTCTCTCTAATAAATAAATAAAATCTTTTTAAAAAGTTTAAAATTAATACTGTCCGAGAAATTTTAATGACATGGAAAAATCCTCACAGTATATATTGAGGGGGAGAAAGCAGGATGCAAAATTGTATCTCAGTTCAAACTCACTTTTTTTTTAAGACTTTATTTATTTATTTGCCAGAGAGAGAGAGCACACAAGCAGGAGGAGCGGCAGGCAGAGGGAGAAGCAGGCTCCCCGCTGAGCAGGGAGCTGGATGCGAGATTCGATCCCAGGACTCCGGGATCATGACCCGAGCTGAAGGCAAACACCCAACTGACTGAGCCACCCAGGCATCCCTCAGTTCAAACTTACTTCTAAATACATAATGCGCAGAAATAAAAGGAAGATGGTGTAGACATACTTGCCCCATTCCTTCTGATAAATACAGCTGTAAAGCCTGGATATTATATACAAAACAAACTTAGGAAGACTTAGAAAGAAGGCAGGCCAGTTAGGGGCCCTGGGACCCAAGGAAGGACATAATGGTGAGGCCCCTGGATTTTCTTTTTGCTTTGTGTATCCCTTTATTGGTCTATATTGTTCCTTCTCTCTGTAGAGCTTCTTGTGACATTTCTTACAAGAGAGGTCTCTGGTGACAAATTCCCTTAGTGTTTGTTTATCTGAAGAGGTCTTTATTTCCCCTTTGCCTCTGAAGCATAATCTCACTGGACACAGAATTCCAGGTTGGTGGGTTTTTTCTTTCCATACTTCAAATAGTTCACTCTTCTCTCTTCTTGCTTGTATGGTTTATGAAGAGATGTCTGATACAATTTATATCTCTCTTCTATAGGTAAGTTGGGTTTTTTCTTTGCCTTCTTTTAAAATTTCCTGTTTGTTTTTAGTTTTTCATAGTTTGAATAGGATATGCCTAGGTATGGTTTTTTAGAATTTATCCCAGCTTGGTATTCTCTGAGCTCCCTGCATCTGTGGTTTAATATCTGTCATTGGAAAATTCTCATCATTACTCAAGTATGTCTTCTGTTCCTTTTTCTTTTTCTGATATTCTCATTATGTGTATGTTATACCTTTTATAATTGTCCCACAGTTCCCGGACATTGTTTTGTTCATTCCTCTTTCTCTTTGCATTTCAGTTTGGGAGATTCTATTGATGTTTCTTCAAGCTCATGGATTCTTTCCTTGGCTGTGTCCGGTTGATTAATAAGCCCATCAAAAGCATTCTTCATTTCTTATGGTGTTTTTGATTTCTAACATTTCCTTTATATTCTTTGAGTTTCAATATCTCTACTTACATTATTACATATCTGCTCTTGCATGATGGGGCTACTTTTTTCCCACTAGAGTCCTAGCTTAATTAATCACACTGATTTTAAATTCCTGGTCTGATAATTCCAAAACCTCCTGTTCTCGTATCTGATTCTGATGCTTGCTTTGTCTCTTCAGACTTTTTTCTTGCCTTATAGCTTTGTCTTTTTTTTGAAAGCTGGACATGATGTATTGGGTCATAGGAAATGAGGTAAGTAGGCCTTTAGTAGGAGGTAAGTAGGCCTTTATCTGGCTAGGAGTTGGGTTGTGTTTACTGTAGGTGTCTGAGGCTTCAATTTCCTCAGCTGTCTTTGCTTTTGTGTCCCCTGTGGTCTTTGGGTTTCCCTAGAAACTTCTTCCTAAGTAGGTCTGAGCCTTGAAGTCCTCTCATCTGCGATCCTCTGTTATACTGAAGCCTGCAGATGTAGTGTGCTGGGGGGAAGCATTCAGTGCTCCTTGATCAGGCCCCCCATCTTCCCATGGCTCTGTGCCCCCAGACTGTTACCTTCACAAGTTTGTCTTGGCTATTCCCCCTCTTAGGTGAGGCAGGAAGCCTGGAGGGGGCTGGAGTTAGCTAATTGCCCTTCCTCAGGTCAGATAATAATTTTCCTTGAGAGCTGGCCTTTAATACAGAGAACAGAACGAAGAACAGAACCCTCTGGGATTAGTCTGAAATGGTTTCTGTTCCCTCCCCACTGCTAGAGGCAGCAAGGGATTTTCTTCAGTCCTCACAGCGAGAACATGGTGGGGCTTCTAGAGGTAAAACTCAGGAAAGTATGCCCTCTCCTACCCCCCCACCCCCCACCAAGCCTTGACCCCTCAGAATTTATAACACTCAAGCTAAGGCACACTGAGCCTCTGGCAATTTGTTGAGTGGAGTTTAACTGTTCTTGCCAATACCAGCTCCAGCAGTAGACTCCCTCTCTGAAGCTTTATCCAGGTCTGTCTGTCTCTGTGTCTCTCCAGTTTTCAGGGCAGTAGTTTTCCTGTGACTTCAATTCTCTGATAGATCTAAGAAGAATTGCTTTTCCATTTCTTCAGCTTTTTCTTATCACCCTCATCCTCACAATACCTTCCAAGCTCTTTACATGTTGAAATGAAACCAGGAGCCCACAAACTGCTTTTTAACGATAATTTCACAGATGTGGGCATCACATAGAGTCATCACAGAGATTGAGTCATTGTGGTTGAGTTTAAATGATCTTAATTATGTTGACCATTTTAAAGAACGGGGATCTGCTTTCCAATGAGAAGTTTTAAGACATACATTACACACACAGTCGTTCTTACAATTTTATTTTGTTTTTACACTGCTCTCCCATGGAGCTGCCCTCTGCTTAATAAGCAAGACTTTTAACTGGCCTTTGATCCTTAGTCTTTGCAGCTCTATAAAATAGAAGTTTAAGGAACATAAGTGCTAACTGCTTAGAGACCAGCATTTTGAATTTATTTAACATTGGCTATTCTGTGATTTGGCTTTACAAAATAAAGTATGCTGTATTTTTCTCTACCAAGAAATGTTTATAGTGTAGTAATTCTGTCAGTTGTGGGTCATATAACCTCAGCCAAACATAAAGCTTTTTATTCATGCTATAATGGTCATTATCAGACTCAGAAGTTCTTATGCTTAATAAAACAAGTGCAGATTAATAGTGGTAAAAAGGCTAAAGTTGGTTTATTGTAATTACCAATGGAATAGTTCCTGTAAAATCTAACTGAACTAGGAAGCATTGTTTTAAAATTACAATCTGTGAAGATAAATTCAATTTTAAATTTTTTCTTTCTTTTTTTAAACTTAGGTTGCTTCCAGCTGTAATTGATCAGAAATCATTTCTTTTCCCTCTAGAATCTGAGGGTAGACTTTGGCAAACCCAAAGACAGCACGGTACATTTCCACATGCCTGTCCGAGAATAAAGGTAGGAATAGAGACATCCATAAAGACAGAAAGGGGATGAGTGGTAGGGGAGACTGGGGAGGGACCTCTGATGCTTATCAGGTGTCTTTTCGGGATGGTGAAATGTTCTGGAATTCGATAGTGGCAATGGTTGCACAATTCTGTGGATCTCCTGAATACCTTTGAACTGTACACTTTAAAAGGGTAAATTTAAGGGATATGAATTATGTCTCAATAAAGCTGTTAGAAAAAAAAAAAACTTTTTTAGAGTAAAGGCAGGAAATTTACTTTGTGTTCTAAATGAGGGAACATGCCACTGTTGTTTCAGATATGCTCATGGCACGGTCAGTTTCTACCACACAAGAGCTTTCTTCAGAAAGCAAAATATACCAAACCACAGTGCGTTCACGTTTTTAAATTAGCAATAATCACACCTCAGATAAACCAGTGACTGCAATGCTTCCACATGCACAGCTAGAATTTTTGAACAGAGCCCTCCGAGGAAAGTTTCCAGGTGGCAAGGGCTAGAGCTCAAGAGGTTGCTGATTTCGCCTGCTGGGTGCTCTTGGCAATCGGATTCCTGTTCTCGATTCCCCAAAAGTGGGAACAGCTCACCTCCCATTAGGGCTTGAGGAGCACTAACTTGATTCACCTTCAGAACGATCCTAGAGTGACGTGCTCTTGTTGTCTTCATTTCACTGATGAAGAAGCCAAGATTCAGAAATGTTAAAGAAATTGCCCAAGAGGACACAGCTAGTAAGTGTCAGAGGCAGGATTATGTACCCAGAAATACAGGGATAACCACTGAGGTGGCCCTTTTTAGATAATAGCTTTGTTGAGGTATAATTAATATACCATAAAATTCACCCTTTTTAAGTGGACATTCAGTGGCTTTTTGTATATTCACTGATCTATGCAGCCGTCACACTGTACCCTCATTAATGGGTAATGGTGTCACCCGTATTTTTCCTCCATCACACTTGACAAAATCTGTAACTAGATTTTTTTAAAATGTCTGTTTTCCCAGTAGAATATAAATCGAATGAGGGCAGGAGCCATGTCAGTCTGTTCACTGCTGTATATTCCCAGGGGACTCTCAATAAATGTTTGTTGAATGAAGATATGAGACCACAGGGCCCACCCCCACGTCCAGTCAGTCCTGGCTCCACGACCTTCCCCAAGCAGCCCGCTCCTACTTCTACACTGCCCGTCCTACACGGAGTCTGTCCGGCCACATCTGTGGAGTATTTACTATGTGCCAAAAGCACTGTCAGAGGCACATGGGGACGAACGACGCCAGGTCCCCATTCTCAGAGCTCACGTTCTCTTACACCGTGAGAAAGGGAGCTTAAATGTCTCCCCACCCTTCCTATTAAGTCTCTGCATCCGTGAAATTTTTTTTCCTCCAGAATCTCAGAGGAGGGTCACTGCTGGTCCACAAGTAGAAGGTTAGAGCTCTCTGGTTTGTGGGGACAAGGAAACAAAATATCTGAAATTAGGACTATTTAGAATGTATAGCTGCTATTATTATTTCAGAAAAAAATAAAACTATGGCCCAGAAATTTATCTTCCTGAAAGAGTTTTGAATCCTGGCAAATGATCACAACGATAAGAAATCTTATGTGCTGAATACAACCCCAGAATTCTTTTAAATACTCTGAGCATGGGTGAGCTCCATTTAAAAGGGGCACAGACTGTTTCCTACCCTGGCTTTCCCTCAGGGCCTAGATCCCTATTGTTGTTTTATTTCTAATATCAGTGACATCTGCTTAAAAAATGCATAACCGCGGACACACACGATAGCCCTGATTTTGCGTTGTAAACTCACTGACAGACAGTGCTGTTCTGGCAGCTGTTCCTGCAAGCCTGCTCCACCAACTTCAGAGCTTGTATTATGAAGTCGCAGTGACATCCAACTGGGATATCACCACCTTTAATTGCCCACTGCCAACCTGTTCAGCTAGGTAAACCCCAGTCGCTTCTTGCAGCTCTCTTTCTCCAAAGTAGATAACTATTTTTGGAATTCCATTTCACACCAAAAACTTACATGACAAACCATTGGGAATTGCTCAACTGTAATTAAAAGTCATAATTAAGAATTCTTTGGGGGCACCTGGGTGGCTCTGTTGTTGGGCGTCTGCCTTCGGCTCAGGTCATGGTCCCGGGGTCCTGGGATCGAGCCCCACGTCGGGCTCCCTGCTCAGCGGGAAGCCTGCTTCTCCCTCTGCCACTCCCCCTGCTTGTGTTCCCTCTCTCGCTGTGTCTCTCTCTGTCAAATAAATAAAATCTTTAAAAAAAAAAAAAAAGAATTCTTTGGACAGCTACATGCACACAAATGAAACTGGACCATTTTCTCACACCATACACAAAAATAAACTCAAAATGGATTAGTGGCCTAAATGTGAGACCTGAAACCATATAACTCCTAGAAGAAACCAGGCAGTAATCTCTTTGACATTGGCCTTAGCAACATTTTCCTAGATATGTCTCCTCAGGCAAGGGAAACAGAAGCAAAAATAAGCTATTTGGATTACACCAGAATAAAAAGCTTTTGCACAGCCAAAGAAACCATCAACAAAACACCAAGGCAACCTACTGAATGGGAAAAGATATTTGCAAATGGTAAAGGGTTATTTAAGTATTTATTTATACATTTATTTATACATTATACTAATAATTATACTTATTAGTATTAAGTATTTATTTAATTATACAATTAAACACTAAAAAGATGGGCATTCCATAAAAACATTAAAAAATGGGCAGAGCACCTGATTAGACATTTTACCAAGGAAGACATACAGATGACCAACAGACACACACAAAAATGATCAACATCACTCATCATTAGGGAAATGCAAATCAAAACCACAATATCACCTCGCATCTATCAGAATGGCTAGAATCACAAAGAGAAGAAACAACAAGTATTGGCGAGGATGTGGAAGAAAGAGAGGCCTCACGTAATGTTTTGTGAGAATGTAAATTGGTACAACCACTGCGGAAAGCTGTATGGAGGTGCCTCCAAAAATTAAAAATAGATATACCATATGATCTAGTAATTCCACTATTGGGTATTTACCTAAAGAAAATGACAACACTCATTCAAAAAGATACATGCATCCCTATGTTTATTGCAGCATTATTTACAATAGCCAAGATATGGAAGCAGCCCCAGTGTCCATCGATGAATGGATAAAGAATGGACACACACACACACACACACACACACACACACACTGTGGAATATTACTCATCCCTAAACAAGAATGAGATCTTGCCATTTATGACAGCATGGATGGGCCTCGAGGGTGTTACGCCAAGTGAAATAAGTCAGAGAAAGGCAGATACTATATGATTTCATTTACATGTAGAATCTAAAAAACCAAACAACTGAAGAAATACCAGACTCTTAAATAGAGAATAAACTGGTGGTTGCCACAGGGGAGGTGGATGGGGGATGGGTGAAATAGAGGAGACTAAGTGATACAAACTTGCAGTTATAAAAAGTAAGTAAGTCTGGCTGCCTGGGTTTGTTAAGCATTTGCATTTAGCTCAGGTCATGGGATTGAGACCTGCATTGGGCTCCCTGCTCAGCAGTGAGTCTGCTTGTCCATTTCCCTCCCTGCTCCCTGCTCGTGCTTTCTCTCTCTCGTTCTCAAATAAATAAATATTTTTTTAAAAAGTTGGTAAGTCACAGAGATGAAAAGTACAGCATAGGGAATATAGTCAGTAATACTGTAAAAAAAATTATTTTCTTTTACATTTGAAAAAGCCATATTGTGATGACTGTTCTTCACAGTGTATACATTTGTTCTACCTCAGCACCAGCTCAATCCCTCTTTGGGGCTCCTTGGACTATAGGCACACCTGTACTCATAACAGATAAGGAAAGGATTTGAAATAAAAACAACAAAGGAGGAAGTAGGGGGAAGAAGAGAAGGAGAAAAAGTTTATAGGTTTATAGGGCAAGAGAGTATTTGATTTTCTTGTTGTATCTGGGAAGCCAATTCCTACACTGTTTAGACCAAAGGACCTACTTACAAACGTGATACAGTTGGTATGTTTGTGGAGCAGGGAAGATAAACCCAACCCATTGCTTGAGAACTATTCCCTATACTAATTCCATAAAATGGATTCCTTAGCAGTCAAACATAAAAAAAATACTGTGATCTAATACAACGTGGCAACGTGCAAATCTGTGTCTGAGATGGGAAGGCTCCGATTTTGTGAATTTGGATCAAATTCAGAAAATGATTTTCAAACTTGGATCAAAATGAAAGTTTTGAGGACTTTGGACATTATGAAGAATAATATGGTGAGAGATGAAAGCAGGAAAAAGAGCAGGTAAGGGTTGCTTCCCAGACTGTTGCTGTGAGTCCTGCCTCACGTAGTGGTGGGTGACCCGTGAGGTGGTAGTTAGCCTGCCACAGAGCAGAGCAGGCAGAAGAGAGCGCCTCCGTGAGCCGACCCCGCCGTGAGCTCTGTCTTCTCCCAAGAGCAGCGGGTTAAAAAAATACCGCTCCTTCTCCATGGCTTTTTATTGAAGTGTTTTAAAATACAGACCTAATGACATCTCACCCCTCAATGCTTTAACATGCATCTTTTAAAATGAGCATATTCCAATGTGCCCATAATAACATTATCACACCAAAAAAAGGAACAATAACTTGTGAATATAATAAATACTCAGGTCATACTCAAATTTCCCCAATTGATCCTCAGATGGCTTTTACGAATCCTTTCTCCAAACCTGAATCTGCTAAGATCTATTCATTGCATTTGATTATTTTTTCTTAAAGCTCTAATAATCCAAAGCAGAGAGACTCTGTTCATTTCATTGCTGTCATTGGTGCCCAGCCCAAAGTAGGCTCTCAAGAGAGGACAACATCATGGTTAGAAGTATGGGTTCACATCCTGGCCCCGCCACGTCCTACCTGTTCCTTAACCTCTCTGTCTGTGCCTCAGTTCCTCGTCTGCAAAATGGGCATAAGGATAGTCCCTACCTCATAGAGCTGCTGTAAGGATAAACGAGTTAACAGATGTAAATGTTTATAACAGTGCCCCATATGTGGGTGTTATACAAGTGTTCATTCTTACTATTTGCTGATGAATACTTGGCAACCTTAATTATGTACCAAATATGTGACAGACACTTTAGGCATCAGCCAAACCTCTCTGGTCTCATGGAGTTTACATTCTAGTTGGGGTCGGGCATTCCTTAGGAAAAGAAAAATGATTTGCAAAGTAAATACATATGTAGTATGTTAGTTGGTGAGAGAAACCTGGGGAAGGAACATAGGAGTGTTTGATGGTCTCCCTTGTAAGGTGACACTTGAGCAGAAATCTGATGGACGTGACGAAATGTCTGGCTATTTGGAGGGGAAGAGCATTCCAGACAGAGGAAACAGAACACGTAAAGACCCTGTACTGGAATACAAATGATGTGGAAATGTTGGGGTTTGGAGCAAACGGCCAAGAGAGAATTCTCAAGACGTCTTCGGTGCAAAATGGTGATATTATTAACGCAAAGGGACAGCACCAATGGGCAGAAAGAGCTGCACTGGGATTGTGAGGGGTGGCCCATTATATATTTTCAAGTTGGGAGGGAGTTAGGGATAGCGTAAGTCTTTAAGGAATTTTGGAAGCAAGGTTTCCAGGACCTTGAGGAGCTAGTTGTTGTTAGGAAAAGGTCATTTATTACTGTCTAGTAAATCTTTAGTCATGAGACCTTCAGATGTGTATCAGTAGGTCATATGCTTGGACGATGATTACTGACATATATCTTGGGGGGGGGGGGTGGTAGAGAAAAAGGAAGTTTCCAAAGGAATTTTTATATGTTAAAGCAGACTTATAGGATCCTGGAGGTTGGGATGTTAAGTTAGGATTGCCTTTTGCCCTTAACAAAGTATCAACATGGAAGCAGCTGAGTTCCTAGAGGAAGGTCACTCTGCCTGTCTCAAGGACTAGTCAATGGGCTGTAGGCAGTAAGGAAATTTAGTTGTTTCTTGTGCCTTTGTTTCCCACATCATAAAGAGCAAAGAAGCTGGAGGGGAATATGCAGGGGGAGGGAAGTAGGAAATGTGGGAGGGGTCGAGATGTGGTGGACCATTGTGAGGACTTCGGATACCTCTCTGAGTGAGATGGGAAGCCACTAGGGTCTTTTCCTGCTATGAGGTAGACGGGGAAGGGCAGCAGCGGGGGGACCATTTAGGAGCCTGTGTGGGCCATGATGATGAAATCCTAGCTCATCCTCATAACATTTGGGGGAAAGGAATTAATCATCCCTGTTTCACAGATAAGGAAATGGAAGGTGGGAGATGATTCTAATTTAAAGCAAAGTGACGGCAGAACTGGCATTCAAACGCAGGTGTATTTGACCTCAAAGTTCTGGCCTTTCCTCACCATTGTTAAAAAATACAAAAACTTGAGCTCCCTTTCTGTGTTTACTACAGGGAAATTTACAACCAAAAAAAAAAAAAAAAAAAAGCAGGATAGACTCCTGATTTGGTTCACAAATGGCCCTAACTATCCCCAGAATTATCCTCAGGTATGTCCCTCCAAACTTTCCCAGAGAAACTTCTCAATCAACGCACCTGATTAAGGTGACCTTTTTCACTTTCTGATTTGTTACAATAATGTTAATGTAGCAATTATGAAGCCACATTAGAATTATTTATAATACATTAGGATACTTGAACATATGCAATACTGTTTTACTGTAACTGGTTACTATTCAATTGGCTTACACATGCATTTTAAAGAGGTTTATACTTTACAATGTACAAAGCTATAGCTAATGGGACAGATGATTAAGTGTGGTATTTGGGGCTATTTCTATCAAAAGTAGGCATCAAAAATAGGCCCTTAGGACTATTTTTTTTTTTTAAGATTTTATTTATTTATTTGACAGAGAGAGACACAGCAAGAGAGGGAATACAAGCAGGGGGAGTGGGAGAGGGAGAAGCAGGCTTCCCGCGGAGCAGGGAGCCCGATGTGGGGCTGGGTCCCAGGACCCTGGGATCATGACCTGAGGCAGATGCTTAATGACTGAGCCACCCAGGCGCCCCAGGACTATATCTTCTCAGAATACTGTTTCTATGGGAAAAATCGATTAGCTACATATTTATAACTCATGGCACCTTCTCCAGAAACTTAAGTTACTTATTACCAGTGCAAAGACTACCCAATTTTATTATATGGTATTCCATGCCTCAGTAACATTTCAAAGGTGGCATTCCAAATTTCTCATGCCTTGCTCCATGTCTTACCAGGAAATACTAACTTCTGGGCACACAGGAGAGCCATCATTCCCAACTCATCAGGGTAGTTCATAGCAAAGGGAGGGAGGCCAGAAAATTAGCAATTGGCCCATGTGCCATAAAAATTGGACAGAACGTCACCTTTGGCACACATTACTGCTGTCTTTTGATGACTCTGTCACTGAGGCATGCAGTAATAACACAAACATAGTAAAACTAAAAAAAAAAAATGCCTTTCATCACTGGTAAGCTATTTCCTCAAATATTTTAATTTTAATGTTCTATGTGCGAAGTGGTAGACATACGTATCTCTGTGCTGTAGGAAGCTCAGAGTCTGTAGACAGGCATTCTGCAGGATGAAGCGTGCTTTCATAGAGGTTTAGAAAACATGCTCTGGTAGGGTTGGGGGGGTATGCCAAATGCCTGGGCTTTGTTATAACCCATAAGTACATCATCTCTCAAATCTGTTTCAAGTACAGTTGTCTCTGCCCTCTGTGTCCTAGTCTGCCCGCTCACATAGCATGTTCTTGCAAGAATTCTTCAACACTTTAAGGACCTTCAGTGACCTCTCATTATTTCACTATTTATCACTTTTGCCTTATTGTCCTTTTCCTCCTTAGCTAGGTTAGGTTGTGTGCTTATGGCAGAAATTATTGTTGCTTCCCTGCCTGATACCCATCCTCCCTTCTGCATTACTAACAACTGTGATTTTGTTCAGGATGGCATCACGCCATGAGGACGATCCCTCATTTCTGAGCCTTCCTTGCAGCTAAGTATGACCACGTGTCCCAGTTCTGTCCGGGACTTACTGGAGCGGCAGTCTACTGGGGATTGCTTCTAGGGAAGGTTTCGCTTTCCTGATGAAAAGGTAGAGTCACAACTAGCATGTCCCTTCTCCTCTTTCCCCTTTCCTTCTGTCTTGAACACAGACATGACATCTGGAGTTGTAGCAATTGTCTTGCAATCATGAGGTGACAAGCATAAAGACAAAAGGCAACAGTTTGAGAAAGGCAGAAAAGAAAGGGGAAAAGGACTGGGCCCCACTAGCTTTTCTGAGTAGCTGAGTTTTAGCCAGATATAAGCTTCTCAATAAAGACTACATTTCCCAGACTCCCTTGCAGTTGGACATAGGACCAAGTACCGGCCAATGAAATGTAAGGGGAGGTATTGTGGGCAGTTTTCTGGAAACTTCCTTAAAAGATACCTGGCTTGCACTCTTTGACCCTTTTCTTCCCCTTCATTTATCCTGCTGCCTGGAATGAAGCTGGGATGGTTGAGACTCTATTAGCAAACATAGACCCAGAGGAGGAGGCCCATATATCAGAGATAGCAGGAATACTGAGCTAGAAGGAGCCCGATCCCTAGCAACTTCATGGATTTCCAGACCAACCCTGAACAGCCTGTCTCTGGACTTCATATACATGAGAAGAATAAACTGTCTTGTTGAAGTAATATTCTTCCAGTTTTCAGTCACAGACAAACTTAGTCCTAACCTTCCCATTACCAAGTTCATTAATTTTTCTATGCCTGGATTTATATTTTAGGTCTTCTCCTTTGTCATAGTGGAAGAAGTGTCCCTCCTCCTGTCAAGCTCAGTCTCTTATCAAGGCTTTGGCTTTTGCAGTTATCCCTTTTCATTAACCATCAATTTCTCATTCTTCAACCATCCCCAGATCTTTGCATGACTAGCATAGTTTTTTCACTCAGGTCACAATTTAACTGTCATCTCCTCAGAGAGGCTGTCCTTGACCACCATATCCAAGGAAGCCTCCCATTATTCTCTATCCCACTTATGGCAATCTGAAATTAAATTATACATGTGCTCACATGGTTATTATCTGATTCTTCACATTCCTTCAAGAATGTAAGATCCATGTGGACAGCGACTGTTTCTTGTTCACCAACACCTAGCAGGCTCTTAATAAATGTTGGAATGAATGAATGAATGAATGGCTTTTGTTGGGAGTAGAGAAAGAGAGATGGATGTTAGGGGAGGTCTCCCAGAGGAACTTGAGCCTGATCTGAGCTCAAGTTTGAGAGTAAAAGTGTGCCCAGAAGACACTGAAGAGGGGAGAAGATGACATTCCCACAGAGGAAACAGCATGCTCACTTGCAGGGGTGGAGAGAACATGTATGTGAAGACAGGCTGGCTGGGCACGGAGCAGTCACGAGGGAATGGAGAAGAGAGGGCCAGATCATGCCACCCTAAGGGAAACTCGGGGGATTTTAAAGAGGTAAGAGGCATATCTTAATTAGTGATCAGAGATTCAGTCTTTCTAGAGGTTATGCAAAAGATGGATTGGCAGGAAGGAGACCACATAATGGCCATTACAGAGGTCTACATAATAATCAAGGAGGGCCTGGACCAAAGCAGTGCCTGTGAGGATTAGAGCTAGAGTAAAGGATCTGAGAGACAGGAAGGAAGTTGCATCAAGAGTGTATCAACTAGGGGCGCCTGGGTGGCTCAGTCGTTAAGCGTCTGCCTTCAGCTCAGGTCATGATCCCAGGGTCCTGGGATCGAGCCCCGCATCGGGCTCCCTGCTCTGCGGGAAGCCTGCTTCTCCCTCTCCCACTCCCCCTGCTTGTGTTCCCTCTCTGTCTGTCAAATAAATAAATAAAATCTTTAAAAAAAAAAAAGTGTATCAACTAACATTTCTTTATAATGTGGCAGCATGCTATGATGGAAAGAGGTTTTGAAGTCAGAGACATAAATCAAATCCTGTCTCCTCGCTTGGGTTTGTAGGACTTTGAGAAGTCCCTCAACCAATTATTCTCATTGGTAAAGTAGTAGTAATATCACGTACTCCCTCTTGTCCTTTTCTTTTTTTAAGATTTTGTTTATTTGAGAGAGAGGGAGCAGGAGGAGGAGCAGAGGGAGAGGGACAAGCAGACCCCACACTGAGCATAGAGGCCAACGTGGGGCTCGATCACACGACCCCAAGATCAGGACTTGAGCTGAAATCAGGAGTCAGATGCTCAACTGACTGAGCGACCCAGGCGCCTCCCTCTCTTGGCCTTTTAAAGACTAAAGCAGTTGCATCGGGACAGTACCCACCTATTATGGTGCCTGACACAAAATGGAAGCTGAAGAAATGCTAGCGCTCTCCCCCAACGTTTTTCATAGTCTACAGTTCAGCTCCTACAGGAATCAGAAAACAGGAGGGACACATCTGACCAGAAGTAGTTAAATCTTAAGGTTTTGTGAGCCTGAGGCAGTTAGGCAGCAGCTGGGCAATCTCGAAGCAGCTTGGAGTTTAAGTGGCGCTATGATTGTCAGTCCCTCCAGCCTTCACAGGGAGGTAAGAGGGGCTGCCATAGAGCATAGAGTGCTCGAGTTGAAACTATAACAAAACAGTAAATAGTTAGCTAATAATCACCCTTTAATTTTAAAGATTTTATTCATTTGACAGAGCAAGAGAGACAGCGAGAGAGGGAACACAAGCAGGGGGAGTGAGAGAGGGAGAAGCAGACTCCCCGCTGAGCAGGGAGCCTGATGTGGGACTCGATCCCAGGACCCTGGGATCATGACCTGAGGCAGATGTTTAATGACTGAGCCACACAGGCACCCCATCACCCTTTAATTTTAAATAGGACTTTTTACTAAAGAAGTTGTTTTTTGAATGGACACCAAAATATAGACCGAAATCCACGTAACCAACATCTATAGTTACCATAATTTTATAATTCTTATTTCGTCTCTTCCCTTCCCTTTTTTGGTGAAATCTTTTAAAGCAAATCCCAGACATTGTATCATTTCACCCATAAGCACTTCAGATAAGGACTTAAGAAAAACATAACTATTATCACATCTAACACATTTAACAATGCATTAATACTATAGAATTCCCAGGCACTGTTCCGTTTCCCCCAATTGTCTTAAAGTTGTTGTTCTAATGTTTGAATTAGGATGTAAACAAGGTCCACACAGTGCATTTGCATCTCATTTTATCTACGACATTTTCCCCTCATTTAAAAAAAATGTCACTTATTAGCTGGAGAAACCAGGTCATTGGTCAGATAGGCTTTTCTTCACTGTTTGAATTTGGCTGATTGCAATCTCATGGTGTCATTTTATGTTTTCCTCTGTCCCTAGTATTTCTTGTAAACTGGTGGTTTTATCTAGAAGCTTGACCAGATTCAGGTAACATCTTTTGGGCAGAAATAGGTCATAGGTGGTGCTGTGTACTTCCCCTTAGAGGATATCGGGAGGCAATTTCTTTTTCTCCTCTAAAGATGTTAAGATTGATCAGTGGGTCTGAGTATTACTGGCTCCATCTACCGCCCCCCCTTTTTTAAAGATTTATTTATTTGACAGAGAGAGAGAGACAGCGAGAGAGGGAACACAAGCAGGGGGGAGTAGGAGAGGGAGAAGCAGGCTTCCCGCAGAGCAGGGAGCCCGATGCGGGGCTCGATCCCAGGACTCCGGGATCATGACCTGAGCCGAAGGCAGACACTTACCGACTGAGCCACCCAGGCGCCCCTCGATCTACCCTTTATAAAATTCCCTGAATGGTATTAGTGACCACTGATGTTTGCCTAAATACATTATTTCATTAGGGAGTGCAAAGCAGCGATTTTTATAATTCCACCCTTCCTTCTGCATTTATTGACTTCTATGAAGAACTGTCCCTTACTGACTCTTTGGTGCATCTGAAAAATAGATTTTTCAGGAAAAGCAGGATAAACGCTTGATTCTTTTCCTTTATTTACTTTCAAATTAACGTACCAGTTTTATCAAGTAGGTTTTTTGGAAAGAGGGGAAAACATTAAGAACTCGGGGTTTTTATATATTTGTATTGTTTCCATCCATTACAGTCATTGTGTTTTAGCCAGTAGGCTCCTGAGTAGTTCTTTATTATTGCAAAATACTTACCGTACTTTAGTAATTTCCCTCACAAACAACCCTGTGAAGGTAGGTATTATTACCTAGCTTTACAAATGAGAAATCTACATCACATGGCTTGAACCACGATTCAAGGTCTATTGTTCTTTCCATTAAATATAATAATGCTTGAAAGAATCAGAGTGTTAAAGGTGACTGGATTCTTTTTTTTTCTTCTTCTGGTTTTAAGATTAAACAGTAGAGGTCTTTAACCAGTGGGAATATGATATTAAGCAATATACACTTTAGAAGGCATTACTTGGGGCAAACACTGTTGAGAATAATGTTATGCTGATGGATACTGTAACTTAGTAAATAGCCCATCTCAACTTTGTTTGTGAAGCATTTCAATTTTGATTACTCTGTGTGGGATCTACTGCTCAGATGTAGGTCATTTTATGGCCTGCCCATGTCTGGGGAGCTGGTATTACACGCTGCCTAGTGTTTTTAATTCAGAACTTCTTCGAAAAGAAACCTTAGCCTCTTATGTTTAAACCCTTGTTTTAATAGCATAAGCTATTTCCTTCTTAGATAGCTTTGTGGGCATAGTAATAAAATAAATACCACAAAATCACTGATGAGATGAAAATTGAGCTCCCTGCTTCTGTGCGGCCATGTAGGTAAAACAGTAATTGGCTCTGATAATAACTTTTGTTCTTACAAAACCAAAGTCTAAATGAGTCACATTTGATATAT
This sequence comes from Neomonachus schauinslandi, assembly GCF_002201575.2. Lineage (NCBI taxonomy): Eukaryota > Metazoa > Chordata > Mammalia > Carnivora > Phocidae > Neomonachus > Neomonachus schauinslandi. Next base: position 105,520,454 of record NC_058411.1, read on the forward strand.
CTGCTTGTAATTACTATCAGAAGGAGAGAATTCCAAATTTGGTTTAGTGACTCAAGATAGATTAAATAGATGGCTGCCTTTTCTTGATCAATTCAAGAAAAATTTCTGAAATTATTCTTTATATTTATCTTGCTGTTGGTGAAAATTATCTTCCAGGGCTTGCTCTTCTGCTTAATGGAATAACGAATTTTGTTTTTCTTTTTTAAATTGACAACTGTTTTTCTTGAAAAGATCTTATTACTGGGTCTGATAATGCAGCTTATGCTTTTGTTTTCCTATATAGTTCAAAAGGTGGTTTGTGAAACAAGTTTAGGTTATGAATGTGTTTGGTAGTGATTTATAGCAAAACCATTTGATACGTTATTATTTAAATGTAGGCCCTTTTAGGTTTTTTAAAAGGGAAATTTAATGTGTTATTATTTTGGTATACACATGTGTCCGTGCCAAAATAGTAAATATTAGAATATTAATCATTTTAAAGGACCTCTCCCATTGCTTTTAGAAGCTAACTAATACATAACTGATATTACAACAGTCATTTCCTTGGGATTTCTATTTACATTTGGATTCCTATACATGAAGATCTATGTCCAGTGCCCCAGAAATGTAACAATGAGCAGAGAACTGGATTTTGATGCTTTTTTTAAGATTTTGTTTATTTGACACAGAGAGACACAGCGAGAAAGGAACACAAGCAGGAGGAGTGGGAGAGGGAGAAGCGGACTTCCCGCCGAGCAGGGAGCCCGATGCGGGACTCGATCCCGGGACTCCAGGATCATGACCTGAGCCGAAGGCAGTCGCTTAACCGACTGAGCCACCCAGGCACCCTTGATGCCACTTTTAACAATGATTCTGTACTTGATGATTTCCTCCCTACACCTGTACCGTAGCCCACACGAAGTTGATGGAGAATAAAACTAAGAAAACTGCTATGGTCCACCGAGCCAATGAATTAAAAAGTTCTAACAAAGCTTAGACATGCTAGATGAAGCTTTTACCATCAGCTGTATCCAGGGTTCACATTCAAAAAAACACTCTAATTACAGAAACCACATCCAGTCAATAGAATACATATTAGCAATTTCCTAATCCTTGGTAGGATGGAAATTATTCTGAAAGTTTAATTAAGAAGGAAAAAATTAGGGGCACCTGGGTGGCTCAGTCGGTTAAGCGACTGCCTTCGGCTCGGGTCCTGATCCTGGAGTCCTGGGATCGAGCCCCGCATTGGGCTCCCTGCTCAGCGGGGGGTCTGCTTCTCCCTCTGATCCTCTTCCCTCTCGTGGTCTCTCTCATTCTCTCGCTCTCAAATAAATAAAATCTTTAAAAAAAAGGAAAAAATTATGTTCAGGTATTAATTTCAATAGAAGTGGCACTCAGCTTCCACGCAAAAGCCCCAGAGTGGTGCTGTGAGTGTGGGTTCCTCACAGAAGGAAAGCCATTTATAATTAACACAACGTTGCTTTTGCAACCCCACATACTTCCAGGAGAAGGAAATAGATAGGCTTTCTTGGCAACCTGTATCCCTGCATGGGTTAAATAAAGTGGATAGCTGAGTGCCATTATTTAGAGATTTGGCTTAAAAACTGCTATTTAAAAAAACACAGAAGAGAGGTTTGGAGACTGTGTTAAGAAATAACTTATCTGGACAGTATACATACCATAGGTATTATTGTAGGCTTCCCCTTCACTTTGACCTTAGGCACAGCCCCATTTATGAATGCTTATGATCAAAGAAATAGCTGGATCATGAATGAATCTTCCCAGTGTCTATGACCATTTTAACAATTGCACCGGATCACTCCCAGAACTAAGACACTCAATTGAAAGGAAAAATATTTTTTAAATTGCTCACAACACCTCCTTTCTAAAAAGTCACAAGGACCATGTATTTTAGGAATCCATTTATATGAAATGCCCAGAATGGGCACATCTAAGAGGCAGAAAGTAGACCAGTAGTTGCCAGGAGCTGGAAGGAAGAGCAAATGGGGAGTGATTGTTAATGGGTGTGAGGTTTCTTTTTGGGGTGATGAAAATGTTCTGAAATCTGGGGTGATGGTTGCACAACTTTGTGAATATGCGAAAAACCACTGACTCGCATACTTTTAAAGGTGTGAATTTTATAGTATGTGAATTATATCACAGTAAAAAGTCACAAGACCTCAGAAAAGGTTGTGATGTCATATTCCTTAAGTGTCACCTTACCTTTTAGCATCACATCATAGAATGCCAAAGCAGGGGAGGGTGTGGGGGGGGAGGGGTGTTGGGGGGTGGGTAGGGTGGCATTTGGAGGGTAGGGGTGAGGTGAATAGTTAGTTCTTCAAGAGACCCTCAAGTCTAATTGCTGCATTGTGCAAGTAAAGAAACGGACTTTCAAAGGAGAGTGACTTACCCAAGGTAACATGCCGGCAGTCCAGAGGAGGGCAAAATGGGAACCTAGCTAGGTCTCTCCCCTCTTCCACCATCATCGTGCTGTCTTCGCTGGTGGTTTATAGTTCGGCATCTCAGCAGTAACTAATTTGAATTATTTAAAATGAGGAACACGTGGTTCAAACGACATGCTTTTATATTTTTTTCTAATGACAGCACATGTTTTTCCTATAGATAGCAAAATCTCTGTGAAGGAGTTAATAAATGCATTGTGGTAAATTCACCAAGTCCAAAGTGAGATTTACCTGTAAATGTCCCTTGAGGAAAATGGCCACATTAACAGACCAAGGGAGCCCTCTACCTGTGTGTTTGTAGTATAGATTTCATTGGCAAAATCCTTGACCTGGAAAGTTAAAAATAAATGGAGACCAGGTATTCTGGTCCTTTGTCCACCTTGGTTGTCTTCTGGTATTATTTTGGAGGAAATGAGTGGGATGCAAGGATATATTTGTATGAGCAATAGGATACATGGAGGAAAATCTACAGAAAGTTCCTTTTCTGTGAATAAAAGAGACCAATTAGCAGCCTAAATAAAACCAAATATATATATATATATACACATACATATATAAATTTTTGTCAGAAGAATTATACTAAAATAATTATTTTCAAAGAACTTCACACTCCTTTGAGGATATAAAATGTTAGTAAGCATTTTTGTTCATTCAACATGAAAGTTTCATTGTTTCTTTGTTTCAGCAAAAGATAGGGTTGAACGTAAAAATCATGCAGGATCCTGAAAACATCCACCACAGAGCTGCCGTAAATGCGAACTATGGAATCAGTTTGCCATATATTAATCAGAGAAAAGCCTGTGTAAGTAATGACTTGTTTTAAAGAGCTCTTAATATTTTTTAAGAACCAAAAGTCATATCTTTTATAAGATACAATGTACATTTTAAGTAATGATTCTGATCCTTAGAATTTGGGGGAGATGAAATGGAATGGCTTTCATTCTGTTTATAATTACGAATGATTAAAAACATGTAAACCATTTTTAAAAGATCTATTTGTAGCTCGTTCAAATTTCTCGGTTGTATCTGATGTTCCTAAATAATCTGGTATCATCATTTTAACAAGGATGAAATAATTTAACAACAAAAGGAATGAAGAGAGAAATGTTAAATATTTTATTTCTTTGATAGTAGGCTTACCGCTAGAAAAATCAAAAGAAAACAGTACGGTAATCGGCTTCAATGCATATAATCATCCAGTACACCAAATTTAAGAATATTATTCTAAATCTGAAGCAAGCATGGAATCATTCTTTATGTCAGCAAAATTTGATGGGAGGGAAGAATGATCAAATGGAGATTGGCATTAAGTGATCTCAGAGTCTGTGCCTATATTTACCATTGACTGGCTGCTAAGTCTCCCAAAGCAAGGACTGTACTTTCTGGGTTGTGGGGTTTTCTTAGGAGATTCAAAAGTAGTGCTTCATTTTAATTGAGAAATTATTTGACTTGAGATTATTTCTAATACTGAAAACAATCACTGAGGTGACACCTGTATGTTTGTAAATACATTTTAAACCTTTGGCTTCTCTCAAAAGTTCTTAAATGTATGCTTTGGGGAGATCAAAACTAAAAAACAAGATGAATTTTAGAATTAAATTGCAAAACCATTTCTAATCAGAATAGTCTCTCGGATTAATCTTCTAAATTTCCTACACAGACATTTTCATCTACCTGCTTCATTCATGTAACCCTGAAATAATATTTTTTACTTTCTTTCTATGTGCTTTATGTTATTCTAATAGGTTTGGCCTAAGTGCACTCTATCATAGAAATACTTCTATAGCCTAAGAAATAACCAGAAAGTTAGATATTTTTATTCCTGCTGAAACTTTATTTAAAATGTCACTGTGAATAATGGGAAAGGGTTTTTGTCTGCGTCCCATGAGCCCAAAGCCCTTGAAATAAAAATATTATTTCTCTGGCTGCACAGACAGAAGCAGATTTCTCTTTTGTTGTTGTTGCTTTTCCCCCTTCAATCTAGAATTAATATTGGCGTAGCTGGTGGAATGCTGGGGCTTTGTGGCCCAAGGCAACAACAGCATTTCCAGCGAACTTTTCCTGATGAGTATCGAAGTTTAAAAAGACACACCTCTAGATTTAGAGAGGATTCTGGTTGGCTTTAAGGAATGGGAGTGAAGATTCAGACATACATAGGAATTCAAAGTTATATCCAAAATCTGGGGCAGAACCTTAGTCATTTGTTATATTTTTTGCTAATTCCCAAGAGGACGAGTGCTTTGGTTATTGTGCCCATGTACTTCAAATGCAGAGGGTTTGGGAAAGCGCTTGGCCTTGCATGATACATAGATAATATATACTCATTTATTGTATTGAAGATCCTTTTTTCCCATTAAACTTGACTCCATGAAAATCTACATCAGAGCCCTTTAAAATGTATGGACATTATATACATTTTGCTCAAGCTATTAGCATTTCAATCAAAATAGCTGATCCTATCATCTCACGTTGCTGTATGTATATATGATGGTCGTAATGGAAAAATCAGTAATTCCGTTTTGGATTTACAAAATGAAAACACTGTGCCAAGAGCCCCGTTCGAGAAATATTCAGGTATTGGTTTTAAACAATCACATAGAGCATTTGGGAACAGACACAGTTGTGATTTACCACTTATAAGAACGTTTCTGAAAGCACTTCCCCACGCGGAAGCAATGTGTCTAGTGTTGTGATGTATAGTTAATTAGAAAAGCAGCATCAAGGCTATTCGCTTTTTAGAAATACTCTAAACACTCAAAGGGGATTATAATTTGGCTGCCGAGGGCCATGTGCTTCCTTCCTTCTTATGAAACTTGAACAGCTTGTAAATGATCTTCGACATTTTTGACAGAGCAAATTTGAATATGTAGCTGATTTACATGATTAGTTCCTAAAAACTGATATTTTCTCCATTTTATGAAGAGGTGTATCCTTCCTGATCATAAGGGGCTGGTGCAGAGATTTTAGAGCACTGAAAACACATATACCCCAGACACGCGTGCACGCGTGCACACACACCCCACCCCACGTGCCTTCAGAATTTTATATCCTGTAACTATAGGTAAAATCAATTTATAAAAAAAGTACTAAAAGTGAAACTCACTAATGATTTTTTCCAATATAGTAAATCTGCCAAATTATCCAACAACAACAACAATGCTCTAATAGGTTTTAGAGCAGAGCCTCACAGGTATGGGGAGACAAGAGGAAGAAATCTCTGATACATCAGCTTCACACTTCCTCACTGCCATCTAGCTCCAGTTAGACTTTCTGATGCAACACATTCGAAGATCCACAGAAAATTTGACTTTGATCTATTTCGTTTAGATAAAAAGGTTTCTTACGAGGCTTGAAACATCTGTTAGCATGAATTTTAAAAGAACAATTATGAATGCATAACAAAATAGCCAAACAAAACATTGCTTTGAATCGCTGCACAAATAAGTCTGATTATAACTGTTATGACCTAGAAAAGAATCATAAAACCATTTTTCTTGTTGGCAACCTATGAGTTGCTGTAGAATTATACCAGTCCTTTGGTCCCACTTTCCAAATAAATAAATATATAATGCAATGTAAACTTAGAATCTTTTATTTATTCATGAGGTTGAATTTAATACTATTATGATCTCTCGATTTTATGAGTCATATGTTATGCGGTGTTTTTCACTAACTTAGTTGGGTAGCAACCACACTTCACAAATCATAGTTTCATTCTTTACTGTTTCACTTGGGCTGTACACTGTAATCTCTCTCGTGAAAGTACATTCATTTCTGGGATGATAAAGTAATGAAAAGTGAGGCAATTGTGTTCATGTCAAATGATTAGAAGCAGCACCAGAATAAAGGGGGAAGGTGGGGGCCGGGGGGTGGTGGGGGGAGAAAGAAGGACGATTTCAAAACATGATTGTGTTTTAAGTCCATGCATATGGCCACAATTACAGTCACAACGTAATTTGGCAATGGGAGCAGAATTAGATTTAAACAAATTGATGTTACACTGCAGTAATTCAGAATGAGCTTGTTGCATTTATAAACCGTAACAAGAAGCAGAGTGAATTAATAAACCCTTCTTGTCACTAAAAATAAAAAAGGGAATAATTGCTGAGACGGAGTTAACAGATGACTATAGTCAGCATCCTTTCAGCCTAGATATGGGAAAGTGAAGGTCACCCCCATTTCGGATGACAAAGAGGGAACATTTTGTTGGTAAACAAATTAATCTTTTGAAAGGTCGCCATTTGTTTTAAGTTTTTCTTCAGTTCTTGTCATCTGGAATCAGAGATTGACTGTCATTTCACTAGGCAGGGGTGCAGTTGAAGCAGACAAAGCTGCTTCTGTACGTATCAGCATTCCTTGACAAAACTCGGTGCCTGATTGCAATGCTATGGGCCGCTGGTTTACAGCTGTCTCCGGACAAGAACGGAGGCCCACCCCTGAATTCCAATAAGATGGGCCTGCCTAGTCTGCCTGCTGCAAGCTGGCCCTCTGCCCACAAGGAAAATGCATTGTAGTTCAAGCCAGCAATTACCTCTTTTACTTCCTTCTGTGCTGCTTCTGTTCCTTTTTTCCAAAAACAGATGCGGGTATTCACTCAAGTTCTGCAGCTCTTCTTTCTCACACCTGCCGGGTCAGAATTTTGACAGAGGGAGAGTCTGAGGGAGCCAGCAGACAACAGTCAGATGGAATTTCTTTGAGAGCGGTTTAGAAAGAAAATGTGGATTTTCCAGGAAACGTGGAGTCAGCATCTTGGTCCCCCTCCCTTTTCCCAGGACCATTTGGTAAATTAAATTAGTGGAACAAAAGGAAAATCGCTTTTAAAGACATTCAGAAATGCCATCTCCTATTTATGACACAGTCATTACCCAAGCACCGTGTTGGCACGCACAGACAGCACCCCCACTTCCGTGGCTCAAGAGAGCCTTCTCGTCAGGTCGCTTAGAGAGAGTTTTCCAGAAAACACGGACTTCTCATGTTCTTCCTGATTCCTCAAATGCACGCCACCAGAATGGCATCGGTGGTGGTGCTGGAGAATGGGGCTGGTACGTCACCTCGGTAGGTGGTTGCTGTTTAGACCTTTAGTTCTGCCTGGGTTTTGAGTCCTGGCAAAGCCGAAGAAAGTGATGAGACGATTGACCTTGGCTGCTCCCGGGCTCTCTCACAAAAGCCCACTAGGACTCTGGGAGCGGGAAGAGGCTATTAGAGGCTTTGCCCTCATCGGGTAATGTTCACAAAAAATCCGCCGGTGGGGAGTTTCCAAACTTCTTGAGAATGTTTCCTGAGTTTCTGTGCGGAGATGCTGCACGCCTTCCCAGACCCACCAGCCCTGTGCCGAACTCCCAGCACTCGCTAGCTCTCAGCGTGGGGAGTCTGGCTCAGACTCCACGGCCTGGTGTGAATCTTGCCCGATGAGGGACCTCCCAGAAAGAGCCTGCGTTGTTTCACGTGTAAAATGTCCATAGTAAGAGTATCTCATAGGATTGTATTGAGATTTAAATGAGAGAAGTCAAAGCACTTAGCAAAGGTCCTGGTACAAATAAGGGCTCTGAAAATACTAGTTGTGACCAGTGGCAATTTTCGCGGATTGTATCGTGCCATGTTTTATACTGTCGTTTAAAGCCTACATTACCGTAGCGGTTGAAGGAGAGAGCCAAAATATTACTGAAAAACCTTCCAAGGATTCTATTTAATATTTCCTATGATGATGCCTTCTTTCCCACCCTGATATGAGGGCAGGGGCCTTGCTGTCCGTTCTGTTTGCCTGTTTTTCAGACTTTCCCCTGCCCCAAGTAGTGTTTTACACATAATAGGTGCTCAGGAGAGGACTGGTCTGTCTCCTCCCGCATCCAGTCTCTGATTGAAACTAAGTGACCTGATGCCGAGTCTAGAAGTGAAGAAACAATGTTGCTGGCCGCGGTCACCCTGGTTGCACGGGGCATCCTCCCACTGGGCCATCCGAGAGAGTCTTCCTAGTGAAACACCCTCGCTCCTGGATTCCTGCAACAGCCTTGCCACCAACTAGCTGTTTCCAAGAGCAAGTTACTCCACCTCGCTCATTCCCATCTTCCGGGGTTATAAAACGGGGAGGTTGGGTTGGAGGCGGTCTGGTGGGGTGGGAAGGATTGAGTGGCTCAGTTTGGGTCCTATCTGCCATCTTGCAGTTATGCAACCCCAGCCAAGCAAATGCAATCTCAAATCCTCAGTTCCCTCTTCTACAGAGTCAGAATAGTGGTGCCCATTAGGCAAGGGGGTTCTGGGAATTATAGGTAATATAACATTGCTGGCACATAATAGGTACCTAATAAGGCTCCTGGCTTTGGGAAAAATGAGCTAATACTAGAAATCTCATACTTCCTTCCACTTCTTCACACCTGTGCTCCTGGGGAAGGATCTGATTTGGCTCCTTTCACACTCCAGTATAAATGAGTAATAAGGCTTAATGCTCTCGTTTTCAAACTGTTACGGAGAACTCCGGTGAGTTTCCGGGAGACTGCAAGCATTTAATTCATATTTAACTTTTTTTTGATAAATATTTGAGCCATTTTAAAGTGTAACAAAGAAAAGACAGACATACTTAGGTTAAGTACCAAATTTTCATACATACTAGATACAATCAATGGGTTAGTTTGTGCTGTTAGGTTAATTCTTGGAGTGCATGGGCATGCGTGCACACACACACACACACACACACATTTGAATTCCCTAGAAAGGTGTCTTTTATTAGATAGGGTGTATCTTTGTACTGGTCATATTTTGAAATTCAGATCTGCTCATATACGCTCCTATAATAGTCACACAAATAAATAAGTGAAGGTTAAGTCAGCAAATACACGTCAAGGTCTTTTTTTTTTTTTTTAAAGATTTTATTTATTTATTTGACAGAGGGAACACAAGCAGGGGGAGTGGGAGAGGGAGAAGCAGGCTTCCCGCGGAGCAGGGAGCCCGATGCGGGGCTCGATCCCAGGACCCTGAGATCATGACCTGAGCCGAAGGCAGACGCTTAACGACTGAGCCACCCAGGCGCCCCCACATCAAGGTCTTAAACCAGCGCCTAGCCCCTACTAAGCATTCCACTGGTGTTAGCGTTACAACACACATGTGCCACCATGCATTCAAAGCCAGGCAAGTTCTCTGGAGCTCACGTTTGGCAGCGTAATAGTGAATGGTACAATTACAATAATACACCTTGCGTGGTGGGAATACAGCATTATAGATCATCTCGTTGCTCATTTTAGGCTTGGGTTGGTTCTTACCTGGTTGGAAATGTGCTGTACGATCTTCATCTGGCAATGCAGGGCCGCCATGTGAGTTTGCTTACAGCTGTACATGAAAGGTCAGCAATAAAGCATCCTCTTAAAATTTGGACTCAACACGCAAAACAAAATTAGATTGTTTTGCAGTTGAGTGACTATCCAAAACAGGAGGGTGCCGAGATACCCAAGAAGAAATTTCAATGGACATGATGGAACGAACATCTTACAATGTTATAGGACAATGTTACAATGTTACAACTGTTATATACAGTTGAAAAGTACTTCTGGTCATTGGACCCCTCAAAAATAAGAGCACTTGCTAAACTGTGCCAGATGCTACGCTAAGTGCTTTATGTACACTCTCATATTTAACCCTTATACCTATAACATATGTGCGATTTTTATAACCATTTCACACATGAGGAAACTGAGACTAAGATTAAGCTACTCACCTAAGGTTATGAAGTAGGTAAGGGGAGTTAGGATTCAAAGTATTTATGAAATCCACTGGACAAATCTCCCTAAGTTAAGTACTCATCAACTAATCCTCAATTACCAAGGAATACGAGCAGTTGTTAGATATTGTTAATGATTCCATTTTGAAACAAAAAATTCCTACTATTCTTTAAAGCTTCTGGAGCATTTTAATTGAGGGAACTCCTGAGATTATAAACACCATAAATTGTTAGCTATTTGAAATTCCTTATCCATTGACTTCAGAATGTTCTCCATCTTGTGCATGCAAGAAAAAAATACAGAAATAAATTGTATGCTGAGATGGATGCAAGATGGTAGTTATTATCTGTAACTCTTGATTTCATAATTTGCCTTCATCAAGACAACCTCATTGTTTCCAGTGTTGATTTACATATAATATATATGCTTATTTGTGTATGTAATTCAACACATAGAATTATACTAAACTCTTTAAAAATTTGCATTTATTTACATATCAGCATTCTATTTAAGGTTGCATTTGAAAAATAGCTTCTACTCCTGGAAATAAATCTGAAAATCTTTGGCATGGAGTATTACTTCTCCCATGGGTTTTTGTTTTTTAACAAGAGTAAATCCTCTATTTAATTAAACCAAAGGAGTTAGACTCTATTAAGGGATTTGAAGCATGAGTGGACAGGGAGGAGGGGGATTGAAGGACGCAGGAAGAGAGCCTTTCACTGCCCTTCAATCATCCCGGGTCAGTGGCCACCTGCTAACCAGCTAGCCTTGCCCCCTGGATGTGATCCAATGCCTTTGCACTTTGTGACTTGGGTTTTGGGCTTGAGTTTTGGTAAGGAGGAGGCTATGTTTCTAACCTTATAATTGCACGTTGAGGAGCCAAAAATTACGTAGCTGGTGGAGCCTGAGTCAGCTCTATGATAGGTTTAGGGCATCAGGGGTCCATGGCTAGAACTGTATTTCAATATACTTGGTTTCCAATGTATACTGTTTCATGCATTTATGAAAACATTATTCTAGGAAGGGGTCTGTAGGTGTCACCAGACTCCCAAAGGGGCCCATGATACCCCTCCCCCAAATTAGAACTCCCTGTGATAGATTTCCTTCTCTTTCTCACAAATATCCAGTGTGGGGCAAAGTGTGTATCAGAACAGAGAAGTAGCCTAAAAACTCTGTATTCTTTATGGATAAAAAACTCTCTTAGTGGATGGTACAGGAAACCTACCATGGATATATCTAGACTGTCACTGCAGATTTTCATAAGAACTACATCTTCATGAGTGAAAATATAAACTTCCTGCTTTCCTCTAACCATGGCGGCTTTTCCAGCGCACGGAGGAAAATGGAACTGCTACGTAAGCGGTAATACTTGCATTATTATAGTAGCGTTCGGTTTAGAATGAAACAAAGGAAAAATACTGTAGCAAGTGGCACAGTGGCATCAGCCACAAGAGAAATGGGCCTAATAGAATTGTTTTTATCACGGCCCAGGTTAATTATCCACCGAGAGGTACTTGAGATGAATAAATACAATTGCTGTGTTCTCCAATATTCTAACCCAGTGTACCTTAAACTGTACTTGAATTCAAGTATACATTCCTAGCCTTTTAAAACCTCACTGGTACAACAGAAGTAAGTACCCACAGACTAGAGTAATTCACCCTATACTTTCTTTAAAATCATCCGCTCTGCATCGAATGTGTAATGCAAGCCCAGAAGATATTTATCTGGAGGCGATCCTTCTCATTAGGCTGTGACGTTGGGACAATATGGCACCAAAATATCCAACTTATGTAGTCCTTTGATTTCCATCTCTATCTGCAATGATAGCCTGAATAAATCTGTTTATGGCTGGCAACCATGAGGTCTGGAAGCAGCTGTGAGCTCTTCAGCGGAAAGAACCGTAGACCGAGAGGAGACTCGGAGGACGTGGGCGCGAATGGGGCCCCGCCGCTGCTGTAACATAGCCTCGCTGTCATGGGAACATCATTCAGTCTCTAAGGACTGAGATTCCCCATCTGGCTTGTTCCGGGTCATAGTCGTCGTCGTTGTGGCCACAGCTCTTCGGCGACTCCCAGATCAGTGCTGCGTTGGCGCCTTGGGGAACTGCCAGCCTCTCGGGGAGACAGAGTAATGATGGGTGTAACTGCCCCCAGGGTGGCGGGGGGTGTGCATGAGTCAAGATAGACCTTGGAGAAGCTGGTGGGCATGGCTGAGAGAAGAGGGGCCTGCGCTGGAAGCTCTGGAAGCTATCAAGCAAAGGCAGAGGTGGAGAAGAGGGAGTAACCGGAGTGGCTTGGAGCTTTGCCTAATCAAGGGAAGAAAACCAAAAGATGTGGCTGGACAGGTCAGGCCAATTGGTGGTTGGCCTTGAATGGGCTAACTGAAATCTAATTGTGTGATCTCAGCCTGGATCATAAAAAGAAGGACTGAAGGCAGACAGTTTCTGAAATTAGATCACTTCTCCAGATGCTCTCACCGAATGGCAGCTTTAGAATTCTCCTGAACGATCTCTCTCCCTTGATGTCCTCATTGGTTATTAAACTTTATTTCCTGTCTCTTTGGTGATAAAGATTTCTTGAATAGCATTATCTGGCATTATCTCTTGAACTTGTTCAATGTTCCTTGGAAACGGACTATTTAGAGTTCTGCAGGCAACCTTCCCCCTGACCGTTTCCATTACAACTCTGTCCCTGTCATATGAATGGCCACCCAGAGCTGCCAATCTAGCTGGATGGCTGGGCTTTCTCCCAGATGCTGAATACTTTCCCACTGCTATCTAGGACTGTACTGGAACCCCATCCCTAATCCCCATGTGTCCCCTCTCCCTCCAGCGTTAGTCCAAAGCAGGATCTGGGGCAAGATTGGTGGAGGCAAGAGAGCCAGGTGGAGCACAGAGCTGACTGGCTCCTCGCAAATGCTGTCTGCCCCCCCCTCCCCTCCACTTTGCACCCCTTCTCCACAGCCCCCCTTCCTCATTGCCAATTGCCAGCCTCAGCACTGGACAGTGTAAAGGCGCCCTCCTCCCCACCCCGCCAAATCTCACCCGCTTACCAACTCACTGTGGTCCCAACTGCTCATGCAAAGAAATAGCCTGGGGGACTATCTTCATCAGAGTGTTTTCTAAAATATGGGTGTGTTTCCCAACTTCTCTGTTTATGCTAAACAGGAAAAAAAAAAGGAAAAGTGGTGTTCAGGGGATACGCTTTTTTCTTCCTTTTTTGCTCTTTCGCAAGAAGTAAAAAATCCTAAGAACACGTCCAAAGTGTTCTTATCCTTAGAACAGGAGTCACAAAAGTAAGTCCACTGGGGCTGGGCAGGTGACCTCCAGTCTATACCTGTGTCACAGGTCAGCAATTTGCAGCTTAGAGAGCCCAGGAGTGCTACTAATTTGGTGCAACCCAGGGTACGACCCTCAACTTTACAGTTAGAGATTTCATTCTGTCAGACTTGGATCCATCTCTTGGGTGCAGCTGAACTCATAAGAGACTGACGTATAAACTGGATGCCATTGTGTTTATTCTAAGGAGAGCTGTAATTGTCAGACAAGCCTGAATGTTCCAGTCAGCCTGATCTGGTGAGAACATCGTTTCCTTCTTAGAAAGCGATACGGAAGGCCCCGTTAGAAGGCTGCTTAGTGAACAGGGAAACTGACTGAGGGTAATTAGTTGGACGATGTTCATGGTGAGCAGCATCACACATTTATAGTCTGATGCAACCATCTGTGAAGCTACTCCTGCCAAAGGGATATGAATACATCCCTATGGAGTGCTTTATGGACACTGAGAAATTTTGACTTTCTGATTCAACTTTTTATAATAAATAGCTACGATTTGCTTGGACTTGACTCCGTGAATTATGTTGCACTGCGCTGAGCTTCTTATATCCATGCCCACATCGATCCCAGTGGAGTGAGTGATATGACTCCCTCTAACTGATAAAGAAACCGAGGCATAGAGAAACTACATTTCTTGCTTCAGTCGTGCAACTAGTGAGTGGGACAGCCCAGATTCAAATCCAGGCCTATCTGATATTAGAGCCTATGATTTTAACCACTGCCTTCCTTTTTAGTAACTTCCTGCTATAAAAGGAAATTATACCTTCAGTTGGCGCCTAGTTTCTCTGATAACTTTAGTTACACTACCTTCCTATCTGGTGCCTGGGTCTTTTAAAGCAACTTGGGCATGGAGCTGACTGCATTGATCATGTACTCATTTTGCTGGCTTAAGGCTCAGAGTCGGGGATAGGGGTGGGGGAACACATCTCCTTGTTACTACTCTTTCTTCCTATCTGAGTCACTGTAGCACCCAGAGCAGGAGAGGGACCCTGGCTGGAAGAAATAGGAGGCATGAGGCATCAGGAGGAGAAAGTGAAAGATGAGAAGAGAGGTGGGAAGGAGCCAGAAATGCAAAAGATCCTTGGGGATTTCTTGGTGAGATACCCTGCTTCCCTATCTCCCAGGGACATCCCAGGCGAGCTACTCAGCGATGGACAGTTTCTCAAGCCACTGGGGCCACTTAGAGCAAAGGAATTCTCCTTTCCCCATGCCTGGCTAGTGAGAGGCCCAGATGTAGCCAGTGGTTAGGTTCAGTCATGCTAAAATCTCACGTTTAATATGCTAAGAAAATTCTGAGTCAAAATACCGGTTTTCCATTTCTAGCCGAAAAGGGGCTGATCCGTGTAGAACGTTATCAGGAGACATTGTAAAGTGAAAACAGGCATTGACCCAAGAGAGGTAGCTGACCACCCCAGAAAACATTATCCCAACCTCCTCCTCTTGACCCACTTAAAGATATACTGGATACTTAATATTGGATTCATTTAATATAACCATAATTTAGGGGGGAAGAGGATTGACTCTTTCTGCCAAGGATTTTAAAGACTGTAACCTTCTAATTATAGAATTATCATCTAATCTAAAACATTGAAATCCCAAGGGAAGATGCCGCCATTTTCCCACAGACGTGGGTTAATTATTCCACTTATCCACAGCTTCAAGTATAGGACCTAAGCTTCATAGAAGGGAAGATCATTCCCCCACAAAATCCCATTTTCTAATCTTGAACACTTGCAGGACACCTAGCTGTGCTTTTGCTCTGGGCTGCATTAAGCTGAAATGTATTATCTGCCAGGGAAACTGCATTTTAAGTGACAGCCAGTATTTCTGAGTGCTTCTCCATGCTGGGCATGGTAGTAAGTACAATATAAACAAATTAGCTCATGCAATCTTTACAGTAACCCTACAAGTTAAATATGATTACCACTTCCATTTTATATTTGGGGAAACAGAGGCAAAGTGGCTAAATAATTTGCCCAAAGTTGCACAGCTACAAGTCATAATCAGCCAATCTGTCTATGGTACCCCAGGTAGCTTTGAGGATGATGACTTTGACCTACACCTGAGGAGTAGATCTGGGACCCAGCCAAAAACTGCTCCCTTGATGACCAAGGAATTTGCTTGAGAAATTTCTTTGCCTTAGTCTGGGAATAGAAGTAAAAGATCAAACTACATAGTAAGAGGCTATATTAACTCAAGGATTAGAACAAGAAGAAGAGCTGGTACTCTCCTGCCCCACCCCCAGGCTTATTGAGATAGAATTGACAAATAATGTTGTATAAGTTTAAGGTGTCCAATGTGATGATTTGATACACGTATATACTATACTGTGAAATGGTATCATCCATCACCTCACATAGTTACCTCTTCTGTGAGTGTGTGTGTTGTGAGAACATTTAAGATCTACTCTCATGGCACCTGGGTAGCTCAGTCAGTTGAGCATCTGCCTTTGGCTCAGGTCATGATCCCAGGGTCCTGGGATCAAGCCCCGAGTTGGGCTCCCCACTCATCAGGGAGTCGGCTTTTTCCTCTCCCTCTGTCCCTCCCCCCAACTCACTCGTACTCTCTCTCTCAAATAAATAAATAAAATCTTAAAAAAAAAAAAGACCTACTCTCTAGAGCTGGTACTTTTAAAGATGGAAACTTACTTCAGTTAGACTGTAAACTCCTTTGAGGACAGGGAACATATCAACATCAAACATGGTGCCAGATCTGGTAAGAACCCAATATAAACTTATTGTTGGTTGATGCATATGTGGTTAATGACTATGAATAACAACTTGGTAAGGACCTGTGTAATTGAGCTAGGCTGTGTCAAGTTAATTTAAATAATGAAATACCATGTACCTCATTTGGCTACATTTGTAGAGCACTCCTCTTTTTGGCCATAAAAAATATCTCCCTAAACCTCTTCAGGTAGAATTTATTTTCCCTTCCCTAGATCATCATTGTGTGCTTTTAAAGCTTGACACGCTATGCCTCGAATTTACTGAGCCACATCAAAGAACAGTTGAATAAATAAGAAGATACATCATATCCCCAAAGAGGAAAAATGATTATAATAAGAGTGCCAGTTGTTTCCAAATTAATATTTATATCGAATGTAATTTCAATCAAAATTCTTATGGGTTTTATTTGGTCTATGTGGAATATTAATTCTCTTCAACTTGCCAGTGTTCATCATCTTGAAAAATAAATGGGCAAAAGCTTCAGGTTTTTTTTTTTTCTAAAGAAGATTAATGAAGGTAAATTTTTCAGACAACTTGTTAAAACATATGATAACATTAACATAATTATAACAGCATCCTACAGGTAGAAAAATTAACAGATCAATGGAATAAGAAATGAGCATGGATATTGACCTTAGTGTAAAAAATAATTTTGAAGGTAGGGAAGGTGACACTGTAAGTCAGGGGGAAAGGGAGGGCTGGTGAGATGTGTGGTGCCAAGTCTCTGGACTAACGATTTGGGAAGAGAGCATTCAGTTAAGTCCTAACTTTATATCCGAAACCAAAGAAAACTCCTGATGGATTAAAAGTAAAGTAAAATGTTAAAAAAAAAAGAAAAAAATAATAAGAAACCTGTAAAAGGAGAACTATTTTTCAAGTTAGCCAAAGGAAGATTTTTTTAAACCACCATAGCTTCACACAATATTAACAGTCCACATTATAAGAAAAGTCCATGTTTATATTGGACCCCAATCCTGGATTGGTCATTTAACTTCTACGTGATCTGGGGGCAAAGCGCTTAGAATCCTTGGGCCTTAGTTTGTTCATTGGTAAATTTAGGGCATCGGATCACACCATCCCTAAGATTTCTTCCAGTTCTGACAACCTATCATTCTGATTCCAAGCAAAATCAGTTTCCTTTGGTTCCCTTCCTTTCCCTTTTCTGACCACCACCAAGATGTGAAAAACGGAAAAGCAGACCAGGTGAAACTGTTTTCTCTTCTGATTGTGGAAACAAAAGTCACAGAAGGTGTTGATTTTTTTCTTTTTGCAGTTATGCATTTCATAAAGCATCTATAGAGTACCTATTGTGTACCTGACCTCGTCCTAGTGACTTTTACGTGTTACCACTTTTAACACTCAGAGTGTGTCAGAGAGATCACCACTCCCATTTTACAGATAAGAAACCCAGGGAATAGATTTATGACCAAGCCTTATAATTAATATGTGGCTTACTCAGAATTTGGGCCTGTATTTACTTTTGACAGTCTGATTCAGAGTCTAGGAAAATTATCCCAAAAGAAATTGTGAAAAGGACAGGGTCTTACACACACACACACACACACACACACACACACACACACACACATTATTAAGATGACCGAATACTATTCCTTACAAATCAGTTTCTCTACTAATGAATAATGTTGTATTTTTTAAACAGGCTGAATTTGTATGTGGGGTTAATGCCATCATTGACTTAAGCAAAAATACCTGAACTGGACACGCTCCTAGCCTGCTCTCAGGTTTGCTTGGGCATCTCTCTGGCAGAGTTTACTGATACACCATAGAAATTATGGCAAAGCCCAGCAGAGTCGTTGAAGTGAAAGTCTCAGTACTGCTCAGGAAGGGATGGCAAATTAAATAAAGAGAGCCCCCAGGGGTTCTGCAGCTGCATGCCAACCCAGCTGCTGGTATGAGGTAAATGAGGACCGAACTCCCTCCCACTTGTGACCTTGGCCGGTATTTAAACAGCAATGCCTAGAGACTGGCACACTGTTCTAGACTACTGCGATGAATCGCAAGTGCAGAAATAATTATAATATGTGATAAACCCATTCACAAAGTCTTTCTTAGGTTTTCACTGAAAGGAGCACCATTTAAACTCACTTCCTTTCATAAGCCCCCAGTGAAGGTTGAGATGATCGATTCTATCTAAGTATCAATTTGTAATACGCAGCCCTAAGTTTACAGAAGAAAAATGGCAGAGAACCCAGAGGCCCTTTGGTTGCTGTCTTTTCATATCTTGTGACAATGTTTGAGCGGTGGTGTGGTATAATATTCTATGCAAAAGTCACAAGGGTGAGCAACTCAAGTCATTCTTTTCTCTTGTATGAGATGTAACAGACGTGTAGATGAAATCCCAGTGCTTTATTGTTCTCTTGTAATCGCTTTCCCAGAATGTTTAAATTTCTACTGGAATGCTACAGAGAAATGCTATTAAATTTACAGAGGAAAAATAGCAACAAGAAGTAATTAGACTTCTATTTGAATCCATCGAAAACACCCTGAGTCCAGTGTGTTTCAAGCTCCTTCGAAGAAACATTTTAAGTAAAACCAAGTTATCCCTTATCTTTTCACTTTGCAGAATGATCTCATAGTAATGAATCACAGCTATTACAGTTGTTAGCTTTATACTAACCCTTTGGTCAGTTTTTTTTCCAAAATGTATTCCAAAGAATACTGGTTCCTTGGAACGTGAATAGGTGTTCCATGAAAGGAGAGTTTTGTGGCCCCATAAAAACAGGAAACGTGAGGCTGAAGAGAGTCAGGCTGACTTTCACACCGTTAGGCTGCCTAGAGTCACTGCCTCGCTGGAGTGCACCATGAGTCTTCAGGACGAGGGCGGCCCATGTGGTGAGCAGTGTTGCTCAAACCTCCTCCAACCCATTTCTGCAGAATAGCTCATAGAACTATATTCAGAGGAAGGCATTTCAGGAAGTTTTGCTTAAGTGCTGCATTTTAACTATTTTCAATGGAAAAGTGTTTAGACGATACTACATATTTTCCTTTCTTAGTCGTATTTTACTGGAATTTAGTATTTTCTTGGAGGCTTTGGGACATCATGACAAACTCCACCTTTTTTGGGTGATGTGCTGTATGGGGCTTTGAGGTGTGCATATGCTCACACCTCAGACTTCTGTGTGTTCAAAATAATATTCCCTCTGGTGTCTCCTCCAAGGTTGTCTCTACTCACCTCACTCTTTGAGTCTGTTCACAATGCCATGGTCACTTCTACTACTGACTACCCTGGAATCATCCTTAAGATCCCTTCCAGTTCTATGGGGCGCCTGGGTGGCTCAGTTGGTTAGGCGACTGCCTTCGGCTCAGGTCATGATCCTGGAGTCCCGGGATCGAGTCCCGCATCGGGCTCCCTGCTCAGCTGGGAGTCTGCTTCTCCCTCTGACCCTCCTCCCTCTCATGCTCTCTGTCTCTCATTCTCTCTCTCTCGCAAATAAATAAAAAATCTTAAAAAAAAAAAAAAGATCCCTTCCAGTTCTGAGAACTGTAACCCTCTATGTGCCTTTTCCTTCCTTCCTTCCTTCCTTCTTCCCTTCCCTTCCTTCCTTCCCTTCCTCTACATCCTTTCCTTTCTCTTTTACCTTCAATATTGGTAATTTCTGCTTTCGCTTTTTCTCTGTCACTCTTACTAGGATTTACCAATTTGATTAATCTTTTGGTTTTGTTTCTCTATTTTTTTCTCTATTATTTGTTTTCTATTTCTTGATTTCTCCTCTTACCTGCTTTTATTCTTGTCCTCCTATTTATTTTGAGTTTATTTTACTCTCTTTTTTATTTTAAAGCTTTTTAAGGTAGAATCAGATGATTGATTTTTGGCCTTTCTTCTGCTCTAATGTAAACATTTAGACTGATAAATTCCTCTCTCAGCAGTGTTCTAGCTGTGTCCCACAATTTTGATGATGTTGCTTTTTTTATTATCATTCAGTTCAAAACTCCCCTAGTGATTTTCTTTGACTCATGAGTTATATAGAAGGGTGTGGTCTTAGCTTTCTCATTCTTAATGAATTCTGATTTAATTCTATCAGAGAGGGTCAGAGAACATACTCTGTAAGATTTAAATCTTTTCAAAGTTGATTGAGACTGATTTTATGGTCCAGGATATAATTCACTTTGGTGAATGTTCCATGTACATTTGAAAAGAATGTGTATCCTACAGTTGTTGGTTGTAGTGTTCTATAAATATCAATTAGGTCAAGGTGGCTGATGGTAATATTGAGACCTTCTATATTCTTACTAATTTCTTAAAATCTCTTTGGTTCTACAAATTACTCAGCAGAGATTTCTAAACCTTCAACTCTGATTGAAGATTTGTCTATTTCTTCCTTTAGTTCTGATGATTTTTGTTTCATGTATTTTGTGTTAGTGTTATTAAAGACATACGTGTTTATGATTTTTATGTTTTCTTGCCTAACTGACCCTTTTATTTGTCTTTTTCTTTGATACCAGTCTTTGTCTTAAAGTCTATTTTGTCTGATACTAACATAGCCACTCCTCTTCCTTTTGCTTTCTGTTTACGTGGTATATCAACCTTTTGTTGTTGTTACTTCAACTTGTGTCTTTAAAATTAAAATTCACAGGTGCCTGGGTGGCTCAGTTGGTTAAGCGACTGCCTTCGGCTCAGGTCATGATCCTGGAGTCCCTGGATCGAGTCCCGCATCGGGCTCCCTGCTCGGCAGGGAGTCTGCTTCTCCCTCTGACCCTCCCCCTCTCATGCTCTCTCTCTCTCTCTCATTCTCTCTCTCAAATAAATAAATAAAATCTTTAAAAAAAATTAAAATTCACCTTGGGACGCCTGGGTGGCTCAGTCGGTTAAGCATCTGACTCTTAATTTTGGCTCAGGTCATGATCTCACGGTTGTGTGATTGAGCCCCATGTCAGGCTCTGCACTGGGCATGGAGTATGCTTAAGATTCTCTCTCTCCCTCTCCCTCTGCCCCTCCCCACTGCTCATGTGTGCTCTCTCTCTCTCGCTCTAAAACATTAAATTAAATTAAATTAATTTAAAATTCACCTCTTATTGATAGCATATAGTTTTATCTTGTAGTTAAAATCCAGGCTGATAATCTCTGCTTTTTAATTAGAGTGTTTAGTCCATTTTCATTTAATACAATTATTGTCATAGTTTGATGTAGAACAATTATTTTTCTACTTGTTTTCTATCTTTACCATCTCTTTTTTGTTCCTTTGTTGTCTGCCTGACTTAGGGTTATATGTCTGTTTTATTGACTTTTAAACTACACCTCTTTGTGTTATTTTTAGTGGTTGCTCTAGGAATTACAATATGTATCCTCAACTTATTACAGTTTCCTCAGAGTTAATATTGCACCAGTTCAAATACAATGTAAGAAACTTGCAACTAGGAGCACCTGGGTGGTTCAGTCGGTTAAGTGTCTGCCTTCAGCTCTGGTCATAAACCCAGAGTCCCAGGATCCAGCCCTGCATCAGGCCCCCTGCTCAGCAGGGGAGTCTTCTTCTCCCTCTGCCCCTCACCCTGCTGCTTGTGCACTCTCTCTCGTTCTCTCTGTCAAATAAATAAATGAAATCTTTTTTTTAAAAAAAGGAACTTGCAACTATAGAATTTCATTTGTGCTATTGTCCCAATCCTTTGTGGTACTGTCATGTGATTTATATATATTATAAACTGCACAACATGTTATAACTTTTTGCCTTAAATAGCCAGTTGTCTTTCAGAGAAATTAAGAAAAGAAAAATGCATGTATTTTGTATTTACCATAGACATCTAAGTTTCCATCTTGTGTCATTTTCTGTCCACCTAAAAAATTTCCTTTAAACATTTCTTGCCTGCTTAAGGCAATGTAACACATGCCTGCTGGTGACTCATTGTTTTCTTTTGCCAAAAAAAAAGTCTTTATATTGCTTTTACATAGAACTGTGGATTGTCAGGGCTTTTTTTTAAATTTATTTTTAATTTTTTAAATTTAAAGTTCCATTGTTTCTAATAAGTCAGCCATCATTTGGATCATTGATTCCCTATATATAATGGATCTTTGTTTTTCCTGACTGCTTTCACGTTTTTCTCTTTGTCTTTAGCATCCAGGGGGCTAATTATGTTGAGTCCATGTGTCGTTTTCTTTGTGTTTATCCTGCTTGAGGTTCATTGAGTTTCTAGGATCATCTGTAAGTTTATGTTTTACAGAAAACTGGGAGACATTTGGCCATTATTTCTTTAAATATTTTCCTCCACATTTCTCTCTCTCCTCTCTTTCTGGGACTTCAATCACATACAAATTTTACAACATGATATTGTCCATTAAGTTACTGAAGATCTATTCTTTTTTAAATGTTTTTTTTTCTTTCTGTTCTTCAGATTAGATAATATCTGTTGATTTTTCTTCAAGTTCACTCCCTTTCCTTCTGCCCCTTCCAATCTTCCAATCTGCTGTCAAGACTATCCAACAAATGCTTCATGTCGCATATTCCACTCTTCAGTTCTAGAATTTCCATTTGGTTCTTTTTCTATAGTTTTCATTTCTCTACCAAGACTTTCCATCTGTTAATTCATTATGATCATATTTCCTTTAATGTCCTTAAAGTATGTATAATAACAGCTTTAAAGTCTTTATCTGCTAATTCTGCCCTCTGTATCATCTTGACATCTGTTTCTTTTTTAAACTACTTTATTAAAGTATGATTAACATACAAAAAGCTGTGCATATTTAATGTATACAGCTTGGTGAGTTTGGAGATTACATGTACACCTGTGAAGCCATCACCATCATCTTTACCATAAAACATCACCTCTGGGGCATCTGGGTGGCTCAGTCATTAAGCATCTGCCTTCGGCTCAGGTCATGATCCCAGGATCCTGGGATCGAGCCCCACATCAAGCCTCTCATCGAGCCCCGCATCGGGCTCCCTGCTCGGAGGGAAGCCTGCTTCTCCCTCTCCGCCTGCTTGTGTTCCCTCTCTCACTGTCTCTCTCTCTGTCAAATAAATAAAATCTTTTAAAAAATAATCACCTCTAAGGTCTGTTTCTCTTGACAACTGTTTCTCCTGTGTGAACATTTTCCCGTTTCTTTGTAGATATGGTGACTTTTTATTGTTATACACATTAAAAATGATGTGTTATGGAGACTCTGAATTCTGGTACCTTGCTCTCTAACATGTGGATACCTGTTCAAAAAGGCAGTTAATTTGCTAGACTCCAATTCCAAACTCTATCCTTGGCGAGTAGCACCTGAAATCTCTACTCCGTTTTTTTCAAATTGTTAACTGCTGTGTCTTTGCTGGGCTCCTTAGAATCTCTTCTATTTAGGTGTAGCTTAGGGGTCAGCCAAGGATTTGCATGGCATTTATTTGTAAATTTTCGGTCCCTGCCTTACAACTTCCTTTTTTTCTGGGAGCCTTTATGGAGCCCTATACTCCATCTTCTTACTTCTCTAACCAGTAAGACTGTGACTTCCTTCTGCATCTTACGGACTGAGAGGTACTTCCAGGCCAGGAGTCACACACACACAAACCTCAACTGTTGCAGTTCCCTTCTTTCAAGATCAACTTTCTTCTAGCTTCTCTCTGTTTTCAATTGATCTCAGTACCTTCAAATAGTTGGGTTTTTAAAATTATTTTATCCATAATTTATATTTGTTATATTCAGGAGGGTTAGTCAGTTTTAAGCTACTCTACCACTACCAAAAGCATAACTAGGCCATTATTTCGTTTTGCTTGCCATTGTATTACCTTTATCAAAAAGAAAAACATTTGCTATTTATATATCTTTGTTAATTGCTCCTTCCCAACACATTTTAAGTAGTTATATTTTTATTATTTTTTTATTTTTTATTTTTTTATTTTTTAAAGATTTTATTTATTTATTTGACAGAGACAGAGATAGCGAGAGCAGGAACACAAGCAGGGGGAGTGGGAGAGGGAGAAGCAGGCTTCCCGCTGAGCAGGGAGCCCGATGTGGGGCTCGTCCCAGGACCCTGGGATCATGACCTGAGCCGAAGGCAGACGCTTAACGACTGAGCCACCCAGGCGTCCAGTAGTTATATTTTTTAAAGCATTCTTTTGCACTATTCCTTCCTCAAATGAGACAAGACAGGATTAGATGAGCTCTGAATCATGAAATGCCTTGAGGATACTATACAATTACTTACAATATATGTTATAAATGTAATAAGAGAAGTACAGAAAAGCCATAGGAACTCAGAGGAGGAAGAGATCAGAAGTGATTTCCTAAAAGAGGTTACCTTTAAGCTAGTTGTTAAAAGGTGACAGGAATTTAGTAGCCAGAGCTAAGAGGCAACATTGTAGAAGGAACATTATAAGCATTGCAAAAAAGTGGGAGGTCAGAGGCTCAAGCCTTTTTGGTTACAGCTTTAAGTGTAATTTATAACTCAAAGTCAATACTTAAAAGTTCACGGCATGAACATACTGCCACACACAACAATATGAGTGGCTCACCCACCAATTTTAAAGGTAAGAAGCCAGATACAAAAGGATACATACTGTAATAATCCTTTTATGTAAATTCAAGAACAGAAAAATAATAGCTGGGAGTGGAATTCAGAATAGTGGTTACCTTTGGGCTATCAGAGTGAATGACAGGGAGCATAAGAGAGGCCTTGGGGGTGCTTGCAATGCTCTACTTCTTGTTCTGGATGCTGGTTTCCCAGTGTCTGCTTTGTGAAAATGTATCAACTGATGACCTTATGATTTGTGCCTTTTCAAAAATGAATGTTATCCTTTAATAAAATGTTTATGTAAAAAAAGCCCCAATTTCTGATATGAAAAAATTTATACTGTGCATCTCTATATATTAATTCAGTAATTCCTCACAACGGCCTTATGGAAGACCAGTGATGTCGAGTTTTATGCAAAATTGGAATATATAAATTTGAAATTCCATGACGTAAGATAATAATAACAAATTATTGCTGTATACACAAAGTTTGAAATAATTCAAATCCCCCTAAATTTAAAAAAATAAAATTTCACTTTTTTCAAAGCTGGTGCAGTCTGAGTGAATTTAAGATATATTTATGCTGGAGTTTCCACAAAGAAACACCATCTGAGTAAATAAAAATACCCCATATTATTAGGATATAAATTCCACAAATGTAACAAATAACAGTAGATTAAACACAGCAGTGATGTTCTCTCACGTCACACAGTTTATGGCTGATATAGCTGCTCTACAACGTCAGGCATCTCTGCATTTTCTATCTGTATCTAAGGTGGCTAAGATGGCTGCTAGGCTCCTACCATCATGTCTGTATTCCAACCAGTAAAGTCACTATGATTGCTATGCCACTGGCCAGAATCCTGTCACAAAAACCTATCAAGCTGCAAAGGAGGCTGGGAAATGTAGTTTCTGGCTGTGTAGTACGTTGGAAGCCATGCAGAAGTCTCTGCCGTAACTGCCATTCTTTGTCAGACTGTCTCAACTCTGTGAGTTCAGAATTATGAAATGCCTCTAGGAACAAATCCTTTACATAAAATTCAGCTGCCCTGTAGCTAAGAATATCCCTATTTTACAGAAGATACAACTGAGACTCAGAGAAGTTAAATGACTTACTCCAGCACATTGCTAATTAAATGACAGAGTTAGGACTGAAATCCAGTGCTCCAAGCCCATGAGTTTTGCTCTTATGCTACAGATGCCTCCCAAGGGAGTTTTTTTTTTTTTTAAAGATTTTATTTATTTATTTGAGACAGAGAGAATGAGAGAGAGAGAGCACATGAGAGAGGGGAGAGTCAGAGGGAGAAGCAGGCTCCTCACTGAGTGGGGAGCCTGATGCAGGACTCGATCCAGGGACTCCAGGATCATGACCTGAGCCAAAGGCAGTCGCTTAACCAACTAAGCCACCCAGGCGCCCCCAAGGGAGTTTTTCTTCTAGCTCCAAGACTGCTGCTAATCCTTAGTCTGGGACAAAGTGAAGCTCCTACTGTATCTATGTGAAATGACACGGAGAAAGGGAACAGAGTGATGGGGCTTTACCATGAGGACAGGAGTAGAGCTGGTGACCTGAGCTGTGTTTGGCTTGAAGGGTTCAAGAACTCAGGAAGCAAGAAAATGTAGGAAAAAGCACTGGGCCATGAAGCAGTGATGTGCCCTTTTAGTTCTGCCTCTATTAGGCAGATTGGTTGTGTGTCCTAGCTATTTTCCCTTCCTGATCATTAGTATGCCATCCACTATATGGGGAGGAGGGCTGGGGCAGGATTGGTCATGCAGGGTTGTAGAATATGGCCATGCAGGTTTAAATTCACCAAACAGAAGATTCTGGAACAGAGTAGAGGGGTGTGACATAGCTCCAACCCTCACCCCTCCCTGCCCCTCAGAAATATTGAGAGTCTCAGAAATACTACAAAATCTGGAGAGAAGACGATCAAGCAGGCATCCTTATCTTTTTTCTCTTTTGACAAGGGGACTTGGAAGAAAGAGGTGAAATTGGAAAGCAAATAATAATATGTCTAATTCCTCCAGAGAGAAGTGATGTCTTCAGGATTCCATTGAAATGACCCAAAACCCCTGGGGCTAGAGGGAGGGACGGAGGACTAAGTAGAGCAAACTCTGATATAGGATGTTCATCAAAATCTCAAGAGTGGGAGGAGAGCCTATGTATTTTAACAAAGACTGCATGTATCCTAAAACGGAGGCTTCCCTGACCCAAGCCCTCAGATAACAGAAAGGTGGAGAACACCCAGAATACCCAGTTCTCACATGTTGCTGGGAAAGATAACACACTGGTAGCAGACAACAGGGAAGGAGACGCTACAACAGAGTAAGCAGATTGTCGGGGCAGAGCTGCCCAAGAACGTACAAAGGGGAAAGGAATGATATGGCCACTATACTGATTTATTATATAAAGGCCAGTATTTCACCCAGAGCTAACAAAAGAGAGGGAGGGGAGAGGAAAAGACAACCATGGGCTGCAAAAGACAAAGCCTAACCCGGAAAAAAATATAACTCAAGAAACAGAAGGAATTTTCTCACAATTTCTTCACATTATAGCGAAGCTTGATAGGAACATAAATTACGTAAAACTAGAGCTCAGCCATGAGATGATAAAATAGCAGAATGAGATAAAAAGGGAGGTTGCAGACATAAGGAAACAAATTGAATACCAAAATACTTTATGGAACTAATAAATAAACTATAAATAGGAAGAACAGAACAGACACTGCTGAACACTGAAATATGGGCATGGAGAAAAGACTGTAAGCACAGAAAAGACAAAGGAAAAAGACAAAGGAAATTAATTAGAAGCTAATAGATATGCATAGTAGTTTGTTACAGGCTAAGCTGCTGTAACAAAGAAATCTGAAAATATAATGCCATAAATAGACCAGTTTATTTCTCACTCACAAAACAGTCCACAGGTGAGAAGTCTAAAGTTGGCAGGACAGCTCTTCTCCATGATAGGGAGCATAACCGAGAGAAGGTTCCTTCTGTCTGGATGCTGTCTCATCTCATTCCTGTGGTTACAGACACTCTCATTCCAGTGGTTGAAGCTGACTCCTCTCTACACCCATGTTTCAGCCCATAGGAAGGATAAAGAGAGTCTAGGGCAGGCATTCTAAGGAGATGGCCCAGAGGTTACACTTATCACTGCTGCTTACATCTTATTGGTCTGAATCTAGTCACGTGTCCACATTTAGCCACCAGAGACACTGGAAATGTAGTTTGGACTGGATAGCCCTATGCTCAGCTAAAAGCATTCTATTCTAAAATGAACCAGGAGAGAACGAATAGTTTGGTACCACAACATGACATATAAAGATGAGCCAACATTTAATGACACTAGGTGTCTCTAAAACAGAGAACCCAGCAAGTGAAAGAGAAGCTGTATCCAACAATATAATGAAAGAAAATTTTCCAGAAGTGAAGAACAAATGAAATCTACAGGTGGAAAGAAAGCACTGAATCCCAGGAAAATTTGATTTAGAGTATTGCAGCAAGGTATTTTCTAGCTAAACACCTGGACTTCAAAAACAGAGAATGTTTCAAACATCCAGGCAGAAAGAAAAATCCCCGACAAAGGGTGAGGAATCAAGCTGGCATCAAATTTCACAACATTATTTGTAGAAGACAACGGGTCAGTGTCTTCAAAGTTTTGAGAAAAGAAAGGATGACCCCAGATATCATTTAAGTATAAATACCCATGAACACTTGTTGGAAAGGACTGCTTGATAACCGAAGGCAAGCAACTAAGAAATCAATCAAAATAGGGGAGCCTGGGTGACTCAGTTGGTTGAGCATCTGACTCTTGATTTCGGCTCAGGTCATGATCTCAGGGTCCTGAAATCGATCCCTGCATTGGGCTCCGTGCTCCACAGAGAGCTGGCTTGAGGATTCTCTCTCTGTCCTTTCCCTCTGTCCCTCCCCCTGTTCTCTCTCTCTCAAAAATAAATAGATGAACCATAACAGACTCTTAACTATAGAAAACAAACTGAGGGTTGCTGGAGGGGAGGTGGGTGGGGATGGGATAACTGGGTGATGGGCATGAAGGAGGGCACTTGATGTAATGAGCACTGGGTGTTCTATGCAACTGATGTCACTAATTTCTACCCCTGAAACTAATAATACACTATATGCTAATTGATTGTAAATAAAATTTTAAAAATAGATAAATAAATAAAAATCTTAAAAAAAAATAAGTCAATCAAAACAAGAATTTAAGCATAGAGAAGCCATGACACTGGATCCATTTACACATAGGATGACTACTAAACAATCCTAGTGATTATGGTTTCAAAACAGAATGCGGATATTATAAATCTGGACAACGTAGAAACAATAATATAATAAAAAATTGGGAGCTGAGGGAGAGGGGATGGGCGTAGCAAGAGAGTTCTAATGTTCTCATCTTTTGAAGATGGGGGTATATTATTCAAATTTACAACGTGATTTAAAAAAACCTAAATGTTTTTTCATAATCACCTTTATTTAACTCTAGGGCAGGAGTCTACAAACTAGTGCCTGGGGGCGGACCACCTGTTTTTGTACATAAAGTTTCATTAGAACATAGTGCCATCATTTGTTTACATATTGTCTATGCTACTTTCCAGCTCTAACAACAGACCAGAACAGCCTAAGTATTTACTGTCTGGCCCTTTAAAAAAAACAAAAAACAAAAAACAAAAACTGCCAACCCTTGCAGAGGAATCTTTTTCAACTCGTAGGAATCTTGTGGTAAAGAAATATTGACTTGAGGTTTCATAATTTGTTAAGTTTAATTCAGTCTTTTCCCCTCCTATTAAATTCATGTCAAAAATTAAGTTTAATAATGTAATATAAATCTTATTTTTGTAAAATGATATATTAATCATTCCAAAGATGTCAGGGATAATGGATCACCTAATGATATTTGGCATGGTTTCTTAAACCTTCATCTTTTTGTTTTTCTGCACTAATTGGAATCTTTATAATGAGCAAATATCATTTTTTACCAGAATCATAAAATAGGATGGTTTTTCTATTTGAAAACACTAGAAGCAAATATACCAAGATATTAACAATAATTAATTCTGGCTGGCAGGAATGTGATTGCTGTTTTCTTTTTTAAGCTTTTCTATCTTTTTTAAATTTTGAAAAAAACAATTAAGCTGTTATAGAAGGTTTAGGCATAAAGCGATAGAGTTTTGGAAATAGTCATGACACACCAGATATAAAGAACACTGTTCTATTTCTATGATAGTCCATATCACTTATACAAACTACACAGCATGGTTCCAGACTAAAATATAAAGCATGACATAAAGGAGAAGCCAGAAGCAGATGATATTCACTTCTGTTAGGCAATTGGCACTGGTTTCTTTCATTTTTGTTAACCTGCCGTTCAGTTTTGTCCCCCGCCCCACTCTCCTGGTACACACACACCATACTCCAGCCACACCAAGAGCCTCACCTTCCCTGAAATCTTCATCCTTCTGTATGCTGTTACGCTTTGTCGCCACCATTCTTTCTCTCTATAATTGCATCCTCTTCTCCACGTGATACACAATTCAATGCTTCCTTTAAGACACAATTTAAATATCACTTACTGCAGTCCATCCCAACCTTGGCTGTACATCAGAATCACCCGGGGAGCATTATAAAAATACTGAGGACCAGGCTCCAGCCCAGCTATTCGGATTTATTTGCCCAGAGTTGGGGCCCAGGCAGCAGTATTTTTAAAAAGCTCCCTGAGAGATTCTAACACACAGCTCGGGTGCAGTCACTGTGAAGCCCTCTGCAACACCAGCAGAGTCAATGACTCCCTCTTCTGCACTCCCATTGCCCCGAGCGTGTCCATTCCTCATGAAACTTAACGCCCATCGTATTAAAGTTAGTGTTATATGGTAAGTGCTCAGTAAGTGTTCAAGGTTGTTCCATGCCTTCTCCTTCCAAGCAAGCAAATGCAGAGGTGGTTGTCTTACCACGGGAGCAAGACAGCAGAGTGGGTTCATGTTGCACACCCAGTGACACGGCATGTGGGATTTATTTCTGTAATCTCGAGAGGGTGTGAATCCCCAAGTGTAACCCTCTTCTCCATGCCCCTGCACACACACGCACGCACACGTACACTGGGTCTGGCTTTTACATTGTTGAGATAGATACAACTGAAACAATTAAAGAAACCAGCTGGCTGCCTGACAGGATCCCAATATCATCCGCCTTCCACCCTCTCCTTTGCGTCACACTTGGCATTGTGTTTTATGTCAGATCCTGCTACTTTGGCTTTCAAGAGCAGGTTGGCAGGTGTACTTTGTCAAAGGCTTTCAGAAAATCTAGATAAATGATGCTCTGTGCCCTGAAACTGCCAAACCTGTACTTTACATCTTCGCAATGCTGGGCAATTTTATTTAAGTGGAATCTTTCTGTCTTCCTCCGATTTACCTTTGCCTCCCTGACCCTGATATCAATCAGACAAGTGGAGACCCTTCCCTTTTTGCTACTGAAAATCAGCTATGCACATGCCAGGCCTGCAGTACAGTACCTTGGGTGATCAGGAGATCCTGGAGGCCACCCCGGTTTGGGGGTGAGGTGAGGTGAGGTGAGGTGAGGTGAGGTGAGGTGAGGCGAGAAGAGCTGAGGATGAGAAAGAGACCACGGTGGATCGGCAAGATGGAATTTCCATAATAACACGACATGCACATGAACTCCTAGCTGTCATTAAGGCAAGGCCCATGGAGGGGCGCCTGGGTGGCTCAGTCAGTTAAGCGTCTGCTTTTCGCTCAGGTCATGATCCCAGGGTCCTGGGATCAAGCCCCATGTTGGGCTCCCTGCTCAGCAGGGAGTCTGCTTCCCCCTCGCCTTTTGCCCCTCCCCCTGCTTGTACTCTCTCTTTTTCTCTCAAGTAAATAAATAAATATTTTCTAAAAAAAGGCAAGGCCCATGGCACTCCCCTTTCCTCTTCCAACTCACCTGGAAGGCAGGAGATTTTGCTGTCTACTCTTTCCTTTTAAAAAACCCTACTTATAGTTATTTTAAACTGTCCTCACCAAATGTTTGGTGTTCACAGGATGGTAGCTGTTCACAATTTCCCTTAAGCCCCACATCCTTTGTTCACACAGACATTTTTTAGCCAATAGATACTTATTTGGGGAAGTGATTTTTCTCCCCCACTCAACTCTTGATGAATTTCCCTTTCCTTTCCCATGAACTTGAGGAGCAATAAGGTATGGTACAACAGAGTCCAATGGCAAATTTCACTAATGTAAAATCAGATTAATCTTAAAATTGAATAATCTGTGTATTTCTAGTATACTGTGTGACCTGAAACAAATCTACTAGTCTTTCAGTCTTGGTTCTTTATTAGTTAAAGAGCAAATTGTTACCTAGTTCCTTTAGAAGTTATGCAGATTAATTAATGTTTGGAAAATGATTTGAAAATTTAAATCAGTATATAAATACCAAACAGCTACATCTTCCCTGCTGGGAGGGCCCAGGTAATTCATAACCTCTTCTAATAAAGGTAAAAATAGTGTACTTGAGCTATACAATTAAATGTGATTTATATGCAATACATATTAGTCTTTAAAAGCTAGAAACCATTTAATAGAAACAATTCATATTTCATAACGATAATAAAAGCATTTAATGACTTTAGAAAAGGTAATCATCTACTGTAACTGATCTAGATATCAGGTCTTTAACTCTATCTGAGATTTTCAAGAGTCCACTCAAAGTTCATTTTTAACCTATTAATGTTGACTGATACATTTACCTTTTTTTAACCTTTCGTTTGCTTTGTTTTAGAGGGAGGGGGAGAATCTTAAGTGGGGCTCCATCTCACAACCCTGAGATCATGAATTCATCTAAGCTGAAATCAATAGTCGGACACTTAACCGACTGAGCCACCCAGATGCCCTTGATACGTCTATCTTGAAATTCTCCCAGTTCGCTTGTTTTTGTTTTTGTTTTTTTACTCTCACAACTCTAATATGTATTTCCTGGGAAATTCGCCTGTACAAAACTTTGCTGTATTCAAAACCTCTTCTGTCAAGATTTAGCACTTTTATATCGTAGTCATTAAAATTGAACAAAATCTTAATAGTTCCTTTATGAACTACTATAGTGACTTTGCATAGTGGAAATCACAACATGTTAATTGGATTTAATTAACTATTTTAAATTACACCAACTCCTGACAGTAGACAGTAGCAACAGGGTACTCATGAGCAATAAAACTGGAGCTGCTATCGCTACTTTACTAAAACTTAATGAAACTATTCATAATCTTATTTATTGTTTACAAGAAGAAAACTGTTCCTTTTGAAAGCAAAACTGTCTGCTGAAAACAAATTTTTGATTGTCTAGGTGAAGGTTCAGAAGTTAATAAAAGGGTCTACCATATCCAACCTCACAGTTCTACCAGCCTCTCATCGCACGGATCCCTACTTCATGCCCATACCTGTCCTACAAGCAGATGCCAGGAAAGGTTAGTGATTCAACGACCGTTTTATGTGCTTAGGAATCTACGGGAAAGAGCATTGAGGTGGGGTAGGGGGCCTGAGTTTGGATTCGGGCTCAGCCACTTATTCTCCTAGGTGACCTCAGACAAGTCGGGGTCTTCACTCTGGCATGAGTTTGCTCCTCTGTAAATCAGAAGGTTGGACTAGACAATAACTAAAGTCACTTCCACCTCTAAAACCCATCATCTTACAGATTTAATATTGATTGAGATGTTGGTGTTATTACGTGTTAAAATTATTATTGTGTTTATGTGGTATTATTAGAATTTTTCAAGTTTCTGAGCAGGTAGTTTCTGATGCTATTCTGGTAGCACTTAAAAAATTTATTTCAATATACTATTATACAAAAATATGAAGCCAGAATTAATGTAAATGGCATTTAAACCATGCGTGTCTCAGTCTAAATTCTAGTGTTCATGAAACCAGTGGATTTCTAGTTTTTAAACAAAAGGTCATATCATCTTCACCTCAGTATCCCTAGTATCCAGAACCATGTTGGTTGAATGAATAAGTAAATGAATGACTAAGGACTGAGTGTTTCTCTCTGCTGTTTAATTTAATTGGCTGAAGTGTTGAAAAATGCCTAAGTGGATCCCCTTTTGTATCTCAAATATAACCAAGTGACATGGTCTTTAATTATTCCCATCTTACTTTCTATCTGTTGTCTGGAATAGTTTGGACCTAAAGTGTTCCCAAAGGTTCTCTTGGTCCTTGGAGATATAAACTTCTCCATCCTGTCTGCTGTCTACTGACCTACTGGAGGAAGAACAGCAGAACTCAGGAGAACCCAGCATCATTATATGTCCCTTAATGTGTGAAGCTCACAACTGTAACTATTACTTTTCTAGTTATAAACCATTGTTGTTCGAAGATCTTTGTGACATATGATTTTACTTAGTTTACATATTTACTCCCTGGGAATACGGAATGACTCCAGCAGAGTTCTTGCTTAAGTACCATCTTCTATTCTTCCTGGATCAAATTAAGATGAATGAAATAGTGAATGAATGAATCAATCAATCAATCAATCAGTGTCCACTTTAGCAATAGACATAATGAAAAAAATTGCTGCAAAACAAAGGTGAATCTAGAACCATGGCAACTTGACCCAGGAAAAAAATCACATTTTCATCCCTCAGTGATCCACCAGAAAATACATGGCCTGCCATAATATTTGTAATTAATCAGCCAATTAGTCAACATATATTTATTGAGTACGCACCATATGTCTGGTACTGTGCAAGGTAATAGAAACGTCAGGAAAGCTCAAGCCACAGAAATGTGGACACAGTGTCTAGATTTTTACATGTTCCTGATGCCCTTAATGTCATCTCAGGTTCACACAAGTCCAGCCAGAGGTGAAGGATTAACAACACCCAGAAGAGAGAGTTGTTTTGGAAAATGTAGGATGAGCTTCCTGACTTTTTCTCGAATTATCTTGTTACATCCAAAAAAGAAAGCAAGCTTTTTTCTTTTTCTTTTCTTTTTAATGGTTAAGAATATATGTCTCACAGTACACAAACCAAACTTTCAGGCTGTGTGTGACCTCTGGCCAGTTGCTCTCTGGTCTTGATTGATTAATCAACTCCAGACTCTACAAACAAGGCAGGCCTGACCTGGACCTTCCCTCCATTCTCTGCTAACTGCTTTCTCTACCCTCCAGCACATGCCCTTCCCCTGCTCCTCTCCAGGCCAAGCACATTTTCATATGGACCTTCAAAAGTGCCTCTATCTCTGCCTGGAAACCCGGAAAAATCACTTCCTTAAGCATCTGTCTTTTCCTTCATAGATGATCACAATTTGTGACTCAATTATTGTGACTTTATTTAACATCTTCAACCCTCCTAGAGGCTCCGAGAGTTCTCTCTCTCATCACTGCATCCCTAGCCTCCAGAATAGCTCCTGCCATGTAATAGGCACTTAACAAATATCCATTGAATGAATGAACGTCTATTCCCTAATCCATTCCACTGGAAAGTAAGAGTGTTATGAAAGTTTAATGAGACAATGGTGTTAAGGGATAGTTTCCCAAGACAGGTAAAATCATGGATCTCATACAAATTTAAAATGAATGCATGTCAAATATTTTATTTATTTAACGCGTTGATTAAAAAAGAGATCTGTAGGGGTCCCTGGGTGGCTCAGTTGGTTTAGTGTCCAACTCTTGGTTTTGGCTCAGGTCACGATCTCTTGGGTCTTGAAATCAAGACTTGGGTCAGGCTCCACGCTCAACGGGGAGTCTGCTTAAAGATTCTTTCCCTCTGCCCCTCCCCCCACTTGTGCTCACTCTCTCTCTCAAATAAATAAATCTTTAAAAAAAGAGAGAGAGAGGTCTGTAGAATGTCACAACTGGTTTAAAAGAGAATCCAAAGGACACATATTTATAGCTCAGGAATATTAAAATGAATTTGCAATTAGATGCAAAATTGACCTTTCTGTGGGAAGGAAGAGTGTCCCTTCACCAGGCAGAATTTATTTTCAAGTCTATAGATAAGAATTACTTGCATTAGGGCGCCTGGGTGGCTCAGTTGGTTAAGCGACTGTCTTTGGCTCAGGTCATGATCCTGGAGTCCCTGGATCGAGTCCCGCATCGGGCTCCCTGCTCGGCAGCAAGCTTGCTTCTTCCTCTGACCCTCCTCCCTCTCATGTGCTCGCTCTCTCTCTCTTTCTCTCTCTCATTCTGTCTCAAATAAATAAATAAAATCTTTAAAAAAAAAAGAATTACTTGCATTAGTATCAGTTTTTTTGTTTTGTTTTGTTTTTTACAAATTAACCTTAATCTCTACAGAGTTGTGAAATAACTCTGTCAAAAACTAGGTCCAGATAATCCCTGAAGGCTTCAGCATTCCATTCAAAAGGTATCCAGTAATCTCTTTTGCTTTTTCCAAAACTTAAACAAAAATATTCTTACAGTCTTCCACCATTTTGATTTAAAAGATTTCCAAAAAAGAAAAAAAAGTCAAAAAATAAGGCTAGTCTCATTAGGTTTGGCCTGATTATTTACACAGGTGCAGCAAGAATAGGTTATTTTAAGTTTGCTCTGCTGGAAATTTTCATAAGGAATCTCAGATTGAACTTTTAAAATCTTCTATTATTTGCTATCTTAAGGCTAGGAAATCAAGCCCAAGAAACTCTGCCCACCACATTTCAACTACGGGACCTATAAATTTAGGTAATTTCCTCTTTTCTAGAGGTGCTCCAAATATCCTAAGGTTCTTGGGCCTGGACATGACCTTCCTACCACCTGCAAGAATGGAAACCCTATAAGCCATGTACCAGGCCAGGTTTTCTGGAAGACTTTGTAAGCATTGGCTCCATAAAGTCAACCTTAGTTCTTTAAAAGTGACTTGTCATTCGTGATTAATAAGTATCACTCTTAAATATGAAATTCCAGACAAAGTCTTTGTTGTGTAAGTGATTTTTCCAATTATATCTTAGTAAAAGGAGAACAGATTTTTATTGAAACTATCCAAGTAACTATATTGCCATGAAAAGTAAAGAGACTCAATAAGAGTTTCTCAATTTGGGAGATGAGGGGGAGCACATTTAAAGGATTAGAAGTTTGATTTCCTTATTTCCTAGAAATCTTAAGAATATTCAATTTAAATAAGCACTTATTTCTCTCTGTAAGTCCATCTGACCAGAGCTCCTTTAATTTGAGACTTTACAGTCTAATTTTTAATACCATCTGGAGACAGGAAAACATTCTACATTCACAATGAGAGATAAAGGCCTTTCTGAATTACAGATACATAAAAATACAGATACAAACAGAGCTTATAGCTTCAACTCTACAATTTCAGCTACAGATGAAAAATAAACACAGAAACACACCTACTGGTCCCAGATACCACCTTCTTTGCAGGCATGACATTCCTAGTTGATTTGAGCTCAAAATACACAAGTGGACAAGCAAAAGACTAACAAACTATATTCTCTATTGTCCCCTCACTCAACAGGGAATTAGATCTCTATAAGACATTAATCCATTTATGGAGATCACCAAATTCCCAGTCACTGTAGCTACCAATAAGGAATAACTTAGCCATACGTGAACCAAAAAGAAAAACAAAACAAAAAATTAATAGGGAGTAATACTAAAATCAGAAAAACAGACAATAAAGTTCTATTGCCACTTTGAATTTGCCTGGGGGTGCTAAGAAAATATATGCCTGGACTTGGTTCCTTGTGCGGTGCGTCGTTTCTGACAATTTCAGGTGAATCTTCTGCTCATCTTGGTGAGATCTCCAAGATTATTAAAGGCCAGATATATTTTAAAGCAAAACCATGACTCTTATACAACTATAAAATGGAGACATCAAAGATTTTATTGAACTCATTGATTAAATGAGGGAATCAGTAGGATGTTACAATTGGTTCCTAGGAGATTCCAAACAAATCAAGAATAGTGAAATAAACTTGCAAATGGACACACGACTGGCTTTTTGGGGGTGACGGAAGCATCATCCCTCTGTGCGACAGAGTTTATTTGCATGCGTATAAAACAAGAAATATTTGCACTGCTTTCAGTTTTCTATACATTAACCTTAATCTCTAGAGAATTGTAAAATAGACTCATCAAAAACAAAGGTGATTATAGGGTCAGATAACTTCCAGAGGTTCCATTATTTCAATGAAAAGATACCCAGCCTCTTTTGCTTATCCCAAAGTCTTAACTTTTTCCTTCCAATGGTAAATGTACACACATGTGTTATCTAAAATTAAGTCAATTGCTCCAACCAGTACTAAAGCAAAGGTTAAAATCATGCTTACATTCTTTGGGGTTCTCTCTGAGTGCAGTAATGAAAATATACTGAATTAGAAGGAGCTCTGTTTTTCACATCTGCAAGTCAGGCAGAGTTCTTGGAAATGGGATTTGATATTTAAGGGTGGAAAATAGTTGTGAGGACACGGAATTACTCTTAATATTTTAAGGTAGTTAAATCTAGTGTTAGAAAAATTAAATCCTGAAGTCCTAATTTCAAATGGGGCTTAAAGAGTTGTACTCTGGATGAGCAGTTCTTTTTTTTTTTTTTAAAGATTTTATTTATTTATTTGAGAGAGAGAGAATGAGAGAGAGCGAGTACATGAGACGGGGGAGGGTCAGAGGGAGAAGCAGACTCCCTGCCGAGCAGGGAGCCTGATGCGGGACTCGATCCAGGGACTCCAGGATCATGACCTGAGCCGAAGGCAGTCGCTTAACAAACTGAGCCACCCAGGCACCCCATGGATGAGCAGTTCTTAAATTTAAAAGTACAAAAGATTGACCTGGAGGGTTTATTAAAAATGTAGATTACTGTTATGTCCTGGAAGCTTCAATAATACAGATTCCCAGACCCTGACCTCAGAAGTTTGGACAGGCCCAAGAGAGGGCTCAGAGGTCTTCATTTTTAATAAGAAATTCTCCCCCCGAAATGATTCTGCAGTAAGCAAACTGAAGATTTCTCTTTGGAATCATTGTTTTACAAGTCAAGTCTTCTCCAGCTCCCCAATCCCTCAGTGATCCTTACTCTGAATTCGTGTAACACTAGACTTTAGCATCCTTAATAACAACATAACATCGTCATCGAGGTCCTCAGGCAAACAGAAACCATATTTGTTTCCCTTAGAATCTGTGTCAACTTCTTCAACTTAGTTCAGCTCGGTACATAGCTTGCAGACGAGGATTTCCTTGAGACCCAGAGTTCCTTACTTTCCTTCCTATTACATGAGAGCAACAAGAAGCTGAAGCCCTATCACAAGTTTATTTCACATCCTCCCTGAGTTTCTGGGTTTCTGGCTTCAGCACACTAGATCCACCGTAATGAAAGCATTGCCCTGACAGAAGGCTTTGCTCAATTATTCATTGATTCATTTATTTGTTTATTTAATGGTCTCTTATCCTTCAAAAGCCCTGGTACCAGGGACACCTGGGTGGCTCAGTCTTTAAGTGTCTGTCTTTGGCTCAGGTCATGATCCCAGGGTCCTGGGATCGAGCCCCGCATTGGGCTCCCTGCTCAGTGGGAAGCCTGCTTCTCCCTCTGCCACTCCCCCTGCTTGTGTTCCCTCTCTCGCTGTGTCTCTCTCTGTCAAATAAATAAATAAAATCTTAAAAAAAAAAAAAGCCCTGGTACCAGCCATGCTGACATAGTATGAGTTCTAGGGATTGTAAATTAGGTTCGTTAATACTATCCATGTTGCCCAGTTACACTAAACTCATCTATTTGAGCAATCACATCTTCTGGTGACATGAGAAATGTCTAAAAATAACTTTCTTTTGTTGTTGTTGTTTTGTTTTGTTTTGTTTTGTTTTTAGAGAGAGAGATTGAGAACGGAATGTAAAGGGCAGAGGGAAAGGGAGAGAATCTTAAGCAGGTTTCACGCCCAGCACAGAGCCCAATACCGGGCTCAATCTCACGACCCTGAGATCATGACGTGAGCCAAAATCAAGAGTCAGCTGCTTAACCAACTGAGCTACCCAGGCACCCCTAAAAATAACTTTCTTTTATAAAATATGACTCATTGTAACAACAGGAGAATAGATACAAGCACATAGATTTTTTTCTTTCAGAACAAAACCTCTCCTTAGTATGAAGACCCTGTACTTGATTTCTCTGAATGTTAAAAAGAATAACAATATTATCAATCGTTGAAAATGTTAAGTATAAAGAAGTTTTAGTTTGCACTGAAATTATATTTCTACCTTAAAATGAAATTTTTTTTTTTTAAGATTTTATTTATTTATTTGTCAGGGGAGAGAGAGAGAACACGAGCTGGGGTGGGGGGGGGGCGCGGCAGGCAGAGAGAAGCAGGCTCCCCGCTGAGCAAGGAGCCTGATTTGGGGCTCGATCCCAGGATCATGGGATCATGACCTAAGCTGAAGGCAGACGCTTAACCGGCTGAGCCATGCAGGCACCCCGAAATTATCTTTTTTTTTTCAAAGATTTTATTTATTTATTTGACAGAGAGAGAGATAGCGAGAGCAGGAACACAAGCAGGGGGAGTGGGAAAGGCAGAAGCAGGCTTCCCATGGAGCAGGGAGCCTGATGCTGGGCTCGATCCCAGGACGCTGGGATCATGACCTGAGCCTAAGGCAGACGCTTAACAACTGAGCCACCCAGGCGCCCCACTCCGAAATTACCTTAATACAAGTTTATTTCATAAAACCGCTATGGGAAATGCCATTTTATTTTGGGTTAGAATATTAGGCTTAAACGAACGTGTACTATAATGGTTTCTTCATGCAAAGGATTAAGGCACTAGATGTGCTCTCACAAATAAGAAGACTATTCGTCTAGATCTCAGACTTTGTAGAAATGCTTGGAGTTAAAATCATATTCTAACCTTCCTTCCCAGGGATTTTAAGTATGATTGAACGAGGACTGATTCCACCAACAGCAAGGATTACCTTTCAGAACCCACCCATTATACCGAGAGCAGCTCCTCTGCATAATTTTGATGAAGCACGTAAGATCCCAGCTGCCGGTAAGACAGCCCTGCCTGTATGCTTAGCTGGGGATACTCAGGAATTACTTCCCACCTAAATCTAGTCTTCCAGTATCCAACGTTTATCTTCAATGATAGGACAAGATGAAAGCTGTAACGGTTCTAAGTTTCACTTGACTGAATAAAGTAACTTTAGTCTCTTTGTTGAATACCTACGCACAGCCTGTTGTGTCAGAAGGTTGGTATTTTCAAGGGGCTTGCAGCTTGGTTGGGAAAACAAGACGGATAGAACAAAGATAAATAACAATACAAAGAAGCATAGAATAAAAACCCAATAGATGTTAAAGTCTAGTGCTACAGGTGTTCAAAGGAACAGTTGTGGAGGGGCGATGTAAGAGACTTCAAAGAAGAGCCTGGATGAAATAGGGTGTTCAAGAAAAGTGTCAACCTGTGATTCTACTAACTACTTGCAGAAGCCAGGCAAGCCATTTACTTTCTCTGGGCTCCAGCTTCCCCAGTTATAAAATGAAGGGCTTTGGGCTAAATGAACTCATCTGTTCAACAAATATTTGTTGAATGCTTGCTTTATCAAAGGTAGCTTTTAAGGGCTGGGGATCGAACAGAGAATAAGTCAGACAACATTTCTGCCCCCATGGTGCTTACATTCCAGTGGCAGAAACAGATAATAAGCAGGTGAGTAAATGAGAATTTGAGCTAGTGGTCAGTGCTAGAGATTAAACAATATGAATGAGAGAATGGTAAGGAGGTGGTCACTTTGCTTCTAAGGGAAGGGTCAGAGAATACCTCTCAGAAGATGTATGAGGCTTGAGTTGAGGTACAAAGGATCAGAAGAAGCCAGTCAGGTAAAGATCTAAGGAAAAGCATTCCAGATATAGGCCAGCACAGATACAAGGGCCTAAGGACTAAGGAAGGAATGAGCAAGGCTGGTGTGGCTGGAGAGCCAAAAGCCAGGGAGAGAAGGGAGGAGATGAGGCTGGAAAATAGAGAGGAATGATATGACATAGCCTGGAGCGGAGACTACGAGTTGTCCTCAATATTCATTCTTCCCTACTTCCACAGTAATGGAGTCATGTGTGGGCACATGTCAGCTTAGCTAAAGACAACATTTCCCAGGCTTCCTTTCAGCTAGGTGTGTCCTGTGACCAGGTTCTGGACAAAGAGGATGGAAGCGGAAGTAGGAAGGGAAACTTCTGGGCTGAGCCCATAAGAGGAAAGGAGCATGGTCTCCCCCTTTCCTTT
Organism: Neomonachus schauinslandi; assembly: GCF_002201575.2. Taxonomy (NCBI): domain Eukaryota; kingdom Metazoa; phylum Chordata; class Mammalia; order Carnivora; family Phocidae; genus Neomonachus; species Neomonachus schauinslandi. The sequence goes on from NC_058411.1 coordinate 105,562,295, forward strand.
CCCTTCTGGCTAGCTGGGAGGCAGATGTGATAGGCAAGCACGTGAGAGCCATAGGTGGAACTCTGTGTTCCATCTCCGAGTCTGGCAGAGCTGCCCTACCAACCTGGGACTGTCTTCCTTCCAACTCTTGTGTGAGAGAGAATAAACTCTTAATTTGTTTAAACCACTCTATGTATTTTAGGATCTTTCTCTGTAAACATCTTTCACTACAGCAGAACTAGCATGGCAGCCTTTCAAACCATGATGAAGAGTTGGATTTAACTAAGTACAACAAGAGCCCACTAAAAGGTTTAAACAAGAGGATGAAGTGATCTGATTTATATTTTAATAAGACCATTCTGACTGCTTTACAGCTAATGAATCATAGGGAAGCATGAGTGGAAACAAGAAGGTTAGTTAAAGGCTATGTCTATAAACCATATGAGAAATGACAGTGGATTTGAGGAGGTGTCAGAGGATATGAAGAGAAGTGAAAAAATTCAGGTAGAATTTTGGAGGTAGAGCCATGATGACTGGCTGATGGATAGGAGGGAAACAGAGACATTATGGATAAATATGTATAAATGTATGAATGAATTATGTATGAATGTGCCCCAATTTTGTATCCATTCTACTGTTGATGGGAATTTCATGGTTTATAGTATAGGGCCATTAGGAATACTACTACTACGAACATTCTCATACATGTCTTTTAATGCATATACATATGCATTTCTGCTGGATACATATCAAAAAGTAGAATTGCTTTGTCATAGGGTATACATATGCTCAGATTTAGTAGATCTTGCCAAACGATTTTCCAAGGTGGTTAATGCTGATTTATTTTCCTACTAGCAGTACATGTGAGTTCCAGATAATATATATCTTTGTCAACACTTGATTTCAGTTTCATGTCTTTTAAAAATTTTGGCTCTCCTGATGAGTTTGTTGTGGTATCTCTTTGTGGGTTTAATCTTCACTTCCCTGATGACCAATAAAGTTGAGCAGGTTTTGGTAGGTGTATTCATCCTTTGAGTATCTTCTTTTAAAATGTGATTTAAGACTTTAACCTATTTTTTGAAAGATGGGTTTTCTTTCTTTTTCTGGGTTATTTATAGGAATTATCTATACATTCTGGATTCTAATCTTTTATCAGTTATATGTATTGCAAATAATTTTTCCTACTCTGTTTTGGCATTTCATTCTCCTACTGGTGTCCTTTTTTAATGGAACTTTTGATTTTGAGATCATTGTAGATTCACATCGAGTTGCAAGAAATAATACAGAGAGATCCCTTGCACTTTTAAGTCAGTTTTCCTCAATAATAATGTATGGCAAAACTCTAGTGCAATATCACAACTGGGATATAGACACAGCCAACATACAGGATATTTTTCTCACCAGGAGGATATCTCATGTTGTCCTCTTATAGTCACACGTACTCCTCTCCCACCCATACCCCTTCAACAATCCCTGCCAACAACAGTTTGGTCTCCATTTCTATAATTTGATCGTTTTAAATATGTTAAATAAATGGACGCATGCATCGTGTAACCTTTTGGAATTGGTTTTTGTTGCTCAGCATAATTCTTGGAAGATTCATTCAGATTGTTGTTTATATCAATAGTTTGTTCCTTGTTATCGCTGACTAGTACTTCATAATATGAATGTAGCACAGATGTTAAACCATTCACCTATTGAAGGATATGTGGTTTGTTTCCAGCTTGGGGCTACTATGAATTAAGCTGAAAGTGCACTGGATTAACTGACTCATATGCCAATAACAGAGTATAGAAAGGGGGAAAATAGAAAATTTACAATTCAGAAACCTGGCAAACCCTACCTTAACCAAATGACCATGGTTAATATCACCAGGGATGCCATGTCGATAGCCTATGTCCTCTGATATGATGTGATACAGAGGGGACTTCACCTCTGTGGTATTCTGCCTAAAACCCCATAACCCCAGTCTAACTATGAGAAAGACATCAGATAAACCCCAACTGATGAAATTCTACAAAATACTAATACTCCTCAAAACTATTAAGGTCATGAAAAATAAAGAAAGACTGAGAAACTGTCACAGACCAGAGGAGACTAAGAAGACATGATAACCTAATACACTATGATATCCCGATCAGATCTTGGAAGAGTAAAAGGACAGTATAAAAACTAGTGATATCTGAATGAACACTGGAATTTAGTTAATAGTGATATACCAATGATGGTTTCTTAGTTTTGACAAATGTACCATGGAATGAAAGTTGTTAACATTAGGGGAAATTAAATGAGGGTATACAGCAATTTTCTGTAAATCTAAAAGTAGTCCAAATTTAAAGTTTTTTTTTTAAAGTCAAAAATAAATGATAGGAAAAGGCATCAATTTAGTGTAAATTTAAAATTAATAAAAAGGAGACAGATGGGGAAAAAATACATCATGCAAAAAATAATCCAAAAAATCTAGATTGCCTGTATTAATATCAGACAAACAAGACACAAAGACAAGGATAAAGAAGGATATCAATGATAAAAGAGCCAGTTCAGAAAAAAGACATAACAATCCTGTGTATGTACCTAAGAACAGAGATTCAAAATACTTGAAGCAAAAATCAATAACAATATAGATGACTTGAACATTATCAAACTATTTTAACATATCTAAGGAATTAAAACAAATAGCAGAATGCTCATTCATTTCAAATGCATATGGAACTTTCAACAAAATAGGCAATATTCTGGACCATAAAAAAAATCTTAACAAATTTAAAAGAACTGAAATTATACAAAATAGTTCTCTGACCATAACATAGTTAAATGAGAAATGAATTAGAGAAAACTATCTGGAAAATTTCCCAAATACTTGCAAATTAAAGAACATACTTTTAAGTAACGCAGTGGTCAAAGAGGAAATCACAAGGTTATTTAAAAATCTTTTGAACTGAACGAAAATAACAACACAATATATCAAAATTTATAGAATGCAGCTGAAGTAGTATTTATATAAAAATTATAGCATTAGATGTTTATATTAGAAAATAAGATAGATCTGAAATTATCTAAGTCCCAACTTTAAGAAACTAGAAAAAGAAAAGCAGAAAGAAGGAAATAATAGAAATGAAAGTAAAGGGCAATGGAATTGAAAATAGATAAAAATAGTATTATTTTACCTATTTTATTTTATATTTATTTTATTTTATACTTATTTTTATTTAGTATTAAATATAGCAATAATGCTATAAAATAGTATTATTTTATCTATTTTATTTTATATTTATTTTGTTTTATTTAGTATTATTTTATCTATTTTATCTAAGTAGTATTTATATAGAAAATCATAGCATTAGATGTTTATATTAGAAAGCAAGATAGATCTGAAATTAATTATCCAAGCCCCAAATTTAAGAAACTAGAAAAAGAAAAGCAGAAAGAAGGAAATAATAGAAATGCAAGTAAAAAGAATTGAAATTAAAAATAGATAAAAATAGAGAAACTTGTTGAAATCAAAATCTGTTTCTTGGAGAGTATCAACAAAATTGGTAAACCTCTAGCCTAACAAAGGACTACCAAAGATAAAAAGAGATAAGGCACAAACTACCAATACCACAAATGAAAGAGGAGACATCATTACAAATCCTATAGACATTTAAAGGATGATATGAGAACATTGTAAATAGCCTTATGACCATAAATTGGACAACTTAGACTAATGGACTAACTCTTTGAAAGACAGATACTAACAAAGCTCACTCAAGAAGAAACAGATGACCTAACTAGTCCTTATCTATTAAGGAAATTTAATTTGTACTCAAAACTTTCTCAGAAAGAAAACACTAGTTCCAGATGGCATCCCTGGTGAGTTCTACCAAACAATTAAGAAAGAAATATTACAAATTCTACACAAATTCTTCTAGAAAATAGAATAAGAGAAAACAGTCTTCAGACCATTTCATAAAGCCAGCATTACCCTGATATCACAACCAGACAAAGACATTAGAAGACAAGAAAACCATAATCTGTTATTCTACATGAAAAGAGATGTAAAAATCCTTCACAAAATATTAGCAAACTGAATCCTACAATATAAAAAAAGAATAATATATCATGACAATGTAGGGTTTATCCTAAGAATGCAAGACTGTTTCAACATTTAAAAAATCAATCAGTGTAAATCATCATATTCAAGAGACTAAAGAAGAAGAGCCATATGACCATCTCCATCTCAATACATAAAAATAAAATAAAATGCAACATCCATGAAACAATAATACATTTAAAAAAAAAACTAAGGAAACTAAAAATAAAAGGGAATTTTCTCAGCCTCATATAGAGCATCTACAGCTAAAATCATACTTAATAGTGAAAGACCAACTGCTTTCTCTATAAGATCAGGAAAAAGGCAAGGATGTCCACTCTTACCACAGCTATTCAACATTGTATGGAAGGTCCTAGCCAATACAATGAGGTAAGAAAAGAATAAAAAATAAAGAAATTAAACTGTCTCTCTTTATAAACAGAATGATTACTACATAGAAAATTTGAAAGATCTACCAAAAAAGATAATAGAATAAAGTTCAGCCTGGTTTCAGCATACCAGATTAATATATAAAAATTAAGGGGTGCCTGGGTGGCTCAGTTGATTAAGTGACTGCCTTTGGCTCAGGTCATGATCCCAGGGTCCTGGGATCGAGCCCCGCATCGGGCTCCCTGCTCGGCGGGAACCCTGCTTCTCCCTCTCCCACTCCCCCTGCTTGTGTTCCCTCTCTTGCTGTCTCGCTCTCTCTCTGTCAATTAAATAAATAAATAAAATCTTTAAAAATATATATATATAAATTAATTGAATTTCTATATACTAGAAATTAATAATTGGAAATTGAATTTTTAAAAACAATACCAGGATGCCTGGCTGGCTCAGTCAATTGAGCATGTGACTCTTGATCTCAGGGTTATGAGTTTGAGCCCCATGTTTGGTGTACACTTTACTTAAAACAACAACAACAACAAAAACAATGCCATTAAAATAATACCAAATAATTACTTAGGCAGAAAACTAAAAAATTATGTGCAAGATAGTGTATACTGAAAACTCCAAAATGTTAATGAAAAAAAAATTCAAACAGACCTAAATAAATGGAAAGGTAAGCCATGTTCATGGATTTGAAGACTCAATATTGTTATGTTAATCATCCCAAAGTTGTCTATAAACTCAGTGCAATCCAAATCAAGATCAATAGAATATTTTTGTGGAACCTCACAGGCCAATTCTAAAATTTATATGGAAAAGCAAACATGGTACAATAGCCAAAATAATTTTGAAAAAGAAAAGTAACATTGGAGGATTCAAGTTCTCTGAGTTAGTATAAAGTTATAGATATCGGAACAATGTGCTATTAGCAAAAGGATAAATACAGAGATCCATAGAGCAGAATAGAGAGTTCAGGAGTAGCCCTACACATACATGGTCAATTGATTTTCAACAAGGATGCAAAGGCAATTCAATGGAGAAAGGATAGTCTTTTTCAACAAACGGTGCTGGAACAATTGAAGATAGATATATAGAGAACTTTGACCCATACCTTGCACCACATATAAAAATTTACTCAAAATGGATCATAGAAATAAATGTAAAGTCTAAAACTGAGAACTTTTAGAAGAAAACAAAGGGCGAAAACTTTTGTTTCCTTGGATTTCTTAAATACCACAAATGCATAAGAGTAAAAAATTAACACATTGGACTTTATCAAAATTTAAAACTTCTACTCTTTGAAAGACAATATTAAGAAAATGAAAAGAAAAGCTACAGACTGGGAATTCATATTTCAATACACATACCCGATAAAAATTTTTTGTCCAGAATATATTAAAAAAACTCTCAAAACTCAATAAGGAAACAAGCAATCCAATAACCTAATAAACAAAGGATTAAAAGAGAAATTTTACCAAAGAAGACATATGGATGGTAGATAGATAAGTGAAAGCATGCATAACATCATTAGTTACTAGGGAAATACAAATTAAAACAAGTCTTAATATATTTAAGATAATTGAAAAATGCTTGCGGCACCTGGGTGTCTCAGTTGGTTAGGCATCTGCCTTCGGCTTGGGTCATGATCCTAGGGTCCTGGGATCGAGCCCCACATCGGGCTCCTGGCTCAGTGGGGGTCTGCTTCTCCCTCTCCCTCTGTGTTCTCTCTCTCTCTTTCTCTCAAGTAAATAAATAAATTCTTTAAAATATATATATATATTTTATATATACACACATATATATATAATATATGTGTGTATATATATATATATACACACATATATATATTTAAGATAAATGAAATCATGCCATGCCTCTTGTCTAACCAGAATAGTATGAAAGAAGAAATAAATTACCAGAGAAAAAGTGGAAAATTCACAAATATGTGCTGATTAAACAACATGCTCCTGAATAATCAATAGGTCAAGAAGAAATCAAAAGGCAATAAAAAAATATCTTGAGACAAATAGAAATTGAAACACAACATAACTTATGGGATGCAAAAAAAGGCAGTTCTAAGAGAGAAGTTTATAGCAATAAACACCTACACTTAGAAAACAGAAAAACCTCAAATAAGCAACCTAACTTCATACCTCAAAGAACTAGAAAAAGAAGAACAAACTAAGCCCAAAGTTATAATGAAGGAAATAACAAAGATCAGAGTGGAAATAAACAGAGACTAGAAAGACAAGAGAAAATATCAATGAAATGAAGAGCTGGTTTTTTTGAAAAGATAAACAAAATGGACAAACCTCTAGCTAGACAAACTAAGAAAAAAGAGAGAAGATTCAAATAAAATCAGAAATGAAAGAGGAGACATTACAAGTGATGACGTAGAAATACTAAGGATCATAAGAAATTACTATGAACAGGGGCGCCTGGGTGGCTCACTTGGTCAAGTGTCTGAGTTCAGTTTAGGTCATGATATCAAGGTCCTGGGTTTGAGCCCCGCATTGGGCTCTGCACTCAGTGGGGAGTCTGCTCCTCCCTCTCCCTCTGCCCCTCTCCCCACTCATGCTCTCTCTCTCTCTCTCTCTCAAAGAAATAAGCAAATTTTTTTAAAAAAAGAAATTACTATGAACGATTATACACCAAAAATTAGGTAACTTAGAAGAAATGGATAAATTCCTAGAAACATAAACTTACCAAGTTTGAATCATGAAGAAATAGAGAATCTGAAGAGACCAATTACTAGTAAGGAGATTGAATGAGTAATCAAAAACTTCCCAGGAAAGAAAAGTCCAGGATCAGAAGGCTTTGCTGGTGAATTCTACCAAGCATTTAAAGAAAAATTTTTACCAATCCTTCTCAAATTCCTTCAAAAAATAGAAGAGGAGCACTTCCAAACTCATTTTATAAGGCCAGCATTATCCTCATACCAAAGCAGACAAGAAAATAAAATTACAGGTCAACATTCCTGATAAAGGAAAATGCAAAAAATCCTCAATAAAATATTAGCAAACTCAATTTTACAACACACTTAAAGGACCATACACCATGATCGATTGAGATTTATTCCTGGATGCAAGGATGGTTCAACATATGCTAATCAATAAGTGTAATATACCACATTAACAAAATGAAGGATAAAAATCATGTGATCAACTTAATGGATACAAAAAAAGCATTTGACAAAATTCAACATCCTTTCATGATAAAAACTCTCAATAAATTGGATATAAAAGAAATTTACTTCAAGATAATAAAAGCCATATATGACAGCCCACAGCTAACATTATACTCTATAATGAAAAGCTAGAAGTTCCTTAAGATCAGAGACAAGATAAGGATGTCCACTCTTGCCACTTTTATTCAACATAGTTCTGGAAGTCCTAGCCAGAGAAATTAGACAAGAAAAAGAAATAAAATGTATTTAATCAGAAGGGAAGAAGTAAAATTGTCTCTGCAAATGATATATTCTGTATAGAAAACCCTAAAGACACCACCAAAAAATGGTTAGAAGTAATAAATGAACTCAGTAAAGTTGTAGGATACAAAATCAATATACAAAAATTAGTTGCATTTCTATACACTAACAATGAACTATCAGAAAGAGAAATTAAGAAAACAATACCATTTACAATAGCATAAATAAAAATACTTAGGAATAAGTTTAACCAAGCAGGTGAAAGACCTGTATACTGAAAACTATAAAATATTCATGAAGGAAATTGAAGAGGACAGAAATAAATGGAAACAGATTCCGTGTTCATGAATTAGAATAACTAATTTTGAACTTTTTATTTTTATTTATTTATTTTTAAGATTTTTTTATTTATTTGACAGAGTGAGACAGAGAGAGAGAGGAAACACAAGCAGGGGGAGTGGGAGAGGGAGAAGCAGGCTTCCTGCAGAGCAGGGAGCCCGATGAGGGGCTCAATCCCAGGACCCCGGGATCATGACCTGAGCCGAAGGCAGATGCTTAACAACTGAGCCACCCAGGCGCCCTAGAAGAACTAATTTTGTTAAAACGCTATACCACCCAAAGCTAACTATAGACTTGATGCAATCCCTATTAAAATTCCAATGGCATTTTTTACAGAAATAGAAGAAACAATCCTAATATTTATGTGGAACCACAAGAAACCCTGAATAGGGAAAGCAACCTTAACAAAGAAGAAAACTAGAGATGTCACACTTCCTGATTCCAAACAATATTACAAAGCTTTAGTAATCAAAACAGTATGGTATTGGCATTAAAAACAGACACCTAGATCAACGGAACAGAATAGAGAGCCCAGAAATAAAACCATGTCTTAATGGTCAATTAAGTTTCGACAAAGGATCCAAGAATACATAATGGGAAAAGGATAATCTCATCAACAAATGGTATTGGGAAAACTGGACAGCCACATTTAAAAAAAATGAAACTGGACCACAATCTTATACCATATACAAAAATTAATTCAAAAATGGATTAAAGACCTCAATATAAGACCTGAAACCATAAAACTCCTAAAAGAAAGCACAGGGATAAGCTCTATGATTTTTTGGATTTGAAACCAAGAGCAAACACAACAAAAGCCAAAATAAAAAAGTGAGTCTATATCAAACTAAAAAGCTTCTGTGTGGCAAAAGAAACCACCAACAAAATGAAAAGGCAACTTTTGGAATGGGCTAAAATCTTTGCAATGCACAAATCCAATAAAAGGTTAATACACAAAATATATTAAGAAATTCATACAACTCTATAGCAAAAACCCCAAATAACCCAATTAAAAAATGGGCAAAGGACCTGAACAGATATTTTTCCAAAGAAGACAAAGGGCCAACAGGGACATGAAAAGGTGCTCAGTATCACTAATCATCAAGGAAATGCAAATCACAACCACAATGAGATAGCACCTCACACCTGTCAGAATGGCAATCATCATAAAGACAAGAGAACAAAGGCAGAGCAGGTGGTGGAGAAAAGGGAATCATTGTGTACTGTTGGTGAAAATGTAAACTAGTAAAGTTACCAGGGGAAATAGTAGGGAGGTTTCTCCAGAAATTAAAAATAGAATTACCATCTGATCAGCAATCCCACTTACAACCAAAGGAAACAAAATCAGTATCTCAAGAGATACCTGTATTCTCATGTTCACTATAGTATTATTCATAATAGCCAAGGTATGGACACTATTTACACATCTGTAGATGGATGAAAGGAAAAAGGAAATGTGACATATATATATATATTTTATATATATTTATATATATATATTGTATATATATATTGTATATATTTTATAGATGTATAATATATATTTTATATATTTTTTATGTCATATATTTTATATATATTTTATATGTTATATATGTTTATATATGTTTATATATGTTTATAATAAACATATATATTATTTTATTAGAATAAAATTATTTTATAAATATAAAATATTATTCAGCCTTAAAAAAGAAGGAAATCCTGCCATTTGAGACAACATGGATGAACCTTGATGGTATTATGCTGAGTGAAATAAGCCAGTCAGAGAAAGAAAAGTGCTACATGGTATCACTTATATGTGGAATTTTTTAAAAGTCAAATTTATAGAAACAGAGTAGAAAAGTGATTGCCAGGGACTGAGAGGTGGGTAGAGGTTGGTAAAAGGGTATAAACTTTCAGCTATAAAATGAATTATGTCTGAAGATCTAATGTAAATAATTGACATTTGCTAAGAGAGCTGAACTTAAATGTTCTCATTAATTAAAAAAAGATAAGTATGTGAGATGATGGATGTGTTAATTAACTAGATGGGAGAGAATCCTTCCATAATGTATACATATATCAACTCCCCACACTGTACACTTTAAATACTTTACAATTTTATAGGTAAATTATATGTCAGTTATACCTCAATAAAGCTGAAATTTTAAAAGAGAGAAGGCACAAATAATATTAAAATGAAAAAAGATACATAGAATTTTTTAAAAATTATAGTATATAGTTTTATGCCAATTTTTTTTAAATGAAAGGAGAATAATTGCCAAAATTAATTCAAGAAAAGGTAGGAAACTTAGAGAAAACAATACCATTAGGTCATTTGAACTGGTAGTCAAAAATATATCTCTGTCTTAAACAACACATGTGGACATGTGCACACATGTCTGCTCACAAAAATATACCAGAGGAAAAAGGGCCTCAGGCCTTTTATAGGCAAGATTTACCAACTTAAAAGATCAGTGATCCTTATCTTAAACTACTCCATAGAGAAAGAAAAGAAGAAAAGCTTGCCAACTGATTTTATGAAGCTACTACAACTTTGGTACCAAAACAGGATGAGGACAGTGCAAGAAAAAAATATTATGGCTCGATCTCAGGAATACAGAGGCAAACATACTAGGATTTGGGACATTCTAAATAAAAGTTAGCAGTATGGGTTTTTTTTTTTTACCTTCATCGTGATGAGGAAGAATGTGAGGAAGTGTCAATATTAGAAAAATTGAACAATATAATTCGCCATGTTAACAGATTAAAAAAGAAAAATCCTATGATCATCTCTGTATGTGTGAAATTTAAAAATCATGTAATGCGACTCAACATTAACAATAGGGGGAAAAAACCTCTGAGCAGAGTAGAAGTATAAGAAGATTTTCTGACCCTGATTATTGCCTTCAGCCAAAACCCCAGATCCAATATTCTTAGTAGGCAAACTTTAGGATCATTCCATCTTTCCATTAAAAGCAGAGATAGTTCAAGAACGACAACTACTGTCACCATCGTTGAACATGTCCTCAAAGCCCTAGCACACACAATAAGACAAAGAATGGAATGGAGACAAGGAGGGAGGGAGAAAGGGGCACCAGCCAGGAATGTATGGGACTGCAAATATCGGAAAACCTAACTACCAGTGGCTTAACCAATGAGGAGTTCATTTGTCTCACTCGTAAGAAATCAGGAAGTAGGCAGCTGGTGGTACTCATCAAAAAAATCAAAACAGCTCTTTCTGCTTTATCTTCTTTGGATGTTTCATTTCAACCTCATGCTTGCCACCTCCTGGCTCTATGATGGCTCCTGCATATCTGGGCCTTAACGTACACATTCGAGGCAGGAAGAAGGGAAAACAGTGGTTACCAGTCTCTTCCCAGAAGCCCCTGGATGGACTTCCCCTTTTATCTCACTGGTCACATGGCTACTGTTAGCTCTAAGAAAGGCTGGGAAAGTGAATGTCTAGGGATAGGGTTAGGTTTAGGGTTAGGGTTAGGATTTGGGACATACTATACTGACTTCTTATATAATAAGTTATGCTTGGTACAATCCATTCATGAAAATTCTTTGTTGGATATTAAATATATTTACTATTTGGGCCATACTTATGCTAAAACATTATTTGTTGTTTAAAATTAAAATGTAACTGTGTGTCCTCTAAACATTTTGTTTGCTAAATCTGGCATCCCTTGGAGCTGGGCATATTGAAAAAAAATGACGTTTTAAAATTAGCAAGAAAGAAAGGCTATTGTGCAGGTAGATATCAGCAACTACCATAGAGGCATACAGGGTTGTCCAGAAAGACAAGATTTTTTTCCCCTGACATTAACTCTAATTATCATACAGATCTTTCCAGAAGGAAAATTGAGTAGCAAAATATAGGCAGTACCTTATGATACAATTTTGTTAGAGATGCACGTTCTTCAAATGCATGTGTCCCACAAAATTTAAGGCTACATGCAGTTATAATTCAGTGACAGAATTTTTGCAGGTAACTAAGAAAAACTTCTAAAAAATTTTAGATATACCATTAACTGTGGATTACCCATATGAAATTACAAATCTTTTAGATCTTTATCTACCAGATTTCATTAAAATTTTACTAAAATCCTTTCAAAATTATGCCTACTCAAAAACTTGTCAGCTGCTGTTTCGTTTCAACATGAGAACTTAACCATAAATCTCACTCATCTGCAGGAACCTGATAGTTTAACAACAGTATACTGAGCCTGCAGACACTAGGAATAACATGGCTTTACGGGTGAATCTGTGGATTTCAAGCAGCCGAAGTCCAGGGTGTGGACTGGCCTTCAGAAGTGGGAGGGCATAGTCCAAGTGAACAACAGGGCAGGAGAGCATAGAAGTCAAGGCAAAACTTGTAGACCTAAGATGGAGTCTCCATACACTCTAGCCAACTGCCAGGCTCCAGGAAGGGGATGGGCAGGGAGGCTTCCTGAAAGCCAAGAAAACAGAAAACCAGGTCAAACCAGGTTGGTCAGAGGCAACCAACAAATGCCTTTTGTGGAGATGAATTTTAGTGATTTAGACTCTGGAATTCCTGCTACTTTTTAAGAAATGGCCAAAGAGATTGCTTGCAGCCAACTTGAGGCAATGTGAAAGAGCCGAGAACTCAAAGTGGGATTCCAAATTGTGTACTAATGTGCTGTATTTGATCAGTATCTGTCCATTCTTCCTAAGATGGCTGTTACAAAATGGACAGAAAAGTGGTTGGACTAAGGGAGTTGAAAGAAGCCCCACTCCTTTGACTCAATTTACTATTTAAATAAATTATATTTGTTTTCTTTTTTGTAAAGAGTAGAGTAAGGATTTTTCACCCCTGAGAATGTCAGACTTGAGCTATTTGTAAAGGGCAGTTGGATTTGCTGCCAGGCAACAGGGGAGAAGCGGTTTATCTCCCAAGCATTGATATCCGATAGGCCTACCCACCTATGGACCAGATGTGTTCTCTAAACATTGTTGCTTTGAGATTTAATTAATTTCAAAAATGATATTTACTGTATTTTTTTCACTTGTATTATTTCCCCAAACCATTTAAATTCTTCGGAATCATCATTTTTACTGACCACACAATAGAATAGTCCACCCTGTGTAGTTATATTAACTTCCCTATTAAATGAACTTGGGAATATGGCTATTTGAAGAGATCTTATAGCGAAACTTTTTTTTAAAGAATTTACTTATTTATTTATTTGAGAGAGAGAACACAAGCAGGGGGAGGGGCAGAGGGAGAGGGATAAGCAGACTCCCAGGACCCTGAGATCATGACCTGAGCTAAAGGCAGATGCTTAACCAACTGAGCCACCCAGGCACCCACAAAACGTTTTTATATAACCAATATTACTCTCTAATGTGCCTGATTTTAAAATGTACCTTTTTGTCTGGGCAGTGTGCACAAAATGAGCTGACCTTATATTCTGATGGAACAGTTGCCCTCCCATGCTTTTTGCTTTCCTTTTGAAATCAATGATCACAAATGTTTCATTGAATTGATACAGGCAAGACAATAGTGAATAGTGACAGAGCCATTTGACTTTCAAGTGGCAAACCCAATAGCACCCACCCAGTGACTCAGCCTTTTTCTGGAAGAGGTAACAATGCACCACCTCCATCCACAGCCCCTTTCGCTACACTTCAGAAACCACAGCTGATTCCAGTGGAAGCAAAGAAGTTCTCTTCTAAGAAACAAAGATCAAAGGTATTTATACTCCTTTTTTTTTAAGATTATTTATTTATTTGAGAGAGAGAGAGAGAGCATGAGCAGGGGGCAGGGGTAGAGGGAGAAGCAGACTCCCCACTGAGTAGGGAGCCTGATACTGGGCTCGATCCCGGGATCCTGAGATCATGACCTGAGCTGAAGGCAGATGCTTAACCAACTGAGTCACCCAGGCACCCCTCATGCTTCTAAGAGAAGAAAATTGTTATTTACAGTATTCTCAGTGAGATTTTTAGTAATACACCATATTATAGAGTTGTACCTTTCATATGGAAATAAATACTATTTTGGCTGCTGGGATGCATTTGATTTTTAAAGGGGGATTGCTGTACAAGTAGATTCTACCATGACATTATCCACGGGGTCTTTTTTTTTTTTTTTTTTTTTTTGGAGAGAGGGCGAATGAGAGAGAGCATGAGAGGGAGGAGGGTCAGAGGGAGAAGCAGACTCCCTGCCAAGCAGGGAGCCCGATGCGGGACTCGATCCCGGAACTCCAGGATCATGACCTGAGCCGAAGGCAGTCGCTTAACCAACTGAGCCACCCAGGCGCCCTTATCCACGGGGTCTTAAAAAATTCAATCATGTCACATTATTGTGAGATTAACTAAATGAGTGGGCCAACCTATACCACTAACTGGGTCAAGAGTCTAGGAATCTGGAATATGATAGCTATTGCTTTATATCCAAATTCGTGTTGTATAGGGTATGTTCTTATGAGATTTTACCCTACTTCATTTGTCTTTAAGCATAGGGTAAAAAGCAAGCTCTCCAGTTTTGCACAGATATCCTAATGAGGAAAGGGAAGAAATTCTGTATTCTCTAACATTAGGACCTCACAGTACAACATAATTAATCCTCATGGAGATTTTCCAGGTTTAAATGTGCTGGACTTTTGAAGCTTGCTTTAGGTTTATAAGCCACAGAGTTGTGATAATTGAAACTTTTCGCCAGAAAAAAGGAGAGCTAGCAGTGTCTTTTTCAGGACTTACCCTATGTGGTCCTATTTACAGCTGCTCCCATTAAGAAAAAAAAAAAAAAAAAAAGGCAAGGAAGAGAGGGAAATGGAAGAGTGGCAGAGAAGAAATGAATCCTACTGTCTCTATGTAGTAGACTGTTACCTGCTCTTCCCAGACCTTCTTCTCCCAGGACCCTGGGATCATGACCTGAGCCGAAGGCAGACGCTTAACAACTGAGCCACCCAGGCACCCCCCAGACCTTCTTCTTAACGCCCAAATCTTCCTCGAGATGCTTTCCCTGTATTTGCAGCACTGGTGGGCTGTGTCCCCTTAAGAGAGTTCCAAGCTGTTTATGTAGCAGCGTGTCATGTGACACCCCAGTTGCCATGGCAAATATTTGTGTTTCATGAAAAATGTGGGTAAAAAAAAAAAATCAGTGTAAATGGCCAAATCCCTAGACAGACAGGCCTTCAGGCTAGTGTTTGGCCTGCACCACGATTGTTTCAAATTCAGCTGTTTAACAGGCTGTGCGAAGGCCACGGGCTAATGTGCATAATGGGAACAGGCGGGGGCACCTGTTTTGCTTCTCACCACGTTTGAGCTCTCCAGTCCCACAGTGTTATAGACAACAGATCTACAGGTAATACAAACATGACTAGGTTTTCTGCGCTAATCAATCTATCACAGAAAAAAAAATTATTTTAATAAAGACACTTCTGGAGGGCTAATTAACCCTGCCTTTAATTTCCTCTCCGTTGACTTCACAAAGCTTTCCCCTAGTGCTGAGGCAGTAATATTTAAAGACTCTTTCCTGTGGTCTCGAACTGGTACATTTCTGAATTGACTCTTCAATGGTAAATGTAATTATTCATACACTCTGTGAAGTGTCCTAGCGTGGAAGTGAAAAGGCTCACAGAAACACTGACAGAGCTAGAACGGACCTGGATCAGCATCCACCGGGCGGTGTGGTGCCACACAGAGAAGCCCCTTCTTGGAAATACTTCTTTCAGTGTACCCTAGATGCAGGACTTGGCGTCTGACTATAGCTGTTTTGGTAAATATTTACTTTGTCAAACTCTCTCTTCAGATCAAACAGGGCTCTTGGCAAGCAAGGCAGCGTTGTCTGGGGTGGAAAAGGTCTTTCTAATTATTAGCTCCTGCCTGCATGGCAAGAAGGAACAGGCTGGCCCAGCGGGGAGACCTGGGGGAGGCAGGTGGGGGGGGGAGGCTCTGTGCTTCTATTTGTTTTGTAAGATTGCCCATGAGAGTCATTTTGATTTAAACTGTGTCTCATTCTTCATTGTAGGGGAAACACAAAAGGTCAAGAGGACATCATGATAGGAAGGTCTGTAATTTGTGTGACTAGTTGAAATTTGG
The DNA here is from genome assembly GCF_002201575.2 of Neomonachus schauinslandi. Lineage (NCBI taxonomy): Eukaryota > Metazoa > Chordata > Mammalia > Carnivora > Phocidae > Neomonachus > Neomonachus schauinslandi. The sequence continues at coordinate 105,578,554 of NC_058411.1, forward strand.
GGTTTGTCACCTGATGTCCCTTCCTTTTGCTTCAGGGCAAAAGTATGAGAGGCCGGTTGACAGCTGGAGACTGCAACAAAAGTTCTGCTCTTCTTTTATAAAAGAAATTAGATCATGTCTTCAGAAAAAAAAAAAAAATGGTTCGCTTAAAGTGAAAAACCTTCCCTACCCCCCTTCAGTTAGGACTGAATTACTTCTCAGGCTTCAATCCAGAGAAGTGATTTAGCATACTCAAAATCTGGCTGAATCACAATGGTCTTCAACCTCAATCTACGATTCTCATCTTTTAAAAGTCCACTTGAAAATAAATAAAATGCGAAAAAAAATTCACTTAGCCCCCAGCATGGGCATACGTGTGTGTACGTGTGCGTTCATACACACGTGCACATGCATACACACTGCATATATGAGGTCATTGGTAAGGGGATGGGACTTAGGACTAAGCTGCCTAAAACCAATAAGGTAACAAACACATTGGGGGAATGAAATCATTCCCACCGACAAGTACGTGCCAGCAAAGAACCTTCCACTGGGTCATGCGTGAGTCAGCAAAGTTCTGAACTTGAAGCAGGAAAGAGCTGGATTCTTCCTTACTAATAGAGGAGTTTTGAGCAAGTCACTTAAATTCTGAGTGCCTCACTTTTCCTCATCTGTCAAAGGGGGATAATAACTCTCACAGATTTGTTCTATTAGCTCTGTTAATGTGTGTGGAAATGCTTTGGAATTATAAAGCACTTGTTATCAGAATTCACTGGCCTGTTTTTTTAAAAGATTTTATTTACTTATTTGACAGAGACACAGCAAAAGAGGGAACACAAGCAGGGGGAGTGGGAGAGGGAGAAGCAGGCTTCCCGCGGAGCAGGGAGCCCGATGCGGGGCTCGATCCCAGGACCCTGGGATCATGACCTGAGCTGAAGGCAGACGCTTAACGACTGAGCCACCCAGGTGACCGTCACTGGCCTATTTTTAAACAACATCTTCTAGGCCCCCCTTCCTTCAAGGGTCTTATCAGAAAGAATTTCAGAGGGAGCTTAGCCACCCCTTTCCAAGGAAAAAGAGCCCATCTTCTGGGTCTTCTTGTACTTCTGCAGAGCTGTGACTAGCCAGAGCTGTACTTACAGCAATGATCGCATACAGTCCTTCTGAACTGAGACAGATTGCTCCTGGATAAACTAATCAATGCAATCAGAACCTTCCTTCAGCTTCCCTTGACTTCTTGCTACGGGGAAATTGTGAGCTTGCTTCTACACTTTAAAAATAGGATGTGCTTTAAGAACACTAGGCATGATGTATCAGGAATATTTAGAACAGCAAGAGTTGGTTGAGCATGTTCTTAGAACATGGCACTAGGCACCTTCCACACCCACTGAATGCTCACAGCAGCTCTAGAACCTCTGTGCTGTCATTGTCCCCAGGCCCACATAGTTGGTGAAAGGGTGCGGAGGGTCCAGATGACAGAATGAGGCCCCAGAGTCCACCCTCCTACACACAAGGTTATGAACTCTTCCACATGCGCTAGTTTTCCAAATGTTACCACTACTATGATGGTAACTACTACTAACTACCCCAACCACTACCACTACTACTCCTAACTAGCACCTTACACACATCTTACACACATGTGCCCACCACTGTTCCTATGCTTTACATGGATTAGCTCACCTCATCTGACAATATCTCTGAGCAGTAGGTACTATTATTATTCCCATTTTCCTGGAAGGAACCAATTACGGAGACGTTAAGGTCATGCACCTAGTAAGAGACAGAGCCAGCATACAGAACTGGGCCACGTGGCTGCCAGAGCCCCGACGCATTAGAGAGTTTTTAAACTTTCAATTGTTTTTGGTAGAAATCTTTCTAAAAGATCCCATATCTCTGCCTCCCTGATGTAATCTAACATTTTCTCTCCCCAGTATCACGTATGCAGAGAACCCATTTCTAGTCGTTTTTCATTTGTTTCCTTCACATTCAGGACAGTGCTTGTCACGTCAGCTGTCATGTCTGCTTTCAGTGGCCCTGACTTTAAGAGACTGTTCTGTCTTCTAGCTCATTAACCAAATAACCAAGACTCAAGAAGTGGAAGGATAAAGTGGAGTCAGTCAGGCTCTGCACAAGGATCCAAGGAATATAAGATAATACACGGTGGTAGACTTTGTAGTTATTTCAAGAAATCTAAGGCCTATATTTTCAGGGCTCTAATTTACCTGGTTAAAGTTGCTAAAATTGTCTCTCTCAGCAAATACATCTTTTTATTATCTCAAGGCAGACATGTTAACAACTATGTTAAGGTCCACTTAATTTGGGCACCTGGGTGGCTCAGTTGGTTAAGCGACTGCCTTCGGCTCAGGTCATGATCCTGGAGTCCCTGGATCGAGTCCCGCATCGGGCTCCCTGCTCAGCGGGGAGTCTGCTTCTCCCTCTGACCCTCCCCCCTCTCATGCTCTCTCTCTCATTCTGTCTCTCTCAAATAAATAAAATCTTAAAAAAAAAGATCCACTTAATTTCAATTAATATTTTGATAATAAATATGTTAACATAATAATTTTAATAAATGTGTTAACATATAATAATAGTATGATAATAAATATGATAACAACTATGGTAAGATCCACTTAATTTCAATTAATATTTTGATAATAAAAATCTCTTTTATGGGTAAAACAAGCAAACAAATATATTTATTGGACGTAAGGGTCCAGGTTAAATTCATGAGTGTGTTCTGCTTCTGGAAATGGGGGAGGGAGAAGAAAGAGCTAAAAAGAATTAGAGGATTTCAATTCTACCTTATGTGTTGTTTTTTAAAATTTCAACACATATATAAATAATTTAAATATATCTAAATCTTATAAATAACTATAAATATATAAAATAAACTATATTTTTAAATGTAAAAGATTTAAATATATATTTTTGTCTCCTTTGCTTCAGAGAGATATATATATCATATATACATTATATATATTCTGTATTTTCTAATGTTATCTAATTCGTCCTCATGTAGATTCCTCCGGTTTAAACCACTGGGCTTTTGTAGCTTGCTTTCTTACATTTATGAGCCACAGACAGATATATATATAATATACATATACATATAAACGTGTAATATATATATAATACACACAAAGCAAAGAAGACAAAAGATTCACATGCGCCCATGGCAGTTTTTTATATTATTCTTCTATAATTTTCTGTATTTTCAAAACTTTTTCAAATTTCAAAGAAGAAACAAAAGAAAATCCTATTTCGAAAGATATACCTCTTGCTGTAAAATCTTCTTTGCTATAGAAAGAACAGGTTTGGGTGATAACCTTTTAATGTCAGTTTTGGGGTCTTGCTTTTCTTAGTCATTCTTACACTGTTACTTCCTTTAGTATTTCCCCAGCATATTACTCTTCATCCTTATGTTATAGAATCGTGATTATTTTATACAGTTGAGTCAGTTGAACTATTTTTTTTAAAGATTTTATTTATTTATTTATTTGAGAGAGAGAATGACAGAGAGAGAGAGAGAGAGAGAGCACATGAGATGGGGGAGGGTCAGAGGGAGAAACAGACTCCCTGCCGAGCAGGGAGCCCGACGCGGGACTCGATCCAGGGACTCCAGGATCATGACCTGAGCCGAAGGCAGTCGCTTAACCGACTGAGCCACCCAGGCGCCCCAGTTGAACTATTTTAATGAGGCAACATATGTGACACTGACACCACTGTGTCCAGTCTCATTTTCCCCCGTCTGCAGACCAGCTCGATTTTTTACAAAACTTCCATGACCCCTCCAACGCTCACCCCAAGACCCCCAGGAAAAGGAAAAAAGGGGAAGTTCCCAGGAGGTGGGGCTCTAGACCCCTCAAACCCACAGCAGCTGTGTTAACTGTGCCCCTCTTTACCATCAGATTGTATTGTTTCTGAACAGTGTTCCAGGTTTGAAAATATATATACTTTGAAAACCACCAGGTGGTATCTAGCAGCAGTTTCAGCTTTCATGTGACCTATCTACTAAAGGGAATAAGCCCACTGCTTTACGTTTATTGAAGTGTGATTAACATTACATTAGTTTCAGGTCTACGATAGAATGATTCAACAATGCTATACATTACTCAGTGCTCATCACAAGTGTACCCTTAATCCCCTTCACCTGTTTCACCCAACCCCGCCCCCCACACACACACCTCCCCTCTGGCAACCACAAGTTTGTTCTCTGTATTTAAGAATCTGTTTTTTGGGATGCCTGGGTGGCTCAGTTGGTTAAGCGGCTGCCTTCGGCCCGGGTCATGATCCCAGGGTCCTGGGATCGAGTCCCACATCAGACTCCTTGCTTGGCAGGGAGCCTGCTTCTCCCTCTCTCTCCTTCTGCCTGTGCTCTCTCTGTCAAATAAAATCTTAAAAAAAAAAAAAAAAGAATCTGTTTTTTTGCTTGTCTCTTTTTTTTCTTTGTTCATTTGTTTTCTTTCTTAAATTCTACATACAAGTGAAATCATATGGTACTGGTTTTTTGGGGTTTTTTTTAAGATTTTATTTATTTATTTGAGACAGAGAGAATGAGAGAGACATAGAGCACATGAGAGGGGGGAGGGTCAGAGGGAGACGCAGACTCCCCGCCGAGCAGGGAGCCCGATGCGGGACTCGATCCCGGGACTCCAGGATCGTGACCTGAGCCGAAGGCAGTCGCTTAACCGACTGAGCCACCCAGGCGCCCCCATATGGTACTGGTTTTTCTCTGACTTATTTCACTTAGCATTATACCCTCTAGAGCAAGACCCCATTGTTGCAAATGGCAAGATCTCATTCTTTTTTTATGGTCCAGCAATATTCCATTCTGTATATATATACCACATCTTTATCCATTCATCTGCGGGTGGACACTTGGGCTCCTTCCATTATCTTGACTATTGTAAATAATGTTGCTATAGGCATTGGGGGGCGTGTATCTTTTCAAGTTGTGGTTTTGGTTTTTTTTGGGTAAATACCCAGTAGTGGAATTACTGGATAATGTGGTAATTATATTTTTAAATTTTTTAAGGAAATTCCATACTGTTTACCACGGTGGCTGCACAGTCTGCATTCCCACCAGCAGTGCAAGAGGGTTCCTTTTTCTCCACATCCTCACCAACAATTGTTATTTCTTGTATTTTTAATTTTAGCCATTCTGACAGGTGTGAGGTGATATCTCATTGCAGCTCTTAGGTGCATTTCCCTGATGATTGGTGATGTTGAGCATTGTTTCGTGTGTCTGTTGGCCATCTGTATGTCTTCTAGAAGAAAACATAGGCAGTAATTTCTTTGACACCAGCCATAGAAACATTTTTCTAGATATATGTCTCCTCTGGCAAGGGAAACAAAACCAAAATTAAACCATTGTGACTACACAAAAATAAAAAGCTTTTGCACAGCAAAGAAAACCGTCAACAAAACAAAAAGGCAACCTATTGAAGGGAGAAGATATTTGTGAATGATCTATCCGATAGGGGGCTAGTATGCGAAATATATAAAGAACTTACGCAACTAACATCAAAAAACCAAATAATTCAATTAAAAAATGGGCAGAGGACATGCATAGACATTTTTCCAAATCAGCCTACTTCCTGAAGAGCAGAGAATGCCTCCCTGGTGGGCTTTGTGCCCAGCACACTCCTTTCTTGTCCTGTCCTAAAGGGTCACGGAGAGGGCAGGTGGTACTTTGGCAAGAATTCGAGTTCTACAGCCTGAAGATACAAGATGAGATTCAGAAGGAAATCTAGGGCTGTTCTTTCCTCTTTTAGATTCACTTTCCCTCATGAAACCTTATTTAATTTACCTTCTTAAAGGAAGAAAAGAAAGAAAATCCCAAACCAGAAACCTGTGGCATCATTTAAAACCATTTCTGTTTTCTCTAATTCATTAGCAAATGCCACCCTCACCTATGCATTTTTGACATGAAACTTTCAAAGTGAATGAAAATTATACAGTTTTATGTGCAAAACAATATTTTTTTTCTTGTAAGAAGTAACTGAGAAAAAATACTCACAAAATTGTCTTTATCTGTCTTCATGGCATCTAAGTGTACACTTCTATTGCATGGACTAACAATTTTACTTATATACACCAGAAAAAAGTTTAAGTTATCAGTGAGACCAAATAATCTTAATTATTTTTACTTTATCTTTTTCATTCATCAAACTATGACCTAATCTTTCATAGAAAATTTGGAAGGTTCAGAAAGGAGAAAGGCACACACACACACACACACAAAATCCCATAATATCATATCCCTTTGGCGTATTTAAACTTTGGCATGGCCCTCTGTTGTATCATTCAATATATTCAACTCTGACCCATCTCTTTTCTCCTAACAATTTATCATAAGCCTTTATATATATGACTTAAAAGTCTTCATAAAACATTTTGAATGGCTACATAATCATCTGTCTTGAAGATATACCATAATTTTCTTAGCTATTATCCTATTGTTTGATATTAAATTATAAATGTCAGATTATTAATAACTATTCTAATTATTAATAAATAAATCATTTCCTGTTATAAATAAAACTGCTATGAACATCTCCCACATTTGTACATAAATCTTTGTATTTAAGCTACTTCCTTGCAGTAGAATTCCTTAGTCAGGGTATGGACATTTTCAGTAGTCTATTAGTGCTTCAAAACTCAAGCTATGAGTTTGCAAATAACTTGTATGATCATAGAAGAGTTTTGTGCTGTAAACCTAAGTGGCTATCAGCTTCATTCATACATTCATTCAACTAATCTCCATTGACCTTTAATCATGTGCCAGGCAGGGTACTAGACCTTGGGGATGTAGCAGTGAACAAAACAAACCAAGTCTTTGCCCTCTTGGGACTTATGTTCTAGTAAGAAAGGCAGATATTTAATATAATGGTCAGGCAGTGATAAGTGCTACAAATGAAAATAAAGCAGCATCCATATGTAGGTTTAGAGAAGGTGACAAGGTGGGATGTTGTAAGAATTTTGCAAGTATCCCTTAGCCATCTGGGATCAACAGACTTGCTATACACACATTTTCCTCAGGAAAACCATAACGTCAAACTTTACTTTGGTGATAACTGAGGTCCTTTTGGAGGCTTGCTCTTCTTCCTTTACCACGTGGAGAACATGATGATGTGCCTTTTCTCAGAAATTTAGGAATCCAGGCTGCTTTTCACTCTCCGCCTGCCAGGTTCCCAGTACGGACCCCAGGCAGGTTCCACCCATCAGTCATGATTGTTCCAAGTGGCCGTCCTTCACTATGTCGCATTCTCTCAGAAAATATTATAAAGTTAGCAGAAAAGATGAAATCATTGCAGCAATAAACTTAGATAGATCTCTAGAAAAGGAAATATCACATTTGGCTGAAAATATAGTCCATCCCTCTTAAAAATCTTCCCGATTTTGTTCTGTTTGATCTCCAACCAGCATTTGATCCAATGAGTGTTTTTGTTCGAGAAGAATACATCTAGGGATGGGAATTTTTTTTTCTCCTCAGAAAGTGTTTCAGAATTCAGGGAGACTCATTTGAATAAAGATACCTTTCAAAGCAATTGCAGAAATTAGCCCTAGAAAATTGCTGTTGATCTGAGTGGCCTTTACACACAGTTCTCTTCCTTTATATGTCTCTGCTCAGTGAGTTCTCTATTTTTGCCTTTTATCCTCTTTATAAAGCTTAGGGACTCTGACTCTCACTTTTAATTGACACTTACAGCTTAAATGCAGTTTCTAGGTCCTATGAACTGAGAACTGTTTTGTTGATTTGCAGACCCTGAAATGCTGGAATATCTCTTTGGGGTTCTCTCCCCATGACTACCTTTACATGTAGTTGGTATAAACGGCTATTCTTCAACTGTGGTGTTCAAGTTTCTAGAAAAAGCTTCCTATTTAAAAAAGAGAAAAGGGGGAAAAAATCCCCAGGTCTTTTTCATGGTACATGAGGTGATGCTATTGGAAACATGTGCCTTCGATTTGCTAGCTCTGCTAGCTCCAGGAGTTTATTAAACAACATGTAGCATTTCATAAGGGGTGACACTTTAAGTCAGAGAGACATAGGGTGTCAAAATCAGAAGCACTCTGAATGATCCGCTAATATCCCACAGGAGAAGTGACTTCCCAAGGCCATGTAGTAAGGTTGGTAACAGCCTAGATCCTAGGTCTTCTCACTTCAAATCCATCCCTTTCCTACCATGCCATGGTTCATTAGCATGTTCATGGGGGTTAGTTTAACAGACTGCTTTCCAAATAAGAAGGAAACAGCAGGTCAGGGCCAGGTTGGCTCTGATGTAGGAGGTGGTAAAAGGAAGGTTGAACAAGGAGAGCACACCTTGGTATGGGGCCATATGGGGAGTTCTGGACAGTTAGGGCTGTGGGCATGGATGTTATGGGGGGAGCCAAAGGGCAACTAGCTGTGTGATCTTGGGCAAATCACTTAACCTCTGAGTCTCAGTTTCCTATCTACGGTGATAACCACAGGGACTGGAGGTGAGGCACTGTGAAATGTTCTTTACACATGCTATGATCTTCATAGCAACTCTGTGGGGATCCCTCATTTTTAGAGATGAGAAACATTTAAGTGTAGAGAGGATGTTGTTTTAACTTGGACTGTCATAGCAAAATACAATAGGCTGGGTGGCTTAAACAGCAAATATTTATTTCTCACAGTTCTGGAGGCTGGAAGCACAAGATCAGGATGCGAGTATGGTTGGGTTCTGGTGAGGTCCCTCTTCCTGGTTTGCAAGCAGCTACCTTCTCGCTGTATCTTCACATGATAGAGAGATCATCTCTCTTGTGTCTCTTCTTCTAAGGGCACTAATCTCATCAGGAAGCCTCCACCCTCATGACCTAATTACCTCTCAAGGGCCCCAAATACCTCCAAATACCATCACATCGGGGACCAGGGCTTCCACGTATGAATGTTGTAGGGTCACAAAACATTCAATCCATAGCAGATGATAACTTGTCCAAGAGTATGTAGCAGATAGTGGCAGAGCTTGGACTTGAACCCAGGTTAGTCAGACCTCAGGGCCAAGGCTCATTTCCCTGAGTCCATAATAGCTTGTTCAGTAAAAAGGCAAGGCCAGTGACCTTCAAGATCCATCACGCTCTAAAATTCAGTACTATAATTCTGCTGAATCCCTAAATCCTGATTGGGTCAGCTACTTTCTCTGAATATCGTTTGTATCTTTCAAATAATGCTAGCCATCTGAGGTAACGATATCTGTTCTGTACAAAACTTAACACATTTCAGACCCTTGACAAAGATTAAAGAGGAGGCCAGACAAGTGGCATCTCTGCTTTTCAGGGAATAATGCACGTTCCATCTCTGAGGGTCACTTCATTCCTACTCTGAATCTAAGCACTCACTTAGAGCCATAATGGCGGGAGGAATTTATTCGTTTTCACACAACAGAATTGCCAAAGCTAATTACTAACAGATATGTGTGAGTGTTCGAGAAAGGGAACATCAGGTTATGGATTCAAAAGCAATTTAGTGTGTCTTTCTAGGCAAATCCTTCTCTAAAAATGATATCCATTTGGATTATCCCAAATACTTGATTATTTACCACCAGGAGATCTTGGTCATATCTCATTTAGGGATCCTCAGCTATGGTTTAATCCTACATCCGCATGCTGTCCACATGTGTGAAAAGAACATTTCTCATAAAGACATTCAGCTTAGAAATACACACCCCTTTTTCCTAGAGTTCTTCTTTGTGGCAGTTATTTCTGAAGTTCAGGAGGTAATACCGGGCCTATCATTTTTGCTTCACCCCTGTGACTTACCGACATATGTAATCATCATCCTGCCTTCCTGTTTGTTTTAAATTTAGAATTTTTCCTAAATAACGGCTCCAGAAACTCTCAAAATTACCTAATTAGTAATAACACTTTGCAAATGATAAAGAGCATTTCCCAGCTAGTTGATTCGGTTAGTTAGAGCAGGATGCTAATAATTAGGCCATGGCCACGGGTTTGGCCTCTGGCGAAGACCAGGGTCTCAGGAAGGACCAGGACCAGGAGACAATGTGGATGGCAGAACAGAGAGCCATTCCCACTAGAAGGAAAACAATATTGCTATTGGGTCAGTAACATCACATTGGGAGGACAGCATACCTTAAACAAAACAAAACAAAACAAAACAAAAACAAAAACAAAAGTAGGAAGGGAGGGAAAGAGGCAGGAAGGAAAGAATAGAAGGAAGGAATAGAAAGAAGGAAGGTAGAAGGAGGGAAAGATGGCAGGCAATTATTTAACTGTAGACAAGTTCATGGAGATAAATAGAAAAGAAAGAGTAACAGAAGGAACCGGAATCTGAAGCATGGCATGACCTTTAATCAGGGCTTTTATTCCTAGCAGGCTGTGAAGCAGCTTTGTCTTTACCTGCTCAATGGATCCCACAATGCTGATGCACTGCTTTAATTTGGGAAGGCTTTCTCTTGAGAGACATGTCTTTTCCAGCTCTAAGTATGAAGTGCTCCCAAGTGTGGCATTCTCTGTGACAGATGTACTACAGTGATGCTTTAGCTGACTCCAAACCCATAGCTTCCCCGTGCCTGAGTGGTCTATTTGATGTCCAAGAGTGTGTTTCCTTTGAGAACATGTCTTTACCAGAATATCATCCAAGAAGGTAGGGAGGTATAATCCCTTTGTTCTAAAACAGCCATGGTTAAACTCTGGAAGCCCATCCCCATGCCAGGGCTATTCTTTCCAAAGGTCTGAAAGGCATTTGCTGCTGTACATGGATGCCTTAGGCCTATGCCTTTGGAAGGTACTGCCTGAGAGTGACCTGAGAGGCCTCTCCTTTCAAAATCTTCTCCCAAGGTCGCTCCATTTTCACTGATGGCCCCAATTTCACGGGAGTCTCTGTAAAGAGAAGGAATTTCAAAATAATTTTCATAGCTCCAAGGAAACCAGATTGCCCGGCAAACCTCCTGTCCGGGGATGCACTTCTTCGAGAAGTCTCAGGGTCTTGTCAACAGGGTCCAACATGTGACTGGCAGGACCAGCCAGCTGCAGACATGTCCATTGGTGTTGACTATACGTGTCTGTTCCTCACTCAGGAAGCCTGGTCATTCTTCTCTGAATTCTAACCTTCCCACCATCAGACTCCATTCTTGAAGGGAGGCAGAAATGCGACCACGGGCCATTTCTGTTGGGACAAGTGCCACTTGTCTTCCATCCATTGTGGCTCCTCCCACCAGCACTGATGTCTGCTACAGGACACATTACTTCTCCAACTCTCTCTTGCCCATCCAAGACGAAGGAATTCGTCTTCATCCACCAGACAGTTTGTATCCTTACTTGGTGCGTTAAGATCAGAAAGGGTGAGAGTCTTGGCAAGAAGTCTTTTCCCATCATTCCTATGCCTATAACAACTCTTAAGAGTAGACAAAAGCTTACTGCTGTTGAAAGTCAGCCTCTAAAATTCAAGGAAATTCCCCCTCTTGGACTTAACACTTGCTTTTTTGCATTTTTACTTGAGATGACAGTCTAACTATTCCACTGCCTGGAACCTGAGGACAGAAAAAGAATTTGATGGTTTTCTTTTCTTTATTAAAAAAAAAAATGTGTTTGCTTATTGTCCTTTAATTGTAAATCATCTCTCAGCTTACTTTTAGATAGCTTTCTGCCTTGAATTTGTTAATAAATGTCAGTTAATACTTGTTTAGTAAAGACAAACCATGAACAATCTAACAGTAATACTCAATACAGTACTGTGGCACAGTAGTTATTGATTAATTACTTGGGTCTTTTTCTTTGAGTTCTCTGAAAACGCTTCAAAATGCAGAGAGCAATATAATCCTACAGTTTGGTAAAGATGGGCTTATACATCTGTAAATGCTGACATGCTGAACACAATCTGTTCCTTAAATCCCTAAGCAAGAAGCAATCAGTACAGTAAGCTGATACCTGGCTTACAGAGGAGAAGGCAGGGTGTGAAATATCTATGCCCTCCCCCTGCCCCAGGCCATTAAGAACATTTAGACCATGGGGCAGAGTGTTTATTTTTCTAGTGCAACAGGTTTCAATGATGAAATGTAGTGATTTCAGACCAGACACAGACACAACACAATTTCCTTTTCTTTCTTTTTTTTTAAGGGATATGTATGATATATATTGCTGTTGTCATCCGAACCTCTTCTGATTTTATTTTTAAATCACATTTATTCCATTTTTTTTTCATGCAGAAAAGTATAAGGAAGAAAACTATCCATCATCCCATTCTTAGAGAACCTTCTTGACATTTAAAAATAAATGTGATATGTTTATATGTCTTAAAATTTCGATCAGTATGGAGAGAAGCAAAATGAAAAAGCCAATGCTTCTTTAGTTTTATTCATTATGAGATTTCAGATTCTCTCCATCTGGGGACAAGTCCAGGTATGTCCCCTAAGAAGATACCAGATTTAAGAATAAAAGAACATATGTCAAGAGAAACATAGAGAGTGGCAAGGGTGATCACACACAGCATAACGCTCCTTGTAAAAATCACTCTTGGATATTAACAGAAAGTGGCAGAAGAACTGGAAATGCTGGAAACTGATGGCCTGTTAGAAAGTCAAGAGAAATGGGACAGCTTTGATGAGCATATTTGAAGTTATTGTACAGACTGCAAAGAAAGATTTCACCCTGTTTTTCAGGACTGGTGAATAACTTACAAATGAATGAGAAGGTAGTGACATGCTTCCATTCATACATGTGTAAAAAGTAGATCACAGAGCTCATGGGGTCAGCTGACCATATCAGAGTAAACTTTTATATGATCAGTTTCCTTGAGTGATTTTATAACACTTTTATAAAAAAGATAATAGCTTTGAGTGACCTCTAAGATATTCTTCTGGTGATGAGTTTCATGATATATACTAGCCAGACTTTCCAATTATGCCGTGTATGTAAGTTAAAACTGGGATCCACATCTTCCCAGCATTGATAAGTGACAACGTGATAGTGCGTGTCTTGACCACTCATTTAAAATAGATTGCAATCCTATTTCATCTCTTGTGACACTTTCCTTTCACAGATCATGAAAGTCACAACACCTTCAAGAATTGTGAAATCACCATGGGATTTTGATTTTTTTATTTATAATGGTGTCATAGACAAGACAGCCCCGGACTTCTTAGCATTCAAGGAACATTTTAATTTATCTTGGGGAAGTATTTTTTCCCTCTTGGAACACATCGAGAAGTTTCTCAGGGACTATGCAATACCAGAAGTTAAAATAAAAGGGAACAATTTGGTATCCTTCCTTCCGGAGTTTGAGCTGAAGAATAAACTTACCAGATACGACTTTCTCTCACTGTTAGAGAACCCACTTCGTATCCAGATGATGTTAAATCTTCCAGGGCAAAGGTACAAGGGCCAAGATGGAAGGTCAGAGGCTGCCAACAAGATCCAAGCCACATGGAAATGCTTCAAGGCAAGAAAATTCTTCCTCATCTATCGCCAGCAGAAGTGGGCATCGGGTGTGATTTCCATTGCGTGGCTCTTACATTGCCATAAGACCCGAGTGAAGAAGATCCTGAAGGAATCACGTGAGAGACACCTGGAGAATTTCCGTATCCGAGCCAAGGTACACAAGGCTACCAGCTGTTAAGGCAGACCTCTTTTTCTAGACATTTCTTGCTTGAGTGATTGCAATAAGTTGTCTCTTTATCTTCCCTTTCTCTCTCCAGCTACCCTCCTCGTCAACCTCGCTCGCCTTCCGCTCTTCATGTATGATGCACAAACCCTACATGTGTTTGTACATCATATTTTAGCCCTAATCAGGAATCTGGCTTTTGCACCTGTAAAATCTATTGCAATTTTTTTCTATAGAAAAAAATTTTTTTTCTAGAAAAAAAAAAGTCCCTTCACTTTGACTATTGTCGTTCTGTCAGAAGATCAATGTTTTAACTGCACTACCTTTTCTCCCTATATATACCTTCTGGCACTTTAATTTGCTAGGAAAAAAAAATCCTCTCTCGTCTACATTGCTGTCACCACTTTGTCAGAAAGTATTTAAGTTTGCAGACAGCCTTTTAATTAGTGCTCACAATTTCATTTATGTTTGCTTTCTCTTTTTTTCATTCATATTCTGTTAATTAAGTGAGCTGCCTCTAATCTTCCCCTGCCAGTAGCATCATGTAGCCACCTAATTAAATTAATTGGGGAAGATGTTTTAAGTATGTAATTAAATCAATTAATATAATTTATGCCTGGCTTAACTGTACAGTGGAAAAACAGCTGAAGTTTGACTAGATGAATCCACTACAGCTTCCTGTCACTGATCAATGCTCTTCTTGATTTTTAGCATCTGGCAGCCAACTGGAATCGCATCAGGACCTCCAGGAGGACTATTATCCATATCCCATCATTAGGTATAACACTTTTGCCTGCAAATCTATCAGCAACCTCTATTACCCACCACATTATGGCTCCTTGATTGAGTTCAAGGAAGGCCCCTTGTTTTATTCAAATTGGTCTCGGCAGGAAAATGTTCTCGACATGATGAGAGTAATAACACAGGGCCCTCGCTCGAAACGGCGTTTAATTTGGGGATTAAGCAAATAAAGTCATTATGTGGGGGCTGCTATTCAGTGGAGAGGTGATTTGCTGTAATTCGCTTTCATCTGTATGAAATGAACTAAAAAGTTGTATTTTTCCCCCTGAAATAACAGATAATGTTTTCGATCTTCTTTAATGATAGAAGAACACAGGCTTGCGTGTGTTGTTGCTGTTACGCCAATAAGCCAGGATATTGCTTGTACACTGTTTTTAATCAAATGTGCAGTCAAAATGATAAGCTACATTCTCTGAAATTATTTAGTTCTAATTACGAGCAGATGGGATGCTTTATTTGCACCTAGGGCGCCTGAGCAAAAGGAAATGCTGTGTGAACAAGAATAATTAAGAAGTTGAATAGTGTTTTTTGTGCTTAAATAATCTGCAGTTTCATGTTAATTAGCACTAATGTAATTATTTAATTACATTTATGAATTGGGGAACTTAAAAGCTGTTGTCTGCAACACAGTAGTAAAATAGGTATGCCAAAATGACATTGGGAATCTCAGAAGTCTGCACTGGAAGTTCCTTTAAAATACGAGCTGCTGTCAAAATGTGTGGGTTTGTTTGCTTGCTTATTAGTTTTGTTTTGTTTTGCTTTTTAATCTACCTAGTGTGCTAAAAATTTCCTTGGTGAGACCAAATTTCCCACGCTGACTTGGTATCAAATCTTCATATTACATATTGGCTCTTTGTTAAGGCCTTTTAAGTAGAGCGATGCATTAAGTGACCTATAGTAATAGAATTCTAGATTGCAATTTATTTGTGCCCCTCTGTGAGTATATGTGTGTGTGTACTTAGGCATAGTATGGAGCATAACACATTTAAACAGTAATATGAAAAAAAATAAACCAACACTAAAATTATTATATATTATCTTTTAAATTAGTGAAATAGTAGTAGTAATAAATTAATGCAAACTTTCCTAGAATCTAGAGCGCTTACAGAAAAGTTAAGAAAATATGTTAGAGCTGCACAGAGCCTTTTAGTTGGGGTCTTTTTATGGCTCACAGAAGAAATTAATTCCTTCTTAGGATGTAAGTGAGGTAAGACAGATCTGAATTTCATTCCAAGTTGGGTTTTGTTTTGGTGGGACTAGTTTTGCACACAAAATTAGTTCACACTCAGAAATTGCACTTGTAATTGATTACCACCAGAGAGGCTAATTGCAGACACAATTAACAGACCCGAGTCCCTTGGAATAAGGTGCAAGAGCCTTTTGCTTCTGCAACTAATTGTGGCCCTGACCTGGTATTATGTGGGAAATTTTGTTTTGTGTTCTCTATTTTATTCAAAACTAGAAATAGGACAAGACCCCCACTTTGCAATGTTGACAGCATGAAGGTATCACAGGCACAATTTCCACAAACTCCTTCCTTCCACCTGTCACCCTTCAAAACCCCAGTGCAGTCAGCCATGCAGAAAAGTCTGATAGAAAAGAGCCTTTGTCCAAAGAGGTAATATTTTGAAAATAACGGGCAGTAATCTAAAGTGGGTAATAAAGAATAATTTTAAATGAAAATGTTTTAAAATTCCAAAAGGGTTTGCTGGATATAGATTAGGTAGAAAAATAACCTGGTCAAAAACTAGAATTGCATTATTTTAGATCTGGTATTAAAACTAGTTTTCTTCTAGAATACATATTCTCAGCTTAAATAAACACATAATAAATCTGAAAGTCTTCCCTATTGTAGTAATTTTTGTTTAACAACGTAATAATCCATTTTAAAGAATAATTGCTAATCATATATCTTCCAAGAGATAAGACTAAGCATATATATTTTTCTCAACTGACCATTTAAAAAGCCCAATTACACATTTTCACAAGAGAATAATACATGGGCTCTGATCAAATAGTATTTGTTTCTATAACCTATGCTTTAGGTTTTATAAAATAACCTGTGGCTATTAAATTAAATTTAGGTTTAAATAACGTTAACCTGTCACCTCATACTTATTCCACAGACAGAATTCTCAAACCATAGCTTTCTTTAAAAAATGATTATGGTATACCTTTTTTGTGTGCACCACTTTCCCTGTGAATTCTTGAAGATTTTAGCTAGTCACAACATGCCTACTTTGTCTCCTGCACTAGGGACAATTCATGAAAACAAAAGTAGATAAAAGTAAAGCCCTTTTTTCCTCTAAACACATGTCCCCCAAAACCTATTCAATATAGTAATTTTGTTTTCAGAGTTAAGAGGGATTCACTAATCAAAATCAGTTGGTAGACATGTAAGGTTCAGGTAGGCATTTAATACAAATCACAGCCTTGTCCTTTTTCTCGTTCTACAGGAGATTTGCAATCAATTCTGGTGTAAAATTAGCCCTAGAAATAATTACACCATGTCACTAGCCAATTAGGGCTGCACTAACTTGTTTGAACCCTAAAAATGAAAGATTAGTAGCTGATAACTGTACAGTATATTGCAGTTATAGACATTTGGTTATTTGTTTATGCAGTCTTGCACACACAAGAATAATTGCATTCTCCAAACTGATGATCACATAGAGGACCACAGTAATGTTTTCAGTAATGCCTTTGACCACAAAATATTTATCATGTATTTTCAAGTCTATGGCTTGATAATATGAACATTAAGACAATTAGACATTGCAGGGTAACCTCTTTGAAAGGAGTAATTATAAAACTTGATTGACTGTTACGTATTTTGGGTAGTATTCCTAGATGTAACAAAATTTTAGCTCTTTTTAACAAACAGGAGAGGTGGGATGCTGTTGATTCATTGTCCAAAGAAACTGATCAGCCTTGTAATTTCGTAAGATGATAGAAAAAAACCTCATCCTTTTCAGAGTATATAGGCTAATCTCTTAATTGGATATTAGATATTTTTATCATTTTTATTAATGAAATACAATGAAATACAAAAATATAACAAAATAATCTACTATGGTTCATAGCAGGAATAGAATACTAGGGTCTATTTTAAGCAAAATCTATCAGTCAAATAAGAAAGAACTGCAACAAAGAATCCTAATACCTCTAGAAAAATCAGAGGTCTAAATAAAACCTAGGAACTAATTCTGCTTCCAGTTTCTCTGGCCAAGTTATTTCCACCACTTTTAATTTAACCCCTGTGCTTCTTTATTACAGTGCATTATTTGGTGCTACACTTAAACTCAGTGACATTTTAAAATATATTGACATTAAATGAGATAGGCCAAGTGTGGAGCAGGTATATGAGGCACCGCCAGCCAATTAAACCCCCAGTGATGAGTTTCCTCTCTTACTTCTCTTCCTCTTTTAAAATAAAAATAAGGAATTATTGGGATTTTCTCTTTTCTCTATGTAATCTTTTATTTCATTGCCAGTTGATTTAATGGCTAAAAGGAATCTATATAGTTCAGCATCATTTTTTTCCCCCCTCTGTGCATTACTTCAGCAAATTATCCTTGGAGCAAACACCATCAGTGGTCTCCAAGATACTCCCTTCCATAAAGTTGTGGATTCTGTTGTTGTGAGTGTCGTGAAAAAACAACATTTTTCTACTGCTCTGTACTATCACGGAGGCCTTAAAAATAGGAAAACTTACTTTTGTGTATAACTGACCCTATCCCAAATGTCCATGAGACAGTAGCTCCCTAACCCCACTCCCTTTTATGGAAAGATAAGAACCAGATGTCACCTCCCTTTGTGAACAGGGGCAAGGGCGGAGGACCGCAGCCAAGAGTGTTACCTCTGAAATCACATTCTTACTATGTCTCCGAGCACACTGACATCTTTCTGCTTTCTCATTTTTGGGTTGACAACTCAAAGACGCGAGAGACTTTGTTCTTAGGGCTAAGAAATTGGGACTTTCAGTCAAATAAATCTTCATGGTCTTCAACATGTATTTTGGCAAGTTAGCTATGGAATCCACAGTTCAGTTATGGCATTGTTATACTAGATCCTTGAGACAGATGTACTGCCTAGATCTCCCAGATACAGTTCCCCAAAATATACACATCCTTTGAGATCAGAAACAAAGTGCACTTAAACTGTCCAATTCCTTTTCAGCTTTAATTAAAATGAAAACACATCGTATTCATCGATGTTATATTCATCCAAGTAATTCAAATCAACACTCCTTAATTGGTTAGACCAGAGTTGGCCCCATGACCCTGTAATATTAAGTTACACAGTTGGCCTTGAGCTATCTGATGTTGCACCATGAAGTGCAGAAGCAGCACTGAACACCAGCTCATGAGCTCTTCATGAAATGGATTAGTATTAGGATATGGTATAAAGAGTCTTGCATTTACTAAGATAAAACTATACTCTTTGTCATCGCCTTCATTGTCATAAAAAATATTAAAATGTTTGTTCAGCTGTTCTCAAACTTATACTTGTCACAACTATTGAGAACCCTAATAAGCATTGTTTCCATAGGTTGTATCTATCAATATATACTGTACTGGAAACTAAAATTGAGAAACTTTAAAAATATTTAATTTACTTTAAAACAACAATAGAGGTGCCTGGGTGGCTCAGTTGGTTAAACGTCTGCCTTTGGCTCAGGTTATGATCTCAGGGTCATGGGATCGAGTCTTGCATCGGGCTCCCTGCTCAGTGGGGAGCCTGCTTCTTCCTCTTCCACTCCCCCTGCTTGTGCTCTCTCTCTGTCAAATAAAAAAAATAAAATAAAATCTAAAATAACAACAATAAATCGGTTACCAATGTAACCTAAATAACATATTTTTGTTAAAAAACCTTTATTTTCCCAAACAAAAAAATTTAATGAAAAGAGCTGTGTTGGTTGACAAGTTAGCAAATCTCTTAATAGAACATGGTTGGATTCTCATATCTATTTCTGTATTCAATCTGTTGCAATATGTTGTTTTGATTGAAGCATATGAAGAAAACATGGCCCTACGGAGAGAAGTATTTGGAAAAGGGAAAACTGTTTTATACATTTTTTAGCCTTTTCAGACAATTGCGTATATTCTTCTTTGATTTTATACCAAAACTCAACAGTGGATGGGAATTCTTATGTTAGTTACAATGTGGAATTTGAAATCCTATCAATAATTTTTTTGCATTTTGTGAAAAAGGTGATCATCTTAGTATTATTTTGAAAATAGTTTCGACCTTCCAGACTCCCTAAAAGGGTCTCAGGACCTTCTACAGTCTCTAGACATTGCTTTGAGAATCACTGGCCTTAGCTCCATGCAATAATAAAGTCACTGATAAAAAGTTCGAATAAGAGAAAGTCTTCCTTCCTCTCTCTCTCTTTTTTAAAGATTTATTTATTTGAGAGAGAGAGAGTACGCGAGCAGAGGGAGGGAGAGAATCCCAAGCAGACTCCCCGCTGAGTGAGTGTGGAGCCCAAAGCAGAGCGTGATCTCACAACCCTGAGATCGTGACCTGAGCTGACACCAAGAGTTGGACACTCAACAGACTGTATTACCCAGGCGCCCCAAGTCTTCACTCTTTCCAGAACCGTACAGAATCCATTTGGCCAGTTTAGTTTGAGAATATTTTCAACACTCAACAAATACTTCAGCACCTCCTGTGTCTTCTACATCCCCATCACAAAATTCCCTAATCCCCCTCAGCAGCACCCCCCAAAACAATGCTCAGTTTTATTTTCATCAAACTGGCACTGCGTATACCACATACGTACATAAAGAACCCAGATAGGTGTCTCTCTTACTATCTCTTAATCTTTGATCTCAGTAGCTTGTGCTTTCACAGTTGCACAAGTAATTAAAACCTAGGTATAACCATAATGCCTCGATCACATTTCTCTGGATGACTGCAGTATGCTGATGGGCAATCAGTTGTGACATATGTCACATGTTCCCTGAAAATTTTTATGATTAGAGTACCAAAGTTGGGTAACATTAACTTTTTTATGAATTGGAGTAATTCAAGATCGCCTCTATAACGATGTCACTTGGCTCAGCTTCTATCCAGTATGCTTTCTTGGATGGAAGGGAAAGGGTCGGAGTGATAGCTACTGCTATCGTCACCCGGTGTTGGCCCCTAGGAGTGGGGGATGCATGTGAATATCACACAGCACGTGTTTCAAAACGGGCAAATAGTTGAGACCTACTGCTCCAGTCCATCAGATTGAGGCCTGGTTGACTACCATCTTAGGCCAAGGTGATCAGATAAATGACAACTTCTTGGTAACCAGAAGCCCATTGTTAACCTCTTCTCTGCCTTAGGTACCCTGTAAGGAATAGGGCCAGGGGACAAAGGGAACTAGAAATCAATCACAGGGTGATGAGCAGGCTGTTCCAGAATATGTGCTCCAATGCAACAACAGGGGCCTGTCACATATCAGCCCTAAGGAGGCACAGTCACTGTGAGCAAGGCCTTGCTCGTGGGTTTCTATGGTTTCTGCAAAGGAAAAGCCAATCCAGCAGAGCTAGTTTCCTGGGTGCAAAGAGGCAATTAGTTCCTGGGTGGAACTTGGCAACAAGTTCCCAAAAGCTTAGTGGCTTAAACAATAGAAGTGTATTATCTTAGAGCAGTAGTTCTGTAGTTCAGAAGTCTGAGAGGGGCTAAAAATCAAGGTGTCAGCAGGACTGCACTCCTTCTAGAAGTTCTAGGGGAGAATCACTTCTTTACCCTTTCCAGCTTCTAGAAGCTGCCCACAAAGGTGTGAATGAGGAGAGCCCTTGGCCCCCTTTCTCCATCTTTAAAGCCAGCAACAAGCATCTCTATGTGCCTTTCTTCTATAGTCACACCTTCTCTAATTCTCTCCTCTCTTGCCTCCCTCTTCCACTTTTAAGGACCCTTGTCATTACACTGGGTCTAGCCAAATAGTCCAGGATAATCCCCTTATTTAAAGGTCAGCCGATTAGCAACCTTAATTCCATTTGCAACTTTATTTCCCCTTTGCTATGTAACCTAACATATTCGCAGGTTGCCGGGATGAGGACACGGACATCTTTGGAGGGCCATTATTCTGCCTGCTGCAACAATTGGAAATAAAAGTGAGAAAGGAGGCAGAGGCTCTTTGTCCCTTCTAGACTTCTCTGCTCACATTTGGAGAGTCTTGCCTCACTCTTCTTTTATGCAACCACATTTATGCAAGAGCTAAACATGTCCTATCCGAACTGTATAGTAATTTGTAGGTTTATGTGATCTTGGACAAGAGACAAGGCACTTACCCTGGTTTTTCTTATCTATAACATAACAGGGTTGAAGTAGATGGTGTCTCAAAAACTCACCCCGTGTTTCTATCTGACCTCTGAAGTACCCGTGTCTCTGCAGATTATATTCTGAAATGTGATGGTTCATTGTCACTGGGCAGGTCTGCTGAGTTCCCCAAGGCCACAACATCCTTGCCAATAGCTTAGTGGTTAAGTCACTATTGGATTTAATATATGTACTGCCAGCATTGATGAGCATCTTTTCACCTGGATGTCAACACGTACGTTTGTGGGTGTATGAAACATAATAAATCTGACTTTTTAAAAAAATTGACTCCCAACTTCTGCTCTGCTGATGGCAATGTTCACTGCATTGTACCTTGTCCATGTAGAATGGTCTGTGGCTTGCCACAGGATTTTTTCTTGTTATGGGCTTTGGAAGCACATATACCCCATAACATTAAAATACCTTATGTTTGTACAGCACTTCACAGTTTACAAAATGTCTTCATATCTGTTACTTCATGTGAGCCTCTGTAACAGTGTTCTGAGATTGCTAACATTCAGTTCTTTAAAATGGGTGTATTTGTAGGGTTAACTGAGTAACCAGTTCTGTCATAATTCTGCATAGACATTTCATATGCGTCCTTGATCAGTGGTAACAGAGGTACCAAGTAATTTGTTGGAAAACTGACCTCCAGCACTTGATTGAAACACAGACTTACTCACATGCGGCAACAAAGTGATCAGACATCCTTTATGTTTTAAATTGGACATCATCTTAATGAGACATCTCACACTGCCTTTTATCTTTACTTTTGAAAGGAAATGCATCCGTGGAATGCTCTCTGGCATTTTTCTTAATCATACTTTATTCTTTAGGCATTTTTCCTGCCTTCTTATAGTTTGGATATAGAAGTTATTCACAAGACATCTTCCTAAATATTTATCTGAATATAGATAGAATTATACATATGCAAAATCCTAAGAGTCCCAGTATTGCAATCACGTATCAAGACGGCATTGTCTGCAGCGGTCTACACTTTCATATGTGGAAGGGTTCCCCAACCTATTTTAGAAATTAATAATTTTTCAAAAATAACTCGAACAAGCTATTTGTCCTTCTGCCTCTGTAGTTCTTAAGTTCATCTGCATAAAGCAAAAGGGAGACTTTAAGATGAATTGTAAGCTCATCTAATTTCCAGACGACGTCTAGTGTTTAAACACTGACATCAAAGCAAAGAGCCAATTATCAGAGTGCATTTGATCTGAAGCCCTGTTGCCTGAATTGCTATAGTTTTCCTTATGCTGAAAAGGAAATCTGTGTCACATCTCAAAGATGTAATATTTAAAATCACTTTATCTAAAGCAGTTTAACTTGAAACATGTGTTTGGGCTCACTAACCACAAGGAGGCATTGAAGCATCTCTTCAAAATGTGAAAAGCAATTTTACTCAAAAAAAAAAAAAGTTGCACCAACAGTTGCTGAATTTCATATAAGCAATTATACCTGCCTGTGAGTATGCGTGCCTTTTAAGTTCATGCTTTGATCCACTTATTTTTTTTAACCCCTGTAATGCCAGCAGGAAGAGTTGCCGCTGTTTCTTCTTTTAGTTTTGTACAAGAGTAATCCACACGCATTTTCCTTCTGCTCTGTTTCCAGTGGACACCAAGGCAAACTGCAGGACTTCTATCAGTACTGACAAAGTAACTGCATTAACCTTTATTGCCCTCTAAAGGTTAAAATTTCTTTTGACTGGGTGAGCAGAAGCATATTTCTTTAGTATTCAGAATTACCTAAATACATATTCCTGGCAGCAAGGGGTTTCTCTGAAATCCGTGTGTTAGTTCAGAATGATTCTGGGGACACATCTTCAAAATGCCACACAGGAAGCATAAGTTAAAAAGAGCCAATACAGTTTGTTTGTTTGTTTGTTTGTTTTTTAAACCCTGAGCATAATTTTCTTCAATGTTGTTTTGAACATTCATGTTCAATGTCAGACATTTTCCCCATGTTTTTATAATCTTGGTTCCCAGTGGTTTTGCTGGTATTGAAAAATACAAACTCTTCTTTTGCAGAATATGCTGCTTAGCAAATCTTCCAGAATAATGCTTAGTCTCCTGAGAAGCAAGGATCTCATTCTTAGGAGTTAGACTGTGTCTGCAAGATGCTTCTGAGAAAATTCTTGCCTAGAAATGTGGACTGTGACCCCTGAAAATCCTAGTGTGCCATTTTGCCATACTGACTTGCTCTTTCTGCGTTTTGACATCTTGTTTACCTTTTAGGATATTCTCTGCCTGTGAGGCAAAATATTGACGACTTCAACACACAGCAGAACATGCAGCTGGGGAGGCTGTGTGACATCTTAGGTATAGTAAATACTTTCACACAAATGACTCTTGGGAATGTTTATCAGAGGATGTTGATAAAAATGTTTAATTTTTGCTTATTTTTTCCCCTGCAAGGAAAAAGTGTGGATTTCTAATCTACCGGTGGGGCAAATTAAATGTTTGGTTTTAAAGAACAGATTTATAGTGGCATTGACTTGAATTAAAAAATGACATTTTTAACCAATTTATTTGGGTTGCTTTTTCTAAATTCTGAGGATTTCTCTCCTATAGCCCCAAATCCTCTTCATTTCCCGACTCTAGCAGTGAGGGAAGCCAACATTTTATATCTGTGTCAATATTGTCTATTATGTTATCTGGGGAGTAAGTGGAAGGTGGTATCGGAAATGAAAAGAATTGTTTTCACTATAAGACTAAGAGGAATGTGAAGATAGGTTTTTTTTTTTAAAGAAGATTTTATTTAAATACATATCATCTAGTTATTAGAAAACAGGAGGTGCCTAGGAGATGGAATTCTTAGAAATATAGACCTCAGGTGGTAGATATTTCCTTGTAAAGGTCAGGCTCTGATACTGGCTTGGTCAGTTCTAAATCAGACACCAACTTGGGCCAGGAGAGAACACAATAATGCCCTGGTTGGTGCTGCTCGAGACCAAGGTTCAGGTTCGGCTTAACACAAGGTCGCAAAGGCTAAGCACTAATACTGAATCAGTTTAGAAGCTACTGGCCAGAAATTCAGGGTAAACAAAAATTAGGTTTTTATTAGTTACCGAATAACAACTTCTTTGTTTTGCGAAAATATAACGCTATGGCCTTTATTTAAGCAAAACAAGGAAGAATTTTAAATTAT
This sequence comes from Neomonachus schauinslandi, assembly GCF_002201575.2. Taxonomy (NCBI): domain Eukaryota; kingdom Metazoa; phylum Chordata; class Mammalia; order Carnivora; family Phocidae; genus Neomonachus; species Neomonachus schauinslandi. The sequence goes on from NC_058411.1 coordinate 105,603,383, forward strand.
CAATGACCAACTCAGCTGGCTCCCCGGAATGACATACTTTACATGATTCATATATATTTCAGCATCATTATTATTTTATAAATGCCATTTGGTAACAAAAATACATCAGTACTAGAAATTTACAGTGTCCTAAAATAATAATAGTGTAATTGCTTTAATCTATTATGTAGGCACTAATATCGTTTTTCAGAGTTACAAAAAAAAATTTTTTTTTAATGACTTGAGATTGATTTGTTAGTGCTGAGCTATTTCAACTAAAAACCTGACTGAGTGGAAACCACTGAAGTGCAGCAGAGGGCAGACTTTGCTCTAATTTATTTGAATTAATTTTTTTCTTTAGCTTTTTATATACCCTTCTATATATAGCACAAACCATCACCAAAGAATTTCTTTACAAAAGAGTCTCATTATTAGAAAACATTTGAAAATATGAGGTTTCTATTTTAAATAATTCAATAGTTCAGTCTATGTCTTAACTGCAATGGAAAATTTCACTAATATGAACTTTTCTGAGAGACTATGAACCAAATGCCTTTTTTTGGTACACTGTCTTCATGATATAGCAATCTGATCCCAAAACCTCTTCAAGAGATGTAATGGAAGTTTAGAAACGGTAGTTAGAAGGTAGAAAAAGTACTTGCTTGTGAAATTTTTAAAAAATATATGAAGAGGGGCGCCTGGGTGGCTCAGTCGTTAAGCGCCTGCCTTCGGCTCAGGTCATGATTCCAGGGTCCTGGGATCGAGCCCCGCAGCGGGCTCCCTGCTCGGCGGGGAGCTTGCTTCTCTCTCTCCCACTCCCCCTGCTTGTGTTCCCTCTCTTGCTGTGTCTCTGTCAAATAAATAAATAAAATCTTTAAAAAAAAATAAAAAATATGAAGAAACTAGGAAAAATAGTAATTTTATGTAAGAATAAATGATTATCTTTTTTTTTTTAATTCCATTAATTCCTAGTGAACTGTGTTGACTTTTTGCTTATTCAGGGAAAACAAAGAGAATCTGATTAGGTTGGTAAGACCTGTCATTTGGATATTGGCGGTGAAGTCAGGTTGTCAGGTGGAGACCCCAATGGCTACCAGTATTTTCAATTCCTAGAGGAGTTAAGCAAGAGAGTGACCATTATTGACTCTTGACTGGCGATCAAAGCAATCTTTGTCTTCATATTAATTGCTTTCCAAAATTACCTATCAATTAATTTTGAACATTTGCAGATGCACAAACAAATATTGGATATTCGTGTTAGTGATATGTATTCCTTTGCCAGAAATGCACAGGGAGGGTGAGATGAGCAATATGATTTGTTGTTATTTGTAACCTAGAAACTGCTTCCCAAGAAAAATTTAGTTTTCTTCAGCTGTGGAGTCTTTACTTTTGTTGTTTGTTTTTATGTCTTTTTTAAATACTTAAAAAAAATCCTAGTTTGGTTTTAAAGACCATATCCAAAAGCCACACTGAAGTTCTTTTGTTGTTTGTTTTTATGTCTTTTTTTAATACTTAAAAAAAATCCTAGTTTGGTTTTTAAAACCAAATAAAGACCATATCCAAAAGCCACACTGAAGTTAATTTAGATTGGTTTTGTACAGATCTTCGCCATTTAACCAGCTTTTTTGCACTTCAGCTTTTCTCTAAAGAAGAGATAAATAACACTACCACTAAAAAAATAGACACAATAATTCCTTCAGAAGGAGGGCTGTGAGGTACCCTTAGTTTAGTAAGACACTAACTAGTCTCCTCTTGCAAACCCAAAGTTTGGGATAAATAATTTGGTCATTCAGCAACTGGATACAAGTTATTTACTGTCTCCTCAGTTAATTTATTTTAAGGTTTATGTGACAATTTGGTTTCAAAATCAAAGAGGGTCCACTTACATATTTACATTTATGGAGTGCCTCCTCTTGGCTCAGCATGGGGCCACTCAGCACAGGGCCAGTTTGGAGGACACCACTTCTCCAGGGGGAGGATTTCTCCTACAGGCCATTGATCTCAGTGATTGTGTGAGATTCTCTACTTCCCAAATCCTTCCATCCTCCCACATCCCTCCGGTCAATCCACAGGTATTTACTGAGTGGCTCCTGCATGCTCCACACTGTACCCAGGCTTGGTGGAATATAGGAAAGAGCACACACCTTGCCTTTAAAGAGTTTGGAGAGACAAGATTAATAGATTTGAGACAGTAGGATGAAATGCCCGAGGATACTACATCATGTTGAATCTTGGGGGTGCTGTTAAAGGGAGCACAAGCGTGGAGGGCAGGGTGTGGAATCACTGTCGGCTCCCCTAGTCATGGTGGGCCGTGCCGCAGATTCCAGCAGCTGTATTGTTTACTGACTACCTACTATGTGCCAGATACCGCACCAGGTGCTTTACAGGTATCCTTTCATTTAATACGCTTCAAAACTCTATGTCCCAGGTGATTTTCTTCTCCATTTTGGAGATGAAGAACTGATGCTTACAAAGGTTAAATACTGTGCCCAATGTTCCCAGGCAGCTGAGCTGGAATTTAATCAGTCCGTGTTCTATATACTCTTGTCAAACTGAACAGAGGAGTCCTCAAATCCCCTCTGAGCCCTACCTGACCAAGGAAGTACTTTACAGTTCTGCCTCCCCTGAACTTCCCGAAGCACCTGTTCCACGTGCTTCACTGGGTCCGCCACTCTCCACCTTGTTTGAAGGCTGTTTGTGCCCATGAAATGGTCGCTCCTCATGGGCATTATCCCAGCTGCTTTGACTCCTCATTTCCCTCCATGTCTAGCCAAGTGCTTTGCCCCTACCGATCAACCAGTTATTTTATGAATGAATGAATGACTCCAGTGGCTGCTGATTCCTTGTCCCGAGTCCTTAAAATATTAAAACCCTGCAGTGGGTAATCTCATCTCACTATCCCATTTGGGTGGGATATTTAATTAGGATTTCTTCCTATGTACATACTAAGAAGCACAACTTAAGAAAGACAGTTAAATTAAGACAGCGTTTCCTTTAAACCAAGAATCACTAGATGTCCTATTTAAGTAATATACTCCTCTTTGGGAATGGAGCAGGGAAAAGGTTGGTTTCCTGAAATAATCATTGCTATGGTCATAATCAGACCATTTATTTGGACAGGATGTTCCCTGAATTGGCCCTGCCAAGTCCAGGCAGAATAAGAAATTGCAACTTCATCAGCTTTCTAAAGTTAATAGCTCTGTTTTATAATTTACTGAAGTTAATGGGATAAATTTTTAAAGCACTCTGCAATTCCCATTGATGTTAGGTAGTTCTGGGGCTAAATCCCTATGTATTATTTGAAAGCACATTTCCATAGTACCTCACAGTACACAGAAGTACCTCCTTCTGAAGGAATCATTGTGTCTTATTTTTTGGTGGTGGTGGTATTTATCTTTTCTTTAGAGAAATGCTAAAATGCAAAAAAACCAGTTAAATGGCGAAGATCTGTACAAAACCAATCTAAATTAACTTCAGTGTGGCTTTTGGATATGCTCTTTATTTTAAACTGTGCAACATCAATCTGATGCCAGAGTTCAGAATGTCATTTACCTTTATACCAGTAATTAACATTGTGCCTGTTGTTTTTAGATGCCAATGTGAGCGTCATCTACATCTGCTCCATTCAGATGAACGACGAATTACTGCGGTATTACAATAAAATCCTGAGTCTACAGGCAGCTGTCAAATCGGGGAACCTTGAGGACAGAAGTGACCTGCAGGACAGGTTCAAAATTATCACCCCTGAAGCTATAAACATCTTCCCTGTGAGTCTGTCTTCTAATTACTACGGCTTCAGGGATGCAGTAAAATTAAATTGGAAATTTTATAACTTGCAATGCTCTGGTACACATCAGTGAAATATTATTGCAAGTTTAACAGCTTTACTGATTAGACTACTAGTTGGACTGTAGGAAATAAATATCCCAGTTTAACTTGCAGACTTAGTTGAGCTACTCTTGCCCAGTTTCTCTATAGCTGAAGCCTAATTGCAGTGGTTGGGTGGTACCATCAAGTAGGTAAATTTATAACATCTATAGTTCCTTTTCCTTAATTTTGTGTGGTGGACGCCAAGACAGAGAAAGGCTGGGCCCACCCATGGTCACCAAGCTTGTTAGGGACAGAACCTCGACCAGGGCCCCTGTTTTCTGATTTCCACACTGCTATTCTTTGTTACTCCCTGGACTTGTTTCCTCAAGGGAATTTGGCCTGATTTACCACATCACAGGGTTCATAATGAATGAGGTTCAGATTTTTTTTTTTTTAACTTGTACTGATTTTTAATGAATGGGATGAATTCTAAATGGAACTCCATTCCCACATAAGAGCTTTTGGGAAATTCATGGAGTCACAAGCGCAAGAGATGGCTTGAAATGAATTTCTCGGGGCACCTGGGTGGTTCAGTCGTTAGGCGTCTGCCTTCGGCTCAGGTCATGATCCCAGGGTCCTGGGATGGAGACCCGCATCGGGCTCCCTGCTCAGCGGAGAGCCTGCTTCTCCCTCTCCCACTCCCCCTGCTTGTGTTCCCTCTCTTGCAGTCTCTCTCTCTGTCAAATAAATAAAATCTTAAAAAAAAAAAAAAGAAATGAATTTCTCTATGTTTTAACAAGAATTAAGCTTTCCATTTTAAACAACCAACATTTTAATACCTAATGGACTACACAATTTTGAGGAGACTTTTTTTTTTGTATAATTAAGGGTCTGAATTTGCTGCTAAAGATAGCTCTCTCCACGCACAAGTGGGATGCACCAAAATCTATGCTCTATTTATTGGCAAAGAAACTGAGGGCATGCTTTACTAGCTATGTGTTGTTGCTACCCATTAACCCTTCAGATGCACCATGTTTTGACACCCCCCCCCCCAAAAAAGGCCTGCCAGGGCTGAGTATGTTTGCTATAACATTTCTGCTTTGCTAGTATACTCAGTGAATTGTCATCAGGATTTACTCTCTTCTTCCAAGATAAACATTTTATTTTTTCACAACTGGCCACCTCAATGTTCCCCCCAAGCTCTCTACCTAGCTCTGTTTCATGGGCACTGCTTGGCTATGGAGGAGGATACAGGGGCAGGGTGAACAAGAGAAAAGACAGGGGACAAATCATCACCACTTCTTTATGCTCTTAGGAACCTCCCAATATCCTCCATCAGGGCAAGGATTGCTTGGTGCTTCTAGCTCTCCCCTGGCCTCAGTGGCAGGGTCAGAGTGGACATTAGAAAGCAAGGAAGAAAAAACTATCATTACTGTGTAGTTAATTTCCCGATTTTATCCAGCCAGAAAATGGAGCTAATGCCTGGTAGCTGCTGATAAGGAGTTTCTGCACATCTGAAAAGTCCATATACATCGAAGAGGCATGGAATGGGAAAGGGGCACTAATTTGGGAACAGGAAGGTGAATGCACAAGTAACATTTCTTAAATGCTTAGCACACATTTTCTCATTTGGTCCTCAGAACAATGCCAACAACACAGAAATGATCAATCTCTTTCTATGGCTGAGGAAACCAAGTCTCATTTTCTAGTCCAAAGTTCTTGGGGGGGGGTCAGAGTCTAAACTAAAATCTGTCCGACCCCAGAACACTATCATGAATTGGAATGATTGCGTTGCTCCTGGATGCCCCTGTGGCTTGGGCAGCTCCCTTTACCTTTCTGGTCCTCTGATCTTCATCTATACAATCAGGTGATGGGTAAGGGCATTTCAAAGACCCTTCCAGCTGTACAATCCTGTTACTTGAGACAGGTGCCCTGCAGTCCACTCTTCAGCTTCTAAGCAAGAGATAGGCAGTTGGTACTAACAGATGCACTGAGTCACATTCATACTTAGGTCTGCATCTTGGTGAGTAGAAACGAGTAGGGAATATTTTAAGTGCTTAATACTTCTCATAGTTTAAATTTAAATTATTTGAGTAATTAATCACTCATAGGCAATCAACTTTTTAAAATACCAAAATTAAACTCTCACTTTCACATCAGTTCCCGCTCATGTTTAGTTATTGCTTTATTTCCTTTTAATGGGTTTGAGAGATTGTATCAGTGCTGATTTTCATTCAAATGGATGGCTTTGAGGAGATTTTTTTAAAGCATGCCAAAAATCTGTTTGTACATCTCTCCAAGTTACTATGTGATGCCTGAATCTGTAATGGTAAAAAGTGCTCTTATAAAGTCATCATGTCTGATTGTGAACATTTTAATGTTTACGAAGACATCCCAAACAACTACTTTTTGTTTCAGGTCCAAAAAAAAAATTAGTGGTGATAAATCAAATGTATGTATAATGTTATGGAACTAGGAACATTTTAGACTTTTGTCATCTATGCTAATCTGCTGCCTGGATCTGATGATCATGATTTTCTCTCAATGGTCATATAAGACCTGCGGTCAGGGCGCCTGAGTGGCTCAGTTGGTTAAGCAACTGCCTTCAGCTCAGGTCATGATCCTGGAGTCCCGGGATCGAGTCCCGCATCGGGCTCCCTGCTCAGCGAGGAGCCTGCTTCTCCCTCTGACCCTCCCCCCTCTCATGTACTCTCTCTCATTCTCGCTCTCTCAAATAAATAAATAAATCTTTAAAAAAAAAGACCTGCGGTCAGTAACATGTTCTGTGCCATCACTCACTCGTATTCAAATCTTCACGAAACACATATCGAACACAATACTATGGGACCATCTTGCCTGAAGAACAAGGCAGGCCCACAGATGACTATAAACCAGAGTCCGGCTGCGTGCTCACCAAGAGAGGAGCCAGAACCCCAACCTGGCTGGAAGTGTCTCAGAACTCTATTATTAGGTTCTATCACTGCAACTGCCACCCCCTCATCACACCTCATAAACTCACCAGACCTTCACTACTCAGTCTGGAGAATGGGAGAAGTTGTGGTAACTGCAGCATGAAACTGTGCCAGTCCCCGGGTTTCAATCTTGCCTCTGCTGTTTGCTACCTGTGTGACTTTGGGCAAGTCACTTGAGCCTCCGTTTCCTCACCTCCAAAAGAGGAGCTGTTCATTGGTACAGTGTTCTATGGATCAAACAAGAGAATAGTGTCAGAGGCTTTGGCCTTGTGACCTTGACACTGAGAGCACCGCCACCTTAAAGCATTCTTCTAGGTACCCTGTAAAGCTCACCATGTTACATATATTATGACTCAAGTCCCCAGTTCTCCCCAACACTTAATTTTTTTTACCTTTCCTCATTGGAATAATTTGTGGGGCAAGGAAAGGGGTGAGATAAACAAGGAGAAAAGATGGTGATTAACCAGATGGGAAACACAAACTCCAGAGGTGGTACCAGCCATTGTGTGGTAGAGCACTGAGTTTCCCAGAATTGCATTCTCCAAAGTAGGTGTTGAAAATGGATTTAAATAATGGTAGAAAAGGCATATGACATAGATCTAAGAGCTTATAATAGAACACTTGCCCTGGAAGAAGGGCCCTATAGTGTAAATTATATAAATCCTCTTCTCAGAGGGGCTCTGTTTTTTGTCTTTTTTTCTAACTGGGGGCAAAATACACATAACATAAAATTTACCATTTTAATCATGTTAGGTGTGCAGTTCAGGGGCTTTAAGTACATTCCCACTGTTGTGCAATCATCTCATCATCCATTTGCAAAACTTTTTCAACATCTCAAGCAGAATTTCTGTACCCATTAAACATTAAGCCCAGAAGAGCTCTGGTTCGAAAGGGAAAGTTATTTCAGAGCTGGAAAGACCCCAGAGACTTCTAGTCAATGCATCATTTGAATATGGGGGCTGAGGCTCAGAAAGGTCGAGTTTTCTAAATCACCTTGCAAGTTACAAATTCAGGCAGGACTGAAACCCAGGGGCTCTCCTCGCTCTCCTTCTCCCATACTCATCATTACATCTTCTAACAGTTTGCAAACTGGTGCTGCTAACATTCCCGGAAACAATTGTGTAGCTTTTCTCCACATTTTTATGCCATGTTGAGTAGATAATTTTGACCAGAATTGAGGAAGTAGGTGCGAATCTGCAAAATCCCTTAACTCCCTTAAGACCCTGGCACCTTGCATTATATAATTTGCATGGCATTTTTAATGACTTTATTTTAAAAGAGAGTTTTTCTCTGTAATAATAATTAGTACCATTTATTGAATATCAACTCAATGCCATGCATTATAACAGGTGTATTACATTCATGATCTTATTTTAGCCTTAGAGAAACCCAGCAAATAGGTATTTTTATTTCTGCTTAACAGATGGAGAAACTGGGGCGTTCTGGGTGGCTCAGTCAGTTGAACATCCGACTCTTGGTTTCGGCTCAGGTCATGATCTCATGGGTCATGAGATCGAGACCTGAATCTGGCTTCCCACTCAGCAGGGAGTCTGCCTGGGGAGTCTCTCCCTCTCCTCCTCCCCCAACTTGCTCTCACTCTCTCTCTAAAATAAAATAAATATATCTTAAAAAAAAAAACAAACAGGGACGCCTGGGTGGCTCAGTCGTTAAGCGTCTGCCTTCAGCTCAGGTCATGATCCCAGTGTCCTGGGATTGAGCCCCGCATCGGGCTCCCTGCTCGGCAGGAAGCCTGCTTCTCCCTCTCCCACTCCCCCTGCTTGTGTTCCTGCTCTCGCTATCTCTCTCTCTGTCAAATAAATAAATAAAATCTTAAAAAAAAAAAAAAAAAAACAGATGGAGAAACTTAGGCAGAGGGAGTATAAGTCACTTGTCCAGGTTCAAGTAGCTTATAAGTGATAGAGCTGGATTCTAAGCCAGCACTTCCAAGTCCCTAGCACCTTCTCACGTGCCATGATGCCCTCCTCTCTAGAGGAAATGAGCAATCTTGGGTTCTCATATTCCATCCTTGGCTAATGTCTTTCCTATGCCCATCCTCACCTGATTAAATCCTCCCTTATCCTTCAAAATTCACCTCAACCCCAAACTCTTTCATAATAATAATATGAACTAACATTCATTATGTGCTTATTATATAAGTGCTTTCCATGCATTTATCTTACTGAATCCTCACAGCATGCCTATGAGATGGGTACTATTATTATACTCATTTTACAGATGAGGAAACTGAGGTCCAAGGAGAATGAGTAATTTGCCATCTCCATGTCCCCACGAGCACATGGCCTCTGCCCCCCTCCTCCATGACTCCCAGCCCTCTGTAACTCTTTGTGGCCCTTCTCTGCCTTGTATTGATTATCCATTGACTGTACTCATTTGTGTTCTCACTCCTTGAATGCAGAGACATGCTTGTACTGGTTTTGGTATGTGCTGACCAACTGGCTCTGTCCTCCGCCCCTCCTAGACATGCCAGAATTGTTTATTTTATTGAATGAGCAGTCACATGTATTACTGAGTGAGGTCTAAATAGTCAAAATAAAAAATAAATAAATAAATAAATAAATAGTCAAAAATAAAAAGAATTTTCCATTGGAAAATAAATTTAAGTCTTGCTGAAGTTTTCAAATATTTTCTACCCATGAATCCTCTCCAGAGTGTTGGCTAAAAACCAAAACAATCATTATAAAAGTACATATTTTCTAAAATGGGCTTGGTGGTCGAACTTTGGAAAGAGAGTATCGAGTGCCCTTTGCCTCACCAGTCACTTGAAGAGTTGCCGGATTAAGAGTCCCATATAGTCAAGCATACTGTAAGGCTTTTTTCTTCATTTTTTGTATTGATTTTCCAGACGCTTTAGTGTTAAACCATGCCAGAAGTGTTGCAGAGATGAATCACTATTTTCCAAAGGCCGCCAGCCTCTTTTCCTTCTGACAGAAGGATAATTCCACATGGATCAAATAAATACAGATGTGTAGTAATTAGTTCTATTCCCAGTGAGCCTATTTCCAACACACTAAAGATGTGAGCGATTATGGAGCCTCACCCCAACAGCTTTTATCAATTTAAACTGCTAAACAACAGGATAGGTCATAACCCAGCCTGCTATTAATAATGCATTTATTGTGTGCAACGTTATAAATTAGGCATATGGACTAGAAAAGAACACCTTTTAACAAGAACGATATGGTCTCCCCCCAGAAGCATCATATGTGCCTGGCCACTTACCTGATGTACAGTCCCAAGGCGATCAAGAGAATAAAAAATCTCATCCAAGGAAAAGAGGCCTACATTGTCAGCGGGCTCCTCCACAGAGATGATTTGGCCGTGGCGGATATGTTAAACTTACCCATCCTGGGTCCAGAGCCTGAAATAGCTCATCTTTACAGTAGCAAGTCTGGAAGCAAATGGGTCTTTGAGAGCGCCAATGTGCCAGTCCCTCCTGGAGTGTATGGCATCTACCGTCACCAACAGGTATGTGGGGCGGACAGAGTGAGGCTCTGTTCAAGTATGTCACACCCTCTTGACCTTGTGGGAACTTCAGGGCTTCTGAGGCCAGCCCTACCCGATGAAGAATATATGGAATGCTTAAGTTATTTGATGGGATCTGCTTGAGGCCTTCATGTTTCAAAGGCTCTTCCTGTTGGCCTTGCAGAAATTGCGGGGATTACTCAAGATATTTACTCATTTGTGTTAAGCCATTGAAGGCCCTGTGAATGTACTAATCCGCTCTTAGTATTTATCACCTTAAAATGGATTAATTGATCATCATATTAGCTAGCCAGTCATTTAGGAGGACCCTAGGAAACGCGAGAGGCAGTTTTGGTGAAAAGGAGCAGGTTTGGGGCGCCTGAGTGGCTCAGTTGGTTAAGCGACTGCCTTCAGCTCAGGTCATGATCCTGGAGTCCCGGGATCGAGTCCCGCATCGGGCTCCCTGCTCAGCGGGGGGTCTGCTTCTCCCTCTGACCCTCCCCCCTCTCATGTGCTCTCTCTCTCTCATTCTCTCTCTCAAATAAATAAATAAAATCTTTAAAAAAAAAAAAAGAAAGAAAGAAAGAAAAGGAGCAGGTTTGGAAAACCCCAGTGAGCGAGCCTTTCTGCCGAGTCAGGTTGCGGAGGTCCTACAGCAGAGGGCTGCAGACATCCTTGGCTCTCAGGAAGGGGCCATAAAGGGAGTAGGAGGAAAATCCCAGAAAGAGGACAGGAAATGGATCCAGAATAAAACTACCTGCATCTGTGTCTTTGCTTTGGACCAGGTCTCTGGCTATGCATTCCTCCAGCAGACAGTTAGGATCCTAACTATTTAGAGAACTATAATATTAGTCACTAGAAATGATCTTTAAGTCAGCTCTGTCACGTGTTCTCCCATTTAACCACTACCTTTTTTCACAAGAAAGAAATAAAAAGACAAATGGCTGTTAACATTTCCTCACCTCTGTTTCAGTAGATTTCTTAACCATTACTCCTAGCCAATCACAACTACCGCAGGCACCCAGTTCTCAGGAACCTAAAGAACTGTGCTCAATGAAGCAGTTTGTGAGGGACGATACTTAGGGATCCTCCTTCTTCCCTCAGTCGCTTGATCATGATGTTCTTTTTTTTTTTTTTAAAGATTATTTATTTGAGAGAGAGCATGAGAGGGGGGAGGGTCAGAGGGGGAAGCAGGCTCCCCGCTGAGCAGGGAGCCCGATGCGGGACTCGATCCCGGGACTCCAGGATCATGACCTGAGCCGAAGGCAGTCACTTAACCAAATGAGCCACCCAGGCGCCCCGATCATGATGTTCTATATGTCATAGCCTCCAAGCCCCCAGAATCAAGCCTTTCAACAAACCGTACTTCTCAGAGACTAGTTTGAAGGTATTGTTAACTTATTAAATTGCCCTAAAATGTTTCAGTCTTGCTAGAGTGTTCTTGGGCAATACATGGGCTCATGAAGGAAGTTGCTCTTAAAGATGGCAGAGTCTGGAAAAAGCACAGGCAATTTTAGTGAGTGAGAGAGAGGCTCCCCCTAAACTGGTGTGCCCCACTGTTCACCGCCATTAGTCTCCACTGGAATTTGAAGGTAACAGAGTGGATCACTTGACTCTGCTTCCCAGTGGAATACTCAGCTGAGAGACTTGAGACAAGTAAAATGCACTATAAAACTATAATTTTACACATGTACATTACATGAAAGTCTTCAAAACTTTAAAATGTATGTGCAAAATTTATATGAAGTCTTGCTTTCATTTTGACTGACAGAGAACTCAGGCCATCTTTGCTAGGAAATGTTTTAGAACGGTATACAGTTCACTGTGGAATGCAGTAAAACCTCCCTCTTATGCTGGTATTCAGAAGCAGGATTGAAAACCTCCTCGTAGGCAACTTGGATTTGAGGGATGTCATTTAATCTATGGCATGTGCAAACTGTATCACAATAAACCAAGTTATCACTGACTTCCACTCCACTTGTTTGAAAACGTTATGTCTGAGGTCATCAAGAATTCAAGTACTCCATTGAGATTTTTCCAGATAGTGACTGCCCTACCTAATCTATCTGAGTGTGTCAGCATTTTGAATTTGCAGATGGTGATGAATCAATAACGCTGACTTTTTACCGATGTGCATCATAAACTTAAAGCCGGTGAAAGAAAGCTGTGATTATTTTAATTTAGGTGAATAAATATTCCCAACTATCAGCTGGATTTTAGCAGTTGACATTTTTCTACTTCTGCTCTACACTAGTGTAAAATGAATGGCAATTAAAAAATATATTACCTCTTTTGAACAGACAGACTCAAATAGAAAATTGATAAATGTTTGGAAATAGCATAAAGTCATTTGGTTTATGATTAAGTAATTTATTTGTTTATTTTTTAAATCTGGCATGAGCCCAGTGAGCATTTCCTCTTTTGATCCATAAAGTAACCATGCAAGCTCTCTTTCTGACATGTGCTCTGTATAAAGTATTGACAGCTTCAGTTAAATAATCAAAACTGGCGATGCTATTTTTAAAGCACTGTTCAATTTTCACTTAAAGATAGCACATAATTCTTTCCAGTGGTGCAGTCTTTACAATACTATTGATCCTCTTCATTACTGTAGGGGATCCATCAACAGACACCCATTTATAGGATTCTCAGAAGCAACAAATAATAGGATTTGGAAGACACAGGTAATAATTCTGTTAGTAGTTGAAACCTCCAGATATACAATATATCTGAACATACAGTGAAAAAGGCTATGAAGGCCAGAACACTAAAAAGGCTGGAACACCTTTCCTTACATTAGCAAGAGAATTTCATCAGATATTAACAGTCAGAGACCATTTCTACTTCTGCAAAGTGCGATCATGATACAGCAAAGTATGATTAAATATAGAATCTGTCTTCTCAACACATTAGAGAAAGAAGGGATGTAACTCTGGAAGGCACATTACAAAACCTTCCTAGGCTATGCTCACAGCCATATGGTATGCAGACAAGAGTACTTGTCATTTAAACACCAAATTATCTACAGACACTACTTGATATTTAGGGAGCTAAGACAATTCCATTTCCACCCTAATTGAATACCCCACAGTGGCATGGGGCTTCTGGGGATCCCAAGTATGCCCATTTTGATATCACTTCCATACTGCTGTGTAGTGTAACACCCCCAGGAAGATTTGCTGAAAAGACACAACACAAGAAAACAGATTGTGCCTTTAATCAAAATAATTTTAATCTTCTAGCTCCAGACTTCAACAGAACTACAATCTTGAGTCCTTTCACACTCTTTGGTTAAAAAACCAAAAATTAAAATTCCATTTGGTGAGCAAAAACTCATCCAAAGAGAAGAGAATGTCACAGAGACCTCCCCAAGTACAGAGGACCATAGTCAAGAGAGCTCAAGAGAGAGAATGCTTAGTACTATTGTGTTTCTTTCTGGGTAATACAGACCACAACCTTCTGACGGGAAGACCAGACAAAAAATCATTCTGTGATCTAATGGGTTGTTTTTCTCCAAGGCTCTACTAGTAGAGTATTACTTATAATCAAGTAATCTGGGCTATAGACTTTTGCCTGATTCAAATTTATCCTAAGTGGCTTAATTGACTACAAGGAAAATTGCTTCTCTTGCTCCTCTTCTGACTTCTTTCTCCATCTCACCCTCCTCCTCCACCTCTCCGCAGGCTGAGGTAGGCAGCATGGAGGAGAAGGAATGAACTTAGGTGCTGGAATCAGAGCATCCTGGGTGGAGTCTCTGCTTTTCCACTTAACACCAGGTGATCCGTGATTGTGGGCAAGTTATTTAAATTAGCTGAGTCTCGAGGCACCTGGGTGGCTCAGTTGGTTAAGTATCACCCTCCAGCTCAGGTTAGGATCCTAGGATCCTGAGACTGAGCGCTGCCTCGGGCTGCCTGCTCAGTGGGGAGTCTGCTTCTCCCTCTTCTTCCCCCTCTGCCTCTCACCCTGCTCATGCTCTCTCTCTCAAATAAATAAATAAAATCTTTAAAAATAATAATAATAAATCAGCTGAGTCTCAGTTATTCATATATAAAATGGAACTAATAATGATGCCTGCTTCATATTTGCGTATTATAAGAGAAAATCATATAAAGAGCCTAGCCAAATGCCCAGCTCCTATGGAGAGTTCAGTAATGTTAGATGTTGCTATCCTTATGATAATAAAGCTTCAACTTCTATCCCTTCCATTTCCATGGGATTGAGCCCAGTTCTTGCTGGAATACTGTTTCAAATAAAACATAGTTGTTTTCATTAATGTTTTATCTCCTTTGTCTGTCTTGTTCACATAATACGTATGACATACCTGGCCAATTGACCAAACAAATGCATTTCATGTATGTTAATGAGGAAACAATTAAACCTTTATAGGTTATAACATTTAGAAACTCAGCAAAGCTCCAAACAGTTAAAGTTTTCAAGACTATAACTCATTATGGTCTTGAAACTATATTTTAAAAAAAAGCATTTGAAAAATCAATAAGTATGGGGCGCCTGGGTGGCTCAGTCGTTAAGCGTCTGCCTTCGGCTCAGGTCATGATCCCAGGGTCCTGGGATCAAGCCCCGCATCGGGCTCCCTGCTCAGCGGGAAGCCTGCTTCTCCCTCTTCCACTCCCCCTGCTTGTGTTCCCTCTCTCGCTGTGTCTCTCTCTGTCAAATAAATAAAATCTTTTAAAAAAAAAAGAAAAATCAATAAGTAAACACATAAAGCTCTAGCGGTGCCTGGGTGGCTCAGTCAGTTAAACGTCTGCCTTTGGCTCAGGTCATGATCCCGGAGTCCCAGGATGGAGCCCCGCATCGGGCTCCCTGCTCAGTGGGGAGTCTGCTTCTCCCTCTGCCCCTCACCCCGCTTGTGCTCTCTCTCTCTCTCTCTCTCTCTCGCTCTCTCTCAAATAAATAAATAAAACCCTTAAACACATAACGCTCTAAAAAAGAAACAAAACAACACCAAGATTCAATTACAAATATTCAGAGATTCTTTTGCCTTCAAAAACCAGCAAAATGATAATTTCAGAATTTCTCAAAGTAAGACTATACTTTTAAACATACCTTTGGTCCCATGGGTTAGTGGTTTCTTCGCATCATATATATATATGTATGTATATATATGTGTGTATATATATATATCACTTAAAACTTCTAATCTGTCCTAATAATTAGAAGATAACCAAACGAACAGACCATTTGAATATACCTAAGAAGTACAAGTAAGTTAATACAATAAGAAGGAATCTAGAAAACGAGCCATATTAAATGTTGCTGTGTCTTGGGCCCCACAGATGCTAGAACAGCTGGGTCAGCTGGTCGTAGATCACCTGGAAATCCAACGCTGGCTCTTTAAAATGGACTATGAGTTTGGAGGAAACGGGACTGCATTTTGTGACATTCCTTCCCACCTACAATGCTACAAGTGGTTCCTACAGGAGAGGGGCAGATACGGCCACGAGAACTGGAGGAAGAAATGGGCACAAGTGAGTTCAGTGTTGACATAAGCCCGTGGTGTCTGTTCGCAGTTAGCAGATGATGAAAAAGGCTCAGCTGGGCAGTGAAAGCACTTTCTTCCAGCTCAGCTGCATCACCTGTCAGCAGTGAGATCTTAGGCCAGTCATTTTGACTTTCTTGGGCCTCAGTCCTCATATACAAAGTGAATGGGCTTGATCAAGTTACTTTAATATTATTTCTAATATATTCTTAAAATTTTCTTAAATTTGAGTAGAGTTGACGCACAGTGTTACATTAGTTTCAGGTGTACAAACAGTGATTCGACAGCTCTATGCATTAGACGGTACTCACCACAAGCGTAGCCACCATCTGTCACCATACAGCACTATGACAATACCATTGACTACATTCCCTATGCTGTCACTTTCATCCCCATGACTTATTCATTCCAGTTATATTCATAACTGGAAGCCTGTATGATTAGGTTATTTTAAATGTCCCTTCTTTGGGCCCTAAAAGTCTTCAGTCACATCTTCAAGTTGATTATGATAATTAGGAAGTAATTTTTTTTACCATATTCAAATAGCATTACAAATCTCATCTTTTGGTCTAAGTGAGTCTCGATCATGTGCTTCTAACAACTGTTGTTATTAAGCTGGCTGTGTTTTATTATGAGAGACAAATTCTAGTAGTGAATGGTTGTCACCTGGAAGCTAATGTATAAAAGCATTCTGTCAGCAGTCATATGTTTTTGAAGACAGTTCAAGGAAATTTATGTAACCGCTGGTCCCTATGAGATGTTGAGAAAATAATACATCTCAGCCAGAAAATCTCCCAGCAAAAGCTAAATAATAGGAAAGAAGCCTTAACACATGAGTGGATGTATATAGGTGTTTCCACGTATACCGGCGGAAGGATGAATTGTACAACTTCTTAGTCTGTTCTAAACTTGCTTAATAATTAAAGTAATTTTAATGGCTTCATATATCAGTTAAACCCACCATTCTTAAAGCTGCCTCACTTTTCATCCAGAGGCCTAGACCTTCCTGGCTTCTCTGAATGTCAAATCTCTATTTTGGCTGACGTAATAATGAAAGCATAACTGATAGGAAAATGTGGGTGCAAATTCCCTTGTCTGATTCCTTCCCTGCCAACATACATAGCGGTGGGCTGGGCAGTAAGTTGCATCTGCTTTGAGCATCCCACTACAACAGTATATGAATCAAGACACAAGTGATGGAAAGGGAGGGGCGCACAAGAGAGAACCACATTATTCTTGTGGAAATGAAATGACGACTAAATCTAGAGAACAGTCAGAAGAGAGAGTTCCCTTTGATAAATGTTACTGTTCTCCCCATGATCTATTCCGGGCTTTTCTTCCCCCTCCTTCAGTGAATGGACTAAACGCACTACCTGTCATGGCCAGATTTTTACATATTATTTAAAGGATACCAAAGTGAATTACTCTTCTAGAAAAAAAAATAAAACAAGGAAAGTGTATTTAATTCTGAGGCCCATAGAGATTTCTCTTGTGTTCTCGTTAAACTGGATTTTATTTCATATTGTATATTTATTTCAATTTTCTTTTTAAAGCAAAACAGCTGAGATTAAACCATGAAAATAAGACTTTTTTATTTAAAAAAAATCAAAATGTTCGTGTGTGAGGTATTTTTCTTAATATTTCAAGCTAATCATTTTTAAATAATTCCCTGGTACTAGACTATGATAAACTTAAAATGTTTGACTTTTAGGTTTAAAAAATGGTTAGAATAATAACACGTGGCTGAATTGCACTTAAAAGCCTGACTACACGTTATTTAATTTCAATTACTTTCAACTACACCGTTTAAAATTGTCACCAAATACATTTGGCGTTAGTGTTAATATTATTAAATGTGAAACTCTTGAATAATTAATTATCTACATCATTTTTTTAACTAACAAGGAAAAAATAATTATTCAGAAATCTTTTTAATACTGTGAGGGACTGTGCTTAGCCAGGATGTAGTTAGAAGCCAAAAATAAAAACGAAAAGTAAAGTGGTTCCGAAGAGCTTTTTTTTTTTTTTTTTTTTTGTAGGAGACTATTGACATTCTTTTGCCTTCAAAGTGAAATTGTATTCAGAATAGAAGTGAACTGCCATCTCCACTGAGTGCAGCTATTGAGAATTTAGGACTGGAATTATCCTTTGTTCCAGAAGACCATGGTAATGGTGCACATTTAGACATCAAAGCATTACTTTATGAGCACAGGCATGTTTTAATGTCCTATTACAGTTTGTAGACCTGTTTCTTTTGATAATGAAGATGTTGTGTCATCAAGCCTAGCCTGGCACATACAAAACATATGCTGGCAGGTTATTAAAAATTTCAGCTTCTTGATGAAAGACTATCCTGCAGGCTAAGAGTCCAGAGAAAGACTCCATTCTGGGAGAATTATTAGAAATGAGAATATGACTGTAAGCACTAAATTATGTTAATACTTACAAATAGCATCATTTGCATAGCACTTTATGACACGATACCATGATTTTTCTCATTGGTATGTTGTAGGCAACAGATTAAAAACAGTGCTGTTTATGGGAGTTTGAACTGTTTTGAGATTCTCTTGCATCTTATGCAGATATTGGTTTTAGATGCAGGCATGATTCAGTGTAGACTCAAGGATCTAATACGAAGATCATCTTTTTTTTTCTACTTATCTAATTTAGAGCCAGAGTTATTTGACTGTTTGCAATTGAGACTCGAAACAAAGTTGTGGAGCCAACAAATGCTGGAAAAGCTGTAGTCACATTTAAAAAAAAAAAAATCAGTATAGACATGTAAGTGATCTTAGGAAAAGCGTAATGTTACATGATGGCCACAGCGGCAAAAGAGCACAACTCTCGTTTTGTTTTCATGGTGGTTTGGTACCAACCTTTCTCTCTTCATCCTGTCAACTGACAAAACCTACTTCCCCCAACAGGTCCCCGTAAACTTCACTTACTTAACTACTGAATGCTTGTTAAGGTTTAATGAATCCACACACTTGCCGTTTTGCACACACTCCAAACACCCCACTCCCCAGTGGGGGCTATTTCTTTTTTCTTAGTAGGAATAAAGGCTTAAACAAAGGGCACGCTTGTAGGGGAAAAGCCTTCCTGGCCACTCTCACCCAAGACAGTGTAGGGAGACCCAGGTAGACATTTGCTGCGGTACCCATCCTTCTTGTGGTTCTCTTTCTTTCTTTCCTTTTTTAAAGGGTACATCTTCCCTCCCTCACTCCTGGGAGACTGGCCTGGTGGCAGAGTTGCTACTGGCAATGCTGCTTTGCAAGAAAAGGTCTTTCCAGAACAGTTTCTCCATGTAAAGAGCTAAGCCAGTTTAATTTTGGATTTCTCTGTGCAGCCCTTCTTTTGGCCTCTGTTTCCCTGGATGGACAGTATAGGATGCCAAGGGCTTACTTAGGAGAGAAGGGAGGAAAAGGAAATTGAACTGCCTCTTGAATGCTACTACAAAATATTGCTATTTTAGCCCATCCAAGAGCAGGTTTTTTTAATTTAATTTTATTTATTTATTTGAGAGAGAGAGAGAGACCACAAGCAGGGAAGAGGGGCAAAGGGAGAGGGAGAAGCAGGCTTCCCGCAGAGCAGGGAGCCCGATGTGGGACTCAATCCCAGGACCCTGGAATCATGACCTGAGCCAAAGGCAGACGCTTAACAATTGAGCCACCCAGGCACCCCCCAAGAGCAGTTTTATGTTTACCTGTACTTTTGTGTACTTTGTTAGACGTCTGAAATTAATTTGGGGATCACCAAGGAAAACAATCTATTTTTAAAAATATTAAAAATACAGCGGCACCTGGCTGGCTCAGTAGGTAGAACATGCAACTCTTGATCTCAGGGTCATGAATTCAAGCCCTACATTGGGGGTGGAGGCTACTTAAAATTAAAATAAAAATTAAAAATATGAATTCAAGGCATCCACGCCAAGAAAAAGTAGAATAAACCATAGTAGTTGTTTTGCTTCCTTGTAGAACGAAATCAGCAAACAAAATTACAGAGGAGAACCATCACCTACCTAGTCAGTGCCTTAGAACTCCATGTCTCTATTGTGAAGACCTCCATCTCTTGAGATGCCCTTGCCTCTGGGTCACAGGAGCTGCTGTAGGATGGCTGAGCTTGGTGCTCAGCAGGTATATTAGGTGACTCCAAAGAACCATTACCCTGTAACTACATAATTTTTTAGAAAAGCTAAATGATAATATAATAAGATTAAGGAAATATTTAAACAAATAAGTACATCATCACTTTTCCCAAACTTAATTGTTTTCATTTTTGTGTATTAATTTTCAAGTGTGCTACATTTATTTCTTATAGCTACAACAATAGCATATATGCTATTTAAACATCGGATCCTAAACATCCTCCATGTTTACAGGTAGTTGTCACAATCAATGGCTATATAATATTCCCTTGTATTGATTTACTCTAACATATTAAACCATTCAACTAACTTGAAAATTTATATTCCTTCCCACTTTTTGGGGGCGGGGGGAAGAGTGAGGACAAAAAGATTTGTTTTTATTTTTGGTTTTTGTGTACATCTCTTTTTACTTCTGCTGAATTATTTCCTGCAGAGAAAGACTCGGGAGTAGAATGCTTTATGGCTCTTGTTACATGCTGCCCCATTACTTTCTAAGAAGGTAGTACCAATTTCCAAGGCTGCTAGCAGAGAATGAGCATACAAGTTTTGCCACCATCTTACCAGCACTGGATATGATGAACTGTTTGCACTTTTATTTTAGATGTCAAAATGTATCTTCTAATTGCTATTACTTGGTTACTAGCAAGGGATCCTTTTTTCACATCCTTATTTATTATTTGTCTTTTATATCAAAAACACAGCATCTTGGTATTAAGAGAAAATCTAGGTTTCCTAGCTGAAGGAAAAATCTAGGGTAATCATTTTCCCTAGTCATTAAATTCCATATGAATGATTATTTGTTTTTTATATTTGTTTATTTTTATATATTAAAATCTTGACTTCTTAGATTATCTTTATGTATTTAGTAACTGCCAGAATACTGGCCTATACATGAGATGAGGCATTTTCTTAGATATATGAATATACACTGTTATAGTCTTGACATTTCCCTGCATTTCTCAATAATAATAACAATAATAATTAGCATTGTAGAACAGCTGGGCGGTGCCAAACCTTTCAGCCCTTTACAGGAACTGTTTCATTCAATCTCATAAAAACCCTGAGGTTTCTACTCATTTACCTCCACACCACGTTGGTAAGTATTGTTATTCTGTTTACAGATGGAGAAACCAATGCTTTAGGTAGTTAAGTGACTTGCCCAAGTTCATATAGCTTATAAATGATGGTGCCTAACCTGGAACCCACATCCACTCCCCTGGCCCAGTGTTCTTGCCACATTGAGGTGAGGCCATTTAGAAAAGACCCCTTGTTTGAAAATCCCAGAGCAGTGTTCTCCCCCAGGTCTCTGCCATTGTGACCCGCTGCCCCGAGGGACAGGTTTTCTGCTTTCTACAGAGATGGGGGAAATACAAACATTCCCAAACACAGTAGCCTTTGTACTGGAATTTCCCCCAAAGGCAGCAGGGCGGAGAGGTAGGAGGGCACACCAGAGAGCTACAGAGGAGCTGAAGCCCTCCTGGGGAAGTCCCTAGGATCCAGTTTTTTGCAAAGCAACCGTCTCACATACCCATATATGTTGTTGGGCGATGAGAGTGAACTTTAGATATCACCCTTTGATCGTTCACGGGGGTGTCCAACTTTCAATGCCTTCCTCAACTTAATATAGTAGCGTGATCATTTCAGTAAGCCTGTAAATAAATTCTCACAAAGCTCAGAGTAGCCAAACTTCAGGATCAAATGTAGCAATAAAAATATGGTGGGCATTTCACACCTTGTTTTTTGGATATGCAACCACATATTTTGTTTGTGTTTTTTTAGTCTCCTGTTCCAGGTTGGCGTGGTAAACTCCCTCTTAAGCTGAATGAGTGTTGGAATAGACTAGTCTGAATAATTGAACGTTCAGGGTAACCAGGAGGTGGTCTGGCTCCGCGGGGTTCTGTAGCCCAAGCACATCGAGGTTACTGGGGGGGAGCCATGACAATCACTTTCTCGCTCTCCAGGTCTCTACCTCCTCATCTGTAAAGAGGGATAACATTAGTACCTGCCTCGTGACGGGGGTT